>NC_136966.1:14912577-15022577 GCF_032717465.1 Coenobita brevimanus
CCAGGATCCTCTAAATTTCATTCTTGTTACCACCTAATGACTTTATTTGGCTTAGGGGAATGTTTAGTACTGAATGTAATAGTGCAAGGTATAGCTAGCTCCAGTATTCAAAAAGTAACTCACAGGTTGAATAAAATCGTCTGTAGATGAGAAAAATAATAAGAAAATTCGTCAGCGTTGTGAAGGGGTTAGTGAGGCGGGCAGGATCCAGAAAAAAGAACAGGATCCGACCCCATACAAACAGGATAAAAGGTACTGACGTTTACGATACAAGGACGGTATTGTGTGGCTGCTATACAAACACATTCCTCCACTACTCAGCAACGTGTTTGTGTGCAGTGCCCCATTTTAATTTCTATTTTACACTGATCTGTTCTCGTTTAACTGTTCTCTTTCTCATCCTCTATCATTTCATCTCTCATTTCTTGTTGCTACTCTCTCTCTCTCTCTCTCTCCATATTCCATCCCTCCTCTCTTCTACACTAATGGCATCAGTGTATAGTTTGTTCAGAGCCCTCGCTTCCTTCCATTCTCTGCTTTATTCTACTCCCCTTTCTTCTTTGCCTCTCTCTCTCTCTCTCTCTCTCTCTCTCTCTCTCTCTCTCAGACCCGCCATGCATCCCACAAAGGCAAGGAATGTCTTTGTTGGCCCGTGACTATAGGGGTGGTTCCAGGGAGAAGTGGTTTTGGGGATGGGTTGCTTTCCTGGCCTTAGGAGGCTCCCTGTCATTTCCTTCACTCTTAGTTTGTTTACTACTATTTATACTGCACTCGAACACTCTTAGGCTGAATAAAATCAATTGTTGGTAGCCGTAATTAAAAAAACAGAATCTTCCCCTCCATGACCCTAAACACGTGACTGTATAGCCTACATTCACATCAGGTCTCTCCCTGGCATAATCATACACCCACTTTCCCCCAGGTAACATCGGCCGTGCATCTGTCCTGTGGATGTTTACTGTTTCCGTCACAATAATCTTTCCTGCCATCAGATTTTTCCTGCCAGATTAAACCTATTCATCTTTGTCGCCGCCATTCACTTACCACCACAAAAGATCCCTCAGCCTAACACGACGCTCTCAGGCCTCTCCGCTGATCAACCAGTATTTAGCCTTGTTTTCTGCGTCTCTCTTGCCTTATACCGAATCCCAGACTATTCCTTCAACGCTTCTAAATCCTCTTTCATTACCCATGACACCCACGGCGGGTACGCAGCACCCGCCCACCTACAGTAGTGATAACAAGAGTGATTGTATCTGAAAAGAATGGAACTAGAGATTGAATAATACTGTGTTATCGATAATGAGAGAGAGAGAGAGAGAGAGAGAGAGACAGCAAAGACCTATAATAATTTCCATGAAGGGATCTACTCGTAAGTCTAATTGTGGAACCGTTAGGTCGCTCAGTACTGAGTGACGAGTCAAAATTTAATGATTTCCAATAATCCAGGAAGCCACTGCGATGGATGGTAAATATATTATAACCGAAAGGACGGTTGATGGTCTAGTGGGATTAAGTTCTCTAACCAGAGGTGGCTCATAAGAGTGTCAATTTGAGGAAGGGTTTGGGCTTGTGGCTTATATCTTTTCACTCAGGGAAGACCGAGGCTGGTCACCTTTGCCGTACATATCCGGAATGAGTAGTCTAGTCTTGGGTTAATACACTCCTGATGGGGCAAAAAAGGTCTAAACAAGAAGCCGTGTCGGGACACAGCAAACCCGTCCCCGGCAGTCATTTTAGTACTGACATAAACACAACAGGGTATCTAGTCAAAGATGTCACATCAATTTTGGAGTAGGCCTAAATCGAGTGAAAATTGACGATTTTATGCCCATTTGAAATTTTAGGCCCGACCCAACTGACACTGACCCTGCTACCGCTAGCTGGGGGGTGACCCCCCCTTATGTAATGGCATGTTATAGGATGCTGATTTGAAAGAGGCATTAGCTTTGGTTTCATGTCGATACGACGAATTTAAAAGGAGTTGTGGCGAAAAAAAACGATTCTTAAAACTTTTTTCTATATTTTTCCGCCTATAGCCTGGACCTCGGCTCAATTAGGCTCAAAATTTAATTTGGAGATCAGAAGGTCATATCCCATCATCCCTGTAGTTTTAGTCAAAATCGCACTAGTAGTTTTCACGTAAAGTTGTTAACAGACAGACAGACAAACATACAAACACAAACCGAGTAAAAACAATTACCCGTCCCCGAGCCCCTCCTGGACGCGGTCGGGTAATGACATCTCTCTCTCTCTCTCTCTCTCTCTCTCTCTCTCTCTCTCTCTCTCTCTCTCCAGCATACAGGAGCCTCCCCAGATAACCCCGCTATGGCCTGCGTCTGCCCCATATATAATGCCCTGAACAAAGCACAACCCGATACGTAGCATTTGCATAATTACCCAGCATCGTAATGGAAGTGGCGCTAGGATGTCGCTGAGAAGGTTATGCCCGTGTGTGTGTGGTGGGGGGGGGGGGTGGAACGAGTAGAGCGAGTGGAATGGGATGGGTAAGATAGAGAGAAGAGTAAGAGTGAGGGAAAGGGGGGAACTAGAAAAATATGCGGGAAAGAGTGGAAAAAAACAGGAAGAGGAAGTAAGTAAAGAAAAGGAAGATGAAACTGAGATGGCAACACTATACATAGGAATGAGAATGTGAGCGAACGAAGGCAAAAAGTGAGACAAAGATGAGGAAAGATATGTGAAAAAAAGGGATAACGAAACTGAGAAAGAGAAGACAAAGGTTGAGAAGCAAAAGACAGACGAAAGTAAAATTAAAAGAAAGATGAAACCAAGATGAAAACAGGATACAATGGATGAAATGAAGAGAGATCGTATTGGTGCTTAGGACAGGGAGGATGCATGATAGAAAATTAAGAGGAGGGAGGAAAGAAAGGGACCAAAAGCTGGAGAAGGGAAAGAGATGCAAATAAAGAGAAAAATAGGAAGGAGGGGGTAGTAATATGAGGGCATGCTGAGTGGAAATGGATAGAAAATGGAAGACTAGACAATCGGATATCACTATGAAATACGAATAAAAACAAGTGAATGAAAAAAGGGTGAGGGAAAGAAAGAGATTATAACAGAGAGAAGAGAATCAAATGAGAATAACTAGAAAATGTTCAGAGAGTGCATACCTCCGCTAATGCCACTGCAGGATCCAGATCCGGATCCGCCCCCAAATTGAATACATTCTTTCTTGGACCTTGGCCAACTCTTCCAATAAATTTCATTGAAATTCATTGAGAACTTCTGCAGATATCTTGTGGACAAACAAACCAAAAATTCCGGGATCCGGATGATAATCCGGTTCACCACCAAAATCTAATGGATTGTTCCCTGGGCCACACCCATTCCTCAAAAAAAAAAAAAAAAAAAAAAAAAAAATCGGTTCATAACTTTTTGAGAAATCTTGCTAACAAACAGACGAACAAACCAACGCCGGCAAAAACATAACCTCCTTGGCTGAGGTATAATTGAGATCTGAATCACAAAATGGATATTTGTGGTCGTGTGTTTGTCTTTATGGACGATATTGGTATTGGTTTCGATATTATCGACAGCAGAAGAGGGTCCACATTAGCCAACTGGGGGATTGGAGGGGGAGGTAGGAGCACTGTTAGGGGTTGGCCTGATATCGGTAGTGTCTTGCTGGTTTATGTGTTGAATCTAACCTAACCCAACTCAACCTAACACAGGGTTGCCTACACTCGCCTAGCCTAGCCAAATCTAGTAAACCCTAACTCAACCATACCAAACGTAATCTAACCTAACCTGACTCTACCTAACTTAACTTACTTTAGCCTAAATTTAATCTTACATAAACCAACCAAATTTAACTGAACTTAATCTAAAGTAACCTAACCTATCATTCAGCCCGATTACTGTTACAGTATCGTATATTTCTAACCTACTCTAAATACCACCTTACTTATCCTTACCTCACTTCACCTTACTTTACTTTACCTCACCTTACCTTACCTTACCTTTCCCCTCTCACTATGCCCCTACCTTACCTTGTATTTCCTCACTTTATCTTACCTTACCCTACGATACCTAACCTTGCCTTACTTTACCTTACCGTATCATATTGTGCCTCTTACCGCATCTTATCATTATCTTACCTTACCTTACCTTACCATTCCAAAACCTTATCTTACCGTATCTTAACCTACACTATCGTACTCTACCCGATCGTATCTTTCCTTACCTTACCTTACCTAATCAGGATAGACTTTGTAACCTACCAGAGCTAATGTTTGCCTTCGTGACGGGCGTATAATTAAAGGTGCTTTATGTGTGGTGAAGGCGGTGTGGAATTAAGATGTTGCGCCTGTCTAATGAAGCTGTTCCAAAAAGCTTTGCTACGTTTCTTACGCAAAATGATACATAAGAAACTACACCACGGAGTTTACGTTGAGAAAACAAGCACATAAGCCCACACTCTCTCTCTCTCTCTCTCTCTCTCTCTCTCTCTCTCTCTCTCTTTCTCTCTTCGGCTACACCCACTAAGGCTCAACCCTACACCCGCCAATCCCCCCCCCCCCAACCTGTTCCTGCACACAAACTTTCCGTCATGATCCTGTTTTCTCCCACAGACGTATTTTCCCTATGGGCCTATTATACCCATTGATCTATATTCCCTCATGAACATACCATTACTTTGGCTCCAAACTTTCCTTATGGATCTGTTTTGCCAGGGGCTAAACTTCCCCACGGACCCTTTTCCCCTATGGACCTATTTTCCCCTTGACCCTATTTTTCCTCCAAAAACCTGTTGTCCGCTATGCATTTCCACCATTGACCTCAGGGCCGTAAACACAAAAACAAGACACCCTAACAATTGCAGACTTTTTCACAAACTATCTTTCTTTTCCTTTAACTAAGCCGGACGATATAATTTACTTAACTAGACCTCCCAACAAGTGAAGTACTTCCCTTATGTAAATATAACAATCGGGAGCCAGCCAGAATTTAAACCCGTATTGCTTAACTTCTACTATCACAATGAAATTGTACATGTAGCATATATATCCTATCCCCACAGGTTATTTTTCGTTTTCCTTATTTTTTTTAAATTTTTTTGGAGTAACTGATGAACATAATCGCCAGGAGTTAGTGAGATAAAAGTACAGTAAACCCTCGACATACAGAACCCTCTTTTAACGAAGTCGGGTCTTAACAACCACCGTGAGCTGGCCGAACGTTACGTTCATTTAACGAATTTTCGTTCGGTCTGGGTGACCAGCATCCTGAGAGGAGCCATATGTGGCATTTGTTACAAAAGGAGTCATTTAGACTGAGCTGTATGTTTTGTGTGACTGTACAGCCGTACGATGCTCTACTGTATCTTTAACGACCTTTGCTGGGCCTGGGAAATTACCGAACAGCATGGTGTTCGGCTTTAACAAGCTGTCGGCTTTGTCAAAGGTCTGGTACCAATTAATTTGTTATATCGGGGGTGCACTGCACTCGAGTTCGAACGTCGCAATCTACCTATCTATTTATTGGCAAAAACCTCAATCCTGTAAGGTGTGGCCAAATATAAATCATCTTCATGTAGCCCTGTCCCCTTCCATTTTGCGCCCTCCCTCCAACTTATACCGCCCTATCTCAATATCTCTCTCCATGCCATCCCTCCATCTCATCCTCTGCCTTCCTATCCCTCCGCCCCTCCACCTCAATCATGTGCACTCTCCTAATCAGTGTCTCACTCTCCATCCTCTCCACATGACCAAACCACCTCAGTGTATTTCTCTGAAAAATTTTTGTAACATCCACTTCAACCCCACAACGTTCCTTCACCGCCTCATTTATCAGCTTCTCTCCATGTAACTCCATATGCTTCTCTCAGGTAACTCATTCCCACTGCTCTCACTCTTGACTTGCGTCCTCCTAAAAGGTTCAAGCCTCGCTCCATACGTTCGAGTGGGGATCGAAATACTGTCAAGTAGTGACTTATTTTTTCTTTTTACTTCAATGCTTACCTCCCTATTTCTTATCACTGCTTTCAATGAATCAGCAGCTTTTCTTGCCTGTTGTACCCTTTCAAGTACTTCATCCTCTAGACCTCCATCCTTACTCATCACACTACCTAAGTGCTAAAATGCACTCACATTTTCCAGTTCCTCACCATCCAACCTCACCTTGCATTCACTGACTTCATTCCTCTTGGAGACAACAACTTTACTCTTCCCTACATTCACTGTTAGATTCCGTTTCTTACATACTATCCCAGACTCATTCAGCAAGCCTAGCTGTTCTCCTTCACCTTCACCAACAGTGCAGAATTGTCTGCAAACAACAAATCATGAAGTTCCAAACTCTGCCCTCTCTTATTAGGAACGCCCCAACATCTAATGCCCTACCTTGTATCTCTTTTAATTCACCCATAAATAAATTGAGCAACTATAGGGACATAACATATCCCTGTTTCAATCCAACATTCAGAAAGAAAATTTCACTCAGTTCACCGTTCACTCGAACTGCAGTCCTTGCGCCCTCATACGCATTCTTCACGGCATTCAACAGGTTCCCATTTACTCCATATAATTTTAATGTTTTCCACACTCTATGTCTACCCAATTTGTCACATGCTTTCTCCAAATCCATGAAGACAACAAACAACTTCTTTCCTTTCTCTAGGAACTTTTCACCTAAACTCCTTAGGATGAATATTTGATCTTGATAACCTTCTCGCTTCCTGAAACCTCCCTCTTTTTCTCCAGTTAATTCCTTTGTTATTTCCTTAATTCTGTCAGTAAGTATCCTACCATATACTTTTCTTTATTACACTGAGAAAACAAGTACCCCTTTGATTACCACACAAAACATTTTCTCCCTTTCCTTTGTACAGGGGTACAATAATACCTAACTTCCAATCCTCCAGAACTCTACCTTCCTCCCAGGCCAATCTGCACATCTGCCATATCCATTCTACTACTATCCCTCCTCCTTGCTTCAGCATTTCTTCACATACTCCATCTATTCCTGGACTTTACCCTTTTTGACTTTCTTCATTGCTTCCACTACAGGTACTTCCATGCTTCTGATCTCTTCCTCCCTTCTTGTCTCCCTCCCCTATTCATTCCCCAGCCACCTGTTGTATACTGTACTAACGTTACTTTCATTCCCTATGTTTATGAATTCCTTAAAGTATTCTCTCCATCTGGTCACTCATTCTTCCCTCTCCACCAGTAATCTTCCATTTTTATCTTTCACTCCTCTTCTAATTGTTTTATCACCCTGTCTTACTCTCTTATCCTCTTTCCGAACATTTTCCTACATTCCCTCCATTTTACACTCAAATTCCTTCCAAACTTCTCATCCACTGTCCTCTTACTCTCTTACTAATTGTCTCACCTCTTTCCTCAGCTGTACATATAACTCTATTCTGTCTCTCAACTCCCTCCATGCCTCTGTTTGCCATCCATTCACAATACACTTTTTTATTTTTGTGCCACAGCTTGTTTCACATCTTCATTCTACCATGCTATTTCTTCCACCTCCTTTCGTCTTCTTTTCACCTCAAACACCACCTCATATGCTGCACAGATTTCTTCAGTGAATACTTTGTACGTACCTTACTACCTTCTCCATCTGCTCCAAATCGTACCTTCCTAATCACTCCTCCACCTCTCTCATATTCTTCTTTTTTTTTTTTTTCATCCACCTACAACCTCTATGTAAGGACTGGTTCCCCCTGTCGTTTTATCCTATTCATCCAGTGCATTTGCATCTTGACTCTCACCACTATTAAGTGATGGTCAGAGAGACCACATCCCCAACCTCGGTATGCACTCGCATCCAGCACGTATCTTCTCATTCTGTCAGCAACACATAGATAATTAATGAATGCCTTCAATTCATCCAGCTCACCACCCACCCTTCTCATCACATGCCTATATACCTATGGATCATTCTGTGTCTTAAGTGGGTATTGGTTATCACAAGTCCTCTCCTACACTCCATCAGAGCACAACCATTCTCATCCACTTTCAGGCCCACTGCATTCATTGACTACGCCATCCACCTTCACATTCCCTACTTTTTCGTTCATAACTCAACCAAAAACATACTCTCACTCCACTCAAACTTTTCCATGCATGTTACCACATTTGCCCAGGTCTTTTTTTTTTTCTTTTTTCTTTTTTTTTCACTCTGCTGGCACGGTCTTCTGTCAGCACATAAACACACACAATCACCCATGCTTAAACTCGTATTCCTACTTTCAGTCTTACCCTACACAATCCGTGAACCAACTGATTCATACCCTTATATTCTCCTTGTATCTCTTACTCAGCAATACATACACCTTCCTTTGCCCTTTCGTTTTCACATACTCCCACACATATACCCCATCCATACTCCCACTTTCTTACATTCTCATCTAATCATTTGGTCTCAGTCAGTCCACATATATCCACTTTTTTCTTCCTCATGCACATGGACAATATCTCTCTTTCACCTCATCATTAGCATCCCTCACATTCCATGTTGCCATCCTCATCATGTCCTTTGTCCGGTCCTTGGTCGTCCCCTGGTGTTCTGTCCTGGTCCGAGGCATTTCGCTTGTCTTTTTAATTAGTTAATTAGCTGGGAGGGGCACTAGCCCTCCCCCAACCCACTACTTGACACGTAGGGAACACGTCGAAGTTTTTAACTTAAATATTTCTCCAATAAAACTTTCAGTTTTGAACCAAACATTATTATTATTTCTTAGGTCTATGTCGGCAGTTACGATGCATCTTTATAACAGTTCATTGACCATTTCTACAAATTATCATCTACCAGTGCTTCAGTTTGTAATCCACTTCCTTTTATTTCGAAAGTATTGTGTTCCATACAGTCTTCCTCTATCATATCAAGCCAACCCCCTCCTTCCCTTCCTCCTCCCCTTTTTATCGCTTTCGCTTCTCTAAACACGCATTTCGTTGATAGGCACTAATTCATATTTCACTGTTTTACTCTGACGTGAGAAAAAACATGCCTTTTATGCTCAGAGATTTTATGAGTTTATTACTACGCTGTAAGAGATAAAGTACTTGTTTCATTGTAAAATACGGAACATTTAAATTATTACCATTCAAATGAAGAATAAATCTTTCTTATTACAGGAGCTTATGATCTAGCCCAGCACTACATCTAGGGAGAAGTACTCTAGAACATTACAAGCGTAGATTGTGTTGCTTTTCTCATTCCTCCTGTATTTCCCTTTGCAAAATGTCACACTTAAGTGGTTACTGCCTATGCTTATTAACGAAGTCATAAACACAGTATTGTGCCAAAAATATCTTTGCATTTCCTTTCCTTACATCACAAAACGTTGCATGAGGCATTTACAAAGGTCCATTCTTTACAGAATTTTCTGTGCCCATACCATCTATCCTAATAAACACTACACGGCGTGTGTCCGGGACCTGGGTTCGATTCAAAGTCATTTCATTTGCAAGTATAAGTTTGCAGCCTGTTTATTCACATCAATCACTCAATGTGTACAAAGATTCTCGCACACACAGAGGCACAGCTGATAAACCACTGACACCTTCACATGATGATCTCTCACTATACCTACGTGCCTCTATTCGTACTTGGCCAGCATATGAAAGGCTCAATTTTGGTTCTCTTTCCCTCCGTAGAAAAGCTAAAAAAGTAAGGTTGATCCCATACGAACTAATACTGTACATACTGTCATTAAACAAAGACATTCACCCCCCTCTCTCTCTCTCTCTCTCTCTCTCTCTCTCTCTCTTAGCCTTCTTCTCTAACATCCTCTATTCTCTGACTCATCATTCATGACTCTTCTCATCTTTCTTCACTCTCTTCCTTCCTCTCCACTCTCACATCTCTTTTTTACTCTCTTTATTCACCTCCTCCTGCTCCTCTTCCTCAGCATCCCCTTTTCCTTATCCTTTCCCACACGCCCCTCTCCAATCTCGCTAATTCTTCTCTCTCCTCGTTCATAGCCTACGTCCTTCCTTTTCCACCACTCTAATATTCCTTTCATCACTCTCTCCGCGTCCTCTTCCTATTCCTTATTTCCCTTCTTTCCTCTCCTACTCTTCTTATCTCCCATCTTCCTCACCCGCTCCCACCCTTCCACTCGACCCCACTGGCCACCTCTTCACCATCCCTCCCTGCTCATTGATACCTCCGCCAACAAAATTGTAGGAGGGTTTGTCTGTGTCTATTTGTCCAGGCGGTATCTCCAAAAGCTCTCAATGCATATCAATGAAATTTGGTGGAAGGATGGACCATGAGCCAAGAGAGAACTGATTACGTTTAGGGCGGATCCTGATCCGGATCCGGATGCTATGTATAATACCTCCAAAAGTTATCGATGAATTTCACTAAAATTTTGTGGAACAGTGGGCTATGGGTCAGAGAAAATTGATTAAATTTGGGGGCGGATCCGGATCCCATGTATTCCATACAATATCTCCACGGATCCGGACCCGAATCTTTATTAATGGCAATGGAATTGGCGGAGGTATACGCTCTTTCAGCGATTTCTAGTTTGCCTTGCTACCACCTCACCCCCCCCCCTACTACATCCTCCTTTACTTGGACTCTCTCTCTCTCTCTCTCATTATATTCCGGTTCTGGTTTTATAGCCTCTCTTATCACTCCTCTCCCTCTCACTTTCTCTCCCCATCACATTCATATCGTCTCGTTCCCTATCCCTCTGCCTGAGTCTGTTCCATTTTTCATGTTCCGATATGGAGATACCGTTAATAATTTTATGTATTTATTTATTTATATATGGATGGGATGATGAGAGAAGTAAAAACAAGAGTAATGGAGAGAGGGATGGCATTGGTAATGAATGGTGATGGATGGAATATCTCAAATTTGTTGTATGCTGATGATGCAGTACTGCTTGCATGTACCGGACAAGAACTTGGTAGGCTAGTGCTGAGTTTTGCTGATGTCTGTGAGAGTCGCGCCTTGAGAGTATATGTAGAAAAGAGTAAAGTGATGGTTACTGAGGAAGAAGGTGACTCCCAGTGTGATGTCACAGGGAATGGAGCGAGTGGAACTGGTGAGAGAGTTCAGATACTTGGGTACAGTGATAGAAAACGAGGAAAATGTGCGAAAGACGTGGAAAGCTGAGTGAATCAAGGAAGGAATGTATCTGGTGCAATGAAGGCCTCGATTAGAAACAGAGGCTTGAGTGTTGCAGCTGCACGATGCTTGCATGAAGGAGTGTTAGTGCCAACTTTAACATATGGATGTGAGACTGTGGTGTGGCATGAAAATGAAAAGTCAAGAGTATGATCAATGGAGATGGGACTGCTGAGGAATGTATGTGGAGTACAGAGGGTGGATAGGATACGAAATAATGTGATTCGTGAAAGGTGTGGAGCGAGGAAGTCAGTGGACACCAGAATCGATGAGAGTGTCCTGAGATGGTGTGGTCATATGGAAACAATGGATAACAATAGAGTGGTGAAAAAGGTAAAACTGAGCGAATCTGAAGGAGGGAGGAGGCGAGGTAGGCCAAGGAGAAGGTGGAAAGATATGGTGGATGAGTGTTTGAGGAAGAGAGGTTTGGAAGTCGGTGAGGCTAGGGAACTGACAAAAGATCGAGCTGGCTGGATGAGTGATGTGAGGAGAAGTGCATGATCAGGGATTCTGGCACCCCTTGTGAGCATGGCAGCGTCCGGATTGACTCAATCGCATACGTTTGCGTGAAGCTGCAGAATGAGGTGAATGTTTTTGGCGTATCCGGCAGAACCAGGATTCCGGGGGCTTGAATGATGAGTGAATGGAACTGTGGCCTATTTGGACTGGGCAAGTTTGTGCTGTCTGGACATAGCTACTCCTCACCCTGCCCTTGGGTGGGAAAGGAGGTCCGGATGATGATGATGATGATTTATTTATTTACTCCTTTATTATTTTTTCGTAAGTCCTTACTGCTAGAATCCCCCTTCATGATGTCACATCCACAAATATTCACAGAGAGGCAGGACTGACCACAGTAATATCTCGATATTCCACGGACATGCTTGTAGTAAGTAGGTACGACTATTAATTCTACAGTCTGAGTTTGGCACGTCAATTGGAAGGATATTATATTCTTAGCTAATTTTACATTTCATCACAGACAGTTTATAGTGAAAGATTCTTAATAGTACACTTCACCATCATCTTCCATATTATTAAGGTTAAATGTGACCATATTAAAACTACATATGAATAGCATACAAGAGAATGTTGATATACAATGTGCAAATATAAAGCTACGGAAGAGATGCTACAAAATTTCCAAAGCCGCTCAAAATACAACCCATAAACCACACTACCAGCAATTCTTCATCTGTTGTCTAAAAAAAATAAAAACTCGATGAATAACTTTATCCAAGAAGTTCTAATGTATTCCGTGGTCCACGTGGACAAAAGAAGCGCGTGGCTGGGAAGGAAATAGCTCATGATGAGTTAAGTAGAGCAGGAGGGTGGGAGTGGTGGTGCAGCTGGGGACTGTTACATAGGGATATATTTTGGGCATCCTTATTCCCCACAACTCAGGGGGTTTCATACCACCTCTATTTAGCCATGAGTTTTGAGTGATACAGCTTAGTACAGGACTCTAAAACGGTATTCTTGTGTTTATAATTTCAGAATGCATAAAAAGTAAAATGTAATACAGTATTTTCACCTTTCCATTCGATTCCCGCAACGTCCATCTCAGCAGTTACTTCAACAAACAAGGGATGAGGCTATTGCACACCTAATGTCTGACTTGGCTCATATCTCTAACTGGGGTAAAAATAATCTTGTTTTTAATGCATCAAAGACTCAGTTTTTGCACCTATCAACGCGACAAAATCTTCCACAGGTATACCCACTAATGTCTGATAATAATTAGCTTAATCCTGCATCATCCTTGAACATGCTTGGGGTTTCATTTACTCGGGACTTGTCTTGAAAAGATCATATTACACCTCTTGTAAAATCTGCTTCCAAGAGATTGGGTGAGCTAAGCCGACTCCATTCCTTCTTTACCCCTGCACAATTGTTGACTCTATACAGGGGTTTTATCCGCCCCTGTGTAGAGTACAACTCTCATGTGTGGGGAGGCTCCCCACATACAGCTCTTCTCAATAGGGTCCATGGAGTCAAAGGCTTTTCACCTCATTAACTCTCCTCCTCTTACTGACTCCCTTCAACCTTTGTCTCTTCGCCACACTGTTGCATCTTTATCTCTTTTCTATCGCTGCTTCAATGGTCACCGCTCCTCTGAACTGTCTGCATGCATTCCTCCATCCCTACGACGGGCGCGTAGCACTCGTCTAGCAGCTAACTCTCATCCCTTTTCTGTCCAACTCTCTAATGCAAGAGTTAACCGTTACTCCCAGTCCTTCATTTATGCAACAGGTCAACTCTGGAACTGTCTCCCTGTGTCTGTATTTCCTACTTCCTATGATCTCCAGTTTTTCAAACGCAGTGTGTCCAGGCATCTGGAAATGATCAGATCTTGAATTTGGCTCTCTCTTATATTTTGTTTTTCTCTTGGAAGGAATAGTTTTGCAAGCTCGTTGCCTTTGGTTCCTTCTTCCTCACGTAAAAAAAAAAAAAAAAAAAAAAAATTGTGTGCCATAACCATACACTTGGTAAAGAGGAGGAGCTTGGGAACCTCCTTAGGCTACAGAACAAGAATATTGGCCTAGCTGGCATACCCGGGCTTGTTGCACCTCCTCCTTGCGTTTTCTTTTATGTATTACACCTGAATATTCTTCTGTACTCTGGTTATATCGATTAAATGAAGGAATATTTAGCGCTAGTAACATACAATAAGATACTGAAGTGTAAAGAGCAGAATCAGTTTTTCTTCTTTCCTCCCATACTTTCTCACTCTCTTCGCCTCCCCTCATCCCAATCGCCCCATCAACCCCTTGAAATCTCTCTCTCTCTCTCTCTCTCTCTCTCTCTCTCTCTCTCTCTCTCTCTCTCTCGCAACATCCTCATTTCCCATCAGCATCACTTTCACTTTCCTCCACCCCCTAGCATATGGCATTCCACGAGGAGGAGGAGGAGGAGAAGTTTATTTATTTTTTTTTTTTTAAGTTGAAAATGAGTAATGACGATCAAGAGATGCTGAAAGTAATAAGTGAGAATGATTTGGTGAAAGTAAGGGATAAGCATGAGATGATGAAATGAGGTATGAAATGATAAAAGAAAGTTGTGCATAGAACAGTGCGGCCGAGAGACACTTCTGAGATGACACTGAGAGAAAAACGTGGCAGAGAGAGAGAGAGAGAGAGAGAGAGAGAGAGAGAGAGAGAGCTCAGATCAGATTCTAATCGATATGAACTGAATAGAGAACAACTAGTATTACATTTCACACACCTGCGCTGAGAGTAAATCAATTGGTTGCTGTTCAACATTAAGCGCCGCAGCTGTGACACTTCGCATTGGCTGCACCGTACGAGACTGTCCGGATGCTGCTGATTAATGATTAATGAAGATGACCATGATAACAACTATGATAATGATGATTATAATGATGATAAAGATGACGTGGGTGTGCAATGAACGCGAGCATTTGTGCATAATAGTATTTCTACGAAAAAATATATATATATATATATATATATATATATATATATATATATATATATATATATATATATATATATATATATATATATATATATATATATATATATATTTTCACACACACGCACACACACAAGCACACTAGCCCCCTCATTCCGGTAACGTATTTATCAGTTTATTCATGTTTCAAGACATCTTTTACCCTAAGAGCAGCCCTTGTAGTGAAATGGGTTAACAAAGTCTACATCTAACTTAAGGACAGACCCTTGTATTGAAATGGGTTAATAAAGGCGAAATCTAACCCCCACACTTCAAAAAGTCTCCCGTAAGCGGAATAAAATCGTCTGTTGGTGGCAAAAACCAACTATGAAAGACGTGTTGATGGGATTAACTTCTTCAATGCGCTGGCGTATTTTTTAAATTTATTCTTCCTTGTATCAAACGATTTTATGTAAAGAATGGAGGGAACTGTATTAGTGAAGATGAATGGAGGGGACATCTAACTCCTCCGGTTAGTACCATATCGTAAGCTGAATAAAGCCGCAAGGATAGAGCAATTTCCTAGTACAAAATACGCCCGGATGCTGAAAGGAGTAGTACTGCATCCAGGTACAAATGACATTGCAGGGAGGGGTGGTGCTGCAGTCCTGTCTATAACATGCACAGTGTTGAGCTGTTACTTAAGGGGTTAGTGTTGCATCCAAGTACAAGTTATACTGCAGGGCGTGGCTATGTTGCAGTCCTTTCTATAATTTGCAGTGTTGGGTAGTTATCTTCCCACCCTCGCATTAGCGCTCACGGCTGTCACTATCCATTAGTCTCACCAAAATACCATTTTATTTTTTCTACATGTTAGCTCCATTCTACTTCGATTACAAATTTTAATTAGCTGCTTTTGTACAGCATTCGTTGTGCAGTGCTTTTTTTTTTTTTTTCGGTGGCCAGCTTTAGGCAGTGATTTTATAGCTCATTCCCTGAGGATAAGTAATTCTTCCACGTGCCACACTCCTCATGTTATCACTTCCACGTTAATACCCATTGTCTCTAGGGAATACATACTAAGGTCGTCTCATTCAAGATTGGTGCAGTGATATTACTGGGGAAGTGTTTATGACATGTTGGTCAGTAAAGACAGTTTTAACAAATATCAAATACCAGTCCATTCTGTACATTAATAGTTCTCTCTTTTCCAGTCTATTACTCTCTCGTTTATTCTCTTTCCTTCATCCCCTTCCCTGTTCTCCCCGTTCCAGGTAAACTCCGTCAGCGCCATACTAACCAGCTCGTGCATTCACCAGGAGGCTTTGGTCGTGTTGCCCATTATGTGGAACTGGTTGGATCCTCCATTCAGATAGACGCAGGCCCGTCGCATTACCATCACAGAGGGACACTCGGCCTGTATGAGAGAGAGAGAGAGAGAGAGACAGACAGACAGACAGACAGACAGACAGACAGGCATACAGAGACAGACAGACAGACAGACAGAGACAGACAGACAGACAGACAGACACAGACAAACAGACAGACAGACAGAGTCAGAGACAAACAGAGACAGACAGACAGACAAACAGACAGACAGACAGAGACAGAGACAAACAGAGACAGACAGACAGACACAGAGACAAACAGAGACAGACAGACAGACACAGAGACAAACAGAGACAGACAGACAGACAACAGACAGACAGACAGACAAACAGACAGACAGACAGACAGAGACAGAGACAAACAGAGACAGACAGACAGACAAACAGACAGACAGACAGAGACAGAGACAAACAGACAGAAAGGAAGTAACGATGAGAGAAGAGAAAGTGAAAAGAACCGAGAAAATGAGGGGAAAGACTAAGTGAGAGAAGTGGATGAGAAGAGAAATAATAGGATGAATGGAGTGACAGAGAAAAAAGATAAAAATATAGAGAAGGAGGAGCACAGGAGAGAACTTGAGTGAATTCGGAAAAAAAAAAAATCGGAGAGGCTAGATAGGAAAGAATGAGGAGGAAAGATTACCAGAGAGATAAGAAAGAAAACACGATGAGAGAGGGAGAAGAGGATAGAGAGGCACATAATGATAGCAAGAAGGGAGAGTGAGAGGAGAAGGAGAGAAAAGAAGAGAGATAAAGAGGGTGAGCGAGAAAGAGCAAAGAGGAAGCGAGGGGAGAGGAAGAGAAAAGAGAGGGAGGATGGAAAGCGACAGCTGGCTGGGGAGGTGTGAGGACACAAGAGCAACTGGTACGAGGAGCACACAGAAATATAAAAAGAAATGTGAAAGCGATTAGGCTATGTGTATATAAATGTGTGGAATGGCTGTGCGATTGTGGTCAGGAGAATGGGCGTATGGGGAGAGATAGAGGGTGACAGGAGACTATTATCCAATTCTTTATTGTCCCATGGGGGGCGCATGATGTAAATAAACAAATAGCCATAAATGAATGAATCAAGACTGATGAATGGGGAAAATAAGGGTAGGAAAATAGGAAGAGAGTAAGAAAGTAATTGATTTTTTTCACAATGACAAGAACTGATACATTAGTGAACAGGAATAAATGGGCAGCATAAGGACAAATTGGGATGAACGAGAAAAAAAAAAATGATTAAAAAGGGAAAGCAGGGATAGGAAAAGAGGCTCAAGGTAATGAAATGCATGGTGTGAGCACAATGACAGGGACTGATAATAGGCTACGAGATAAATCAAACCGTGGCCCGGGGTTTTCCCTATACTTGGATAACATAAGCTTACTGTTGCCAGAGAAAAAAAAAATCTTCTTAGCCTAACTGGACATTGGTTTCAGATGCATAGATGAACCACATCAGTCCTGGGACGATGTTATCATTAAACAGGGTACTGCATACATTACGCGCTCCAGTGCTCGTGTGCTGGGAGACGGCTCAGATTACTGATGTGAGGAGGGCAGGCATTTAGGCATTCTTTAATGTAATTCATAATTAACCAATCTATCAACGATCAGAAAAAAATGCAATTTATAATCAATGGAAAGGGTTATGGTTTATAAAAAATGATACAGGGTAGTAGATAATAGTGGTAGCTGCACCCCGAGGATCAAATGGACATCATCCTGGTGGACTGCAGGCT
The DNA here is from genome assembly GCF_032717465.1 of Coenobita brevimanus. Taxonomy (NCBI): domain Eukaryota; kingdom Metazoa; phylum Arthropoda; class Malacostraca; order Decapoda; family Coenobitidae; genus Coenobita; species Coenobita brevimanus. The sequence continues at coordinate 14,930,228 of NC_136966.1, forward strand.
CAAACTGCCCTTCTCCTCCAGTCCACTATCCTCATTTAGAAGGATAGGAAGAGCATTGAGGGATGCTTGCACAACCGGGCAGTTCCACCCCCTGGTCAAAATGGTGCCAGCACGCAAAAGCATCCCTCTTCAACATCATGATGCAGACATGTCTAATAAGGACCACCCTATGTTCTTCTTCTCCCTCGAAGCTGTACTTATTTCAGGAGTGATTTTTCAAACCGGTGGGGCAAGAGGTGGTCCACACCTACTTTTGCTCATCCTTCAAACATCCAAACTTTTGCCCTGCTACTTTCCTAGGCGACCCCCCCCCCCACACGCACACTACAGTATATACGTAAGAGCTAATAATATCACGTTCTTCAGTCAGTCAGAAGAGCCACAATGCTGACGCCATCAATACTGTGGTGTCACCGTTTGTCACTGTGCCCCACTGTGCTGTGCGGCAGTGACAAAAGGAACACAGACTTACATCTCCTCCGTGGGCACAATACACACACACACACACACACACACACACACACACACACACACACACACAGACTCTCTCTCTCTCTTTCTCTCTCTCTCTCTCTCTCTCTCTCTCTCTCTCCTTTTGTCATGCCCATTCCTCCCTATTATTCGTTTTGCAATATGGGTATTTGTATCCCTAAGGACGTATTTTTTTCTTCCATATCTAGTAACCTTCGCTTTTTAGTTCTCTTTTTCCCCTTTACTAATCTTTACTAATTTTTCGTTCTTGAGTAGTTATATCCGTAATGCAGGCTTTCAGGATGAAAAAGAGAGAGAAAAGAAGGAAGATGAAAAAGAATACAGAGAAACCAGATGTAAGAAAAAATAAAAACAAGTAAAAATCACACACCCACACAAGAAAGAAGCCAACAAGCTGTGTGTGTGTGTGTGTGTGTGTGTGTGTGTGTGTGTGTGTGTGATTACAGAGATCCCACTTACCCTGCAAAAAGTATGGCAGGAAGGGCACGATTACCTCGCTATAATTGTGAGAACTGGAGGGCACAGGGGAAGACCAGAATGTAATTTTAAAAGTTTTTTATAAAAGGTTAATAATGTTTTGTGTGCATATGTGTCTATTTGTGCATGTCGCCAAATAATAGTAACAATTTGTAACATCATCGTCAACTGTAAATATACCATCATCTTCAAAGCTCTTGTCAATACCATCATCATAATCATCGTCGTTGTCGTCTTCACCATCATCATCATCTTCATATATATATTGACTCCCGAATTTTGGCCAACATGCACATCAGGGAACACAAACTTCATTAGAAGGAAGCCAGCCCGTGAATACTCATCTGGAACCGCCTTGCCTTAATGGAAATACAATTAGTATGAGAGGGAGGGAACAGCAACAAGTGCATCCCTCGGTCATGCGGTTTTTATATCTCCGCCCTTTTAATGATCGTTGGGACAACACTTCATATATGTCTACCTGAAAATGCATTACCATTGGATGAAATGTAAACGATGAGAGTACGAGAGGAAAGGGAAATATCAGTCACCACATCTGATCCTACAGCATCATTATTCATGAACTGAAGTAATCTTTGTACGATGTAACTAAATTACGATTACTTAGAAATTCTTTATTGTACAGTAATACAACAATTGTGTAAATACGAGGGCAAAAACATTTACAAAGGTTCAGTGATTCTTAAATCTTACCTCCCGTTTTCATAAAATGGGTAGCAAAATTAGTCATAAATACGTGGACGCAAATTTATCGTTAAATAAAAATGCACTGCCAGTGGAAGAGACACGCTTGTAGAGTAAGTATCATGGAAGAGAAACATTTCCTTAGGTCGATCAGTTCCAAAATCTCACCTCGAACTAAATTTTCGAAGTCATCTCTCCCTTGAGACAAAACTGAAAACTCTCTTGGAATTACCTGCGTTAAAATGCAGACAATATAAATACGATGGCAAAGACACGGTTTAGCAGATTAGTCAGTTCTTATATTCCAATCCCTCAGTCATTATTCAGACCAAATGTCATGTGTACAAGGAAATGAGACGGAGAATATTCCCGCGAGACCCGCAAAGCTCGTGGTGAGGACGTGAGAAGGAACTCAATCAGGTTTAAAATCGCACAGTTCTTAATCTATTCTTTACCACGGTGATTTTCATGAAACGTGGGAAGGACCTGTGATATTCACAGGAGTAATGAAAGATGTATCTTTTCCCTGCAGTTCGAAAAATCTCCGGAAAGGTTAATAAAAACGTTTGGAGATAGCAAGGATATAATAGAATTCCGTAATTTCATTGAAGGGCTTATTTCAGTGTTCTGGATGTCATAGAAGGCTTTGTAACACATCATTCTTAGCGATTTATTTTGCATGTTGCGCTTGAACAATCATTTGTGTGCTATTGATATCGCTTCATTGTCGACAAAGTCTGCACCAATGCAACACAGGAAGATACTGCGGTGCAATGTGCAGAATAATTCGCTAAGGAAGAGGTTCTACGAGAGCTCTACAGCCACTTAACTTACCGCCCAATCACGTCTCAGCGCCTGCCTTCACTGTTTGGAAACAAATGTATGTAATCCCAAGGAAGGAAGTCCATATACGAGCTTATCCACACAGGGCCCGTGGTAGAAAACAAACAAATTAAACTCGAGAATGAGAGACTGATTAAGACATACTTGAGTGGCGGAGAGGAGGAGGGGGAGACAGAGGCTGAGTAGGTTGGACATGGAGGGACGTATGAGAGGATGGGTGTGAGCTGGAGAGAGGGCAGCCTGATGACGGGGGACAGGGTAACATGAAAGAGGTTCGTTTGTGACCACCTTTCTATGGATCAGAGAATTTGGTTATAGATAGATACATAGCCACAGATAGAGAAGATGGATAGATAGACAAGTATTAATACAAGAGGAAAAGAAGCATTTACCAAGGTCAGGACACTTAAGAATTTTACCGTGAACCATTATTACTCTGGAATTAAATGTGTTGTCAGCCGTCATATTAAACCCCAGCCAGCAGACGCGGCCACACATGCCCGCCCCATTTTGGAAATACACCTGCATATTACACACACCCAGTGATGAGAAAAACAACTCACAACTAACTGTATATCTGGTTGCTGATAAGAATATAAATACTGATATGAATAACACCTAACTGTACATAAGGTTGCTAATTACACTACTACTGCGGATTAAAAACACTGAGGGGCGATCGAGAAGACTCAGTACTAGTAACTGGGGACTGACTGGAAAAATTGACAGCTGACTGTAGTAAGTTTGATCAGTGATTACCGTAGAATACAAGTGGTGGCTGAACAAACTGAATGTAGCTTAAACATATTTTATACTATTTAGAACAACGGAGTAATGATAACAATAGCTGACAACTAACTGTAATCTGGCTGGTGATTTGAAGACGAGTGATGAAATAAAGTGATTTTTACCTGGGCAGAGCAGCATAAAGAAGTCTAATTTCAGTATCTGTGTTCTATGTAGTGAAGACCAACAGGTAGGAAGCTCGCGCATTAAATTATAAGCATGATTTAAATACCGGGTATTAAATCCAAAACCGACTGTAGATATTGAGTACTTAAAGAAGCATATACCCGCGTTATACTCGACGCCGATGTCCGATGCAGTGTGAAAAACAACACAAACCGGATACGAGATTCCCAGTGCCAGAGAACGAATAGGAACCAACCACAGAGCACTGGCCACCTGTTTCCACCTCCCTACTCATTATGACCAAAATGAAATTCTCTATGCAAACACTGATTATCCGATGGAGGTATAATGGAGGAAGATAAATCTTTGAGGTTAGTGGGTAGGTGTATGCGTTGTACTGAGAGCACACCTATTAAATACGGCTGGTTAGTGGGTTACTTGCGAACTAGCGCCGACTTCCTGTATTTTTTACAACCCAGATAAAGTGCGAGGGAACTTCACTGAAAACATAATGGCTTTGCTGAAGCTACGAAAACCACCGTATAATTATTACCAGGGTATCTTTGTCTCTCCCTCCATATTCATTTCGTCCTGTATGATAACGTTTCTCCTGTAACAACTGGATAGGATGCTGACGTAGGACGGCATTTCAAGTAATTATAAACATTTTGCAGCACATCTTGCTTAGCGATTATTCAGCACATTAAACCCCAGTATCTTCTGTGTTACTAAGTCGATATTAAAACTCCATAATTACTTAGAACAAAGTGATATGGTTATTACGCAAAATTCAGACGCTGAGGAAGAGATACTATAAACTCTCTTTTGCTATTCAGTTACCGACCGATTTTCATAGGAAAACTGAAATGAACAGAGAACAAATCAGTGGACGTAATGGCACAGACACATAAGAAACCCGTAAGGCATTGTTAATCTGCTAAGTGGGGAATATACCTGCTGACAATAATATAGGTCCAATTTTTAGTCAGGCATTAATGAAACTCTTACACAGTATTCCTAAACGTTTACTGGGCCGTGAAGATCGCATTACTGTGCTTGGAAAGTCATTGGTCACTGCCTCATTATTATATCGTAATGAAGAGAAACAGTATTTATTCCCGCAGCTGTGCATGAAGGGAAGGCAGCTTGCAATGCCAGGATGAGGTAGCCTTGTGATGTTTGGTAGGAGAGACTTGGAGACGCAAGTACGACTGCATTCACCTTGAGTGATCCGTGGTCTCTGTCTGTCTCTCTCTCTGTCTGTCTCTCTGTCTCTCTCTCTCTCTCTCTCTCTCTCTCTCTCTCTCTCTCTCTCTCTCTCTCTCTCACACACACACACACACACACACACACACACACACACACATACACACACACACTAGCAGATCCACTAGGGCTTAGCGGGATATGATTTCCTTTTTTTCCTTATCATTTTGTTATGCCAGTGTTATAGTCTGTACCAGAACACAATGACCATGTTCATTGATTACAGAGTTACCGGGCTACATATACGGGCAGGGAACCTTATTTAAGAGGTGATCATATGGGAAGTATTTATAAATTATCTTACCCTCTTACTGTCGGAACGACTCTTCCCTCTCCCAGGTTTGTCCTCTTCAGTCCAATGATTTATTTTGTAGGTTAATATTGCTGTCGCTTGGAGAAATTGTGCAGACTGATAGATCTAATTACAGCCTTTTCAACCCCTTCAGTACAAAAGACCATTCCTTAGTTTAATATAAAGATCGGGGTATTACAAAAATGATTTATAAGTCACTACACCTAAGATGCTTTAGTTACGAAGCGTATGGTAAGCGTACCAAAGGAGATAAAAGTATAAACAAACAATCCTATACTCAACTAAAACTCAAGGGGGTTTGGTTGTTCTGCGTTTTTTTTAGCACGATTTTTAACTTCTCTGTTTTTACTCTAATTTTAATGTGAAGTGTTTGCCGGCAGTCTGTATGAAAATAAAAGTAGAAACAGTCTAATACACAGCACATATTATAGCCAAGAAAATTTTTGAATACAGGTCGATGGTAGGTTAGTGCGCGTCCGCACGAGTGCTCGAACAAGTGCTGGCAACATGTAAGCAACACTACGAACACGCTGCAAACATGTTGGAAACAGCAGCGTCCAGATCATGTTGGCAGCATCATGATGAAGTCTCAGCTGCTTGGTATGGACCCACTTATCCCATTGCCTCTGCTGCCAGAGTTCGAAGCTGCACTGAAATATGTTTGCATACATCTGTTCAGATATTGCTGCAAACATGTTGCCAGCATACATTCGAGAGAACGTGTGGATGCGCCCTTAGCTGAACGCGACTGTATATAGTGTTGGGAGCAGCGCGATAGAGCAGGCCACGACTGGCCTGATACATACAATGGTCGTGATAAACCTAATTAAATACTCAGTCAGTACCGACCGATGTATCCTCCACCCTTGCTTTTATCGTTGTCTGTCATCCAAGGCCATATGGATCCACCTCACTCCGACATTCCTATTTAATTCTCTTGTATCATCATCATCATCATCATCTTAGTCTACGCACACCCTCGATTACATTCATCCTTCATTATGACCATGATCATGATGGCCGTCAGCAGCAGCAGCCTGTTGTAATTTACTGCATATATTAACCTTCATCATTTCATCTTCTTTCACGCAAGATCATAAACATTGCTATCATAATTTTTAGTATCATCATCATGATCATCATCATCATCATCTTTCCTCCACACCTATATCAATGTGCCAGACGCCATTATTTGACCTTTCTCCTCCCATATCATCGTTATTATGATCAGTCTGTCGTAGTCCACTGATCGAGTACATGTACATTTTACTTCCGTTAATGAAAGTTGGAGGAAGTTATGTATTCACCTCTGTTTGTCTATTTGTCCAAAAGGTATGTCAAGAGGCTGCTGATGGATTTCAATCGTCCAGTAAAAGATTATTCAATTTTGGTGGTCATCTGAGTTCGAGTCTCGGTTCCGGACTGCTTTTTGTTTCTTTGTCCATAAGACATCTCAAAACTTTACTGATGGATTTCAGTTCAATTTTGTGGATATGTAGGTCTTGGGCCAAGGAAGAGTTTTTGATCTGAGTTGTATGGCACAGGCGTTGACGAAGGTATGTCTTTTCTGGGATCTGTTTAGTATTTGGTTCTGGTTTCGTACCATAAAGAGACAACTGGTAGTTTGGTGATGTGAGGCACTAGTTGGGGCGACGGCCATGTGCTTTGTGCATCAGTTATTATTTCCAAGAGGGGACACGAGAGTTCTGAGTCATATAATTCCACCACGTACCTAGGCCGGTCCCCTACCTATGACCAGGTTATAGATCTTTAGTTACATAAAATTATAAAAATCAGCAAAAACATCTAAAACTGCTTATTATTGCTGAATAAGGCGATAGAATTGCGAACACTCATCATTTGTTTGATAAAATTATGCTAATAGTATCTCTCCCAAATCGTATATTTCAAGACACTAACAGCTGAACTACCATCTCTGATAAATAAGTCTCGCCCCAGTTAATGAACATCCCCTGCTCGTCTGAATACATCATCATCAAAATTACTCACTTATCGCTATTACTTTCCCACGGTAAAGGTAACCATAACAGCAGCTGTGAAATTTTCTTGTCTTGATTATGTCTCCTGGGTAGATAATGACTTGGTTAGGCCTCCCGTTGGATTTTTTTCCCCTTACATCTGCCTTTCCACATGTACAGTATAACTATATCTTTATCTACTGTCGATCTCTCTGTGTTTAATTATCTTTTAATCCAGCCGTGTGTCTGTCTATGTGTCTGTCTTTGAGTCTGTGTGTTTGTGTTTCTGTCTGTATGTGATAATATCTGTCCATATCTATATCAAAATGTATAGAGTTCTTTTCTACGTCAATATCTATTTCTGCATTCTATTTATCTGTCTATCGACCTATTTGTATATGTCTATGTCTATCTATCTATCTACACACACACACACACACACACACACACACACACACACACACACACACTTCAGATCTCTCACATACTCTTGCTTTTATGGAGTGAGAAAGCGGTGGAGAGAAAGGGAGATTTGCATTTCGCAGTCCGCTGCGTGAATCTCCCCATTACCATATATGAGTAACGATAAAAACACAACACCATCGTAACTATCTCTGGTTAGATCATCTCTTCCTCTGCATCTGTCGGATGGAATTGATATGGAGGTAGTATTGCCACACAGAATTTAGCTGAGAGCCGCTCTGTCACTGCTAGGATCTGGAGGGTCGTTATATAGCGAGTGATGGTAGCCAGCGGGGGTTACTTCATGTGTGGGTATAATTTCTGCCACTGAGTCATTGCATCATCGGATCACTTGTAAAACATATTGGCACGCATCTCCTTAGGTACTTACTGACATGAGTTAGCTTTCACCAACTCTGGGAGGAGTGGATTAGTGTACCATTAGTGAGAGCAATAACGGTGGGTCATGCTCACAGGTTCAAAGGTTAACCAGAAGTAACTTCTTAACCCTCAGACCTCAGGATTTTTTTCTAGTTACGTGTAGCATCGTCTGTTAATAACAATAGCAAAATAGCTGTTTCCCGAGACTGAAGAGTTAATAGATTCACTAGGATGACGACTTGTCTTAATGATTTTCCGCTGCCACCAGAAAATTGCATTATGTATTCCTAAATAACTGTCTATTTTAGGTACTGTACATAGCCAAGAATATCAAAGAATCACGTGTTTCGTTGTGCTATTTTTCTGTGTGTTTAGCATACACGGTGGCAGAATCGGTAAAGAGGCGGCCTGCAGTCCTAATGGACCCAGGTTCGAATCCTGGCTGGGGCAGGGAACAGTTTAAGGATTTGAATTTCTTGAAAAGCAGACTTTTCTGATATACCAGATCACCCGCCGACATGTCATAAAAGTACTCCCACTATAAACCAGTACACTACTCCTGTATGAGACAACCCTAGCATGTAATCAATATGGACTGTGGGTGTTAGCCCCGAAGTGGTGACATGTGGAGATGTAGGAGGACTACTGGGCCCCAAGGAGGACTACTGGGACTTAGGAATAGGCCCTGAAGCCTTTGCCCAGAGTCGGACACGTAAAAAAAAAAAAAAAAAAAAAAAAGTGAGAGTTGAAGCTTGGACCTTGTTGGAAGGACACAAGTGAAGAGTGAGAGCAGTGGAAATGAGTTATCTGAGAGAAGCATGTGGAGTTACATGGAGAGACAGACTGACAAATGAGGAAGTGAAGGAGCGTTGTGGTATGGATGTGGATGTGATAGAAAGCGATAGGAGAAATACAGTGAGGTGGTTTGTCCTTGTGGAGAGGATGGAGAACGAAAGACTAACGAGGAGAGTGTGCGTGAGTGAGGTGGAGGGGGGAGAGAGAGGGGGAGACCAAGGATGAGATGGAGGGATGGAGTAGAGAGATATGAGAGAGGGTGTGAGCTGAGAGCAGGACAGTGAAATAGAGGGGGACCGGGCGAATGGAGGCGATTTGTTTGTGGCCACCCCTTACGGGATTAAGGCGTCTGGCAATAGATACATAGACAGAACATTTTGAAGTAAGGTGATGTATGGTAGTGTGTGATGTGACGTCTATGAGGAATAGTACTGTGCGACGTGACAGTGTGTACGAGATATGGTAAGACTTGCCTTCTATTGTATAGTCACTTTTATAACGGCTTGTCAAACAATACGTATTAGACCTGCTGTAATCCTTTACCAGGTAGTGTTGATAAGGAAATTGGTGCGGTATGTGAGACAGGGTAGCGAGAGGGAGGACCCCAGACAGTTATGAGAAAAAATATAACTCAGAGCAGGAGATAAGAGATAAGACAGAAGAGGAAAGGGAAGATGAGAGAGGGGACAACATTATGCCATAAAGCAGGGGAAAAGGTGGTAGGTGGGAGGGTGTAATATAGGAGGCTTTAGCATTCCCACCACACGCACATGAATGCAAGGACTATTGACTGTAGTCTCGTCGATTCAGGAGGCTCCTAAATACCTCTAGCTTGTTAGTTATTTCCTTGTATATGACACGTTGGTATTGGCTTGTATGTCATTGCAGCTAACCAAGTAGATTATGATACCGCTCCTGTCTACAAGGAATGACGTTCCAAAGCCTGAGAGCTACAAAAATTTTTCCGTTTGCAGAAAGTCCCAATCAAGAACCGTTCATTTCTAGATACCTGGACAAAATGCTTCCAGTCCTGAGTAAGCAGTATACAAGGGATTATTGTACTGTAGGTTAAGGCTACTCAACTACTCTAGAAGTAGAGCCGAATTATGAAACTCAGAGTAACAAAATGACCATTCATTAATTTACCTGTATTTTTTCCCTCGATCCAAGCACTTATACACAGAAAGAAACGAGAAATTCATATATTATTTGCGTTTACGTTTTCAGCTAAATACGTAAATAAAAAAAACGGAAAATTTTCTGTTTTATGCTTTTTTTCATATTTTTGATTCGGCCAAAGGGCCAAAAAAACAAAAAACAATCAAGGTCCGGATTGGGTCGCGGTCCGCCAAGCACTTACATAGCCCTATTCTAGGTGGAGTCTGCAGAATTAGAAGAAGGTACATATTCACCCGACAGAACTGAGTCACCCCTACAATTTGAGGACTAATTCATAGTTGTATGAAATTTTATGAACCTCGGCCGCTAGGTAGTAATGTGCCTCCTTTGTAGTACTCTTGTCCCTCCAGCCTGACTACTCTTGACCATTAACTGAGCTAAGAGTGCAGATTTTCATCATGTAAAAAAAAAAAAAAAAAAAAAAAAGAAGAAAAAAAACGCTATAGGGAGCCTGCAAATCTTTTAAGAAAGAAGAGCCGTATAAAGATACTTCAAAGTGTTCGTAACACCTCTTCCATAACTCTTATATGATACTGGGGAAAAGTATGTCGATATTAACACATTTTAGTGAGCGAGGGTTTGTTGAAGTGAACCTTACGATTAAGCTGTTTATAAGATTTATTGTATATAATGCCTGTTTTCACTCATACAGATACCAAACATTGGACAGTAAAATGTACTAAAAAATAAACTGACAAAACGAGGAAAACAAAACAATCTGTGATAACAGTTATCTGTTATGGATACTTGTTTATCGTGTTAAAAGGTTAGGTTCCTTTATAAATACGACCTCTGAGCAATGGGCGGGGTTTTTGCGGAGTGTCTGTTGAAACCGAATGTTCTCAAAAGTTATAAGGCTGAAACATTATCATGGGTAATACATTAACACCAAAACGTTATAAGGCAAAACATTGTGTCATGGGTGGTACATTAACATCAAAACGTTGTAAGGCAAAACGTTCTGAAATTGGGGATACATTAACATCAAAACGAATTTTCCTTCGTCTAAATCTATATCGGGGTTGAGTTCTAGGTGACATAGGAGGCTTCTTGGCATCATATTAGGGATTTGCTTTGCTTAGTATGCCTTGACATTCTTTTCCATGTAATTAACATCACTTTCATATAGACATCGTTTTCATCAATTACTTACAAAACGATACTGAGGTGTAATATGCAGAACATATTACTAAGTAAGAGGTGCTGTGTAATAATATCCAAGGAGGCTTCGTAACACCTCTATGTCAGTACAAGAAATACGTCATTAATATAACAGAAAACTAAGGTATTACATGCAAAATAAATCGTTAAGATGCAGTGCTACAAGATCTGCTGTGTCATTTATAATCTGCCTGAAGGAACAGTGAGATACGTAACCAAACAACGTACCAAATGATGTCATCAGATTTCCAGTGTATGGATCTTGACATTTCTGTTTACAGTACTGGGATGATGATGTTGATAATGATGGTACTGCACATGATGCTATCACTGGGGATGGTGACGATAATAATGATGATGGTGATGATGATGATGGTGGTGGTAAGCATGATACTGTCACTGGGAATGGTAGTGATAATGATGATGATGATGATGACTATGATGATGATGATGGTGGTGGTAGTGAACGTAATGCCATCACTGGAGATGGTGACGATAATGATGATGATGGTCTTGATGTTGTTGGGGATGATGATGATGTTGCTGGGGATGGTGATTTTAATGACGAGGATGATTATGATGATGATGAAGAGGATACTGACGTTCAAAATTGCAAGTATCTCTTCCATGCAAAGGGAAGATGAGACGAAGGGAGGAGAGGGAAAGGAAGACTGAAGAAAAGATACTGTAGTGGTGGTGAAGGGGGGGGGGAGTACCTGAGATGATGGAGCGTGAGTCTAATATGAAAAATGATGACAGCTTGAAAAATGGCAGGAGTGAATGGAGACAACGTCGTGGAAGAGGGTGAAAATAGGATAAAATTGCTGCAGTGTGGGGGAAGAAGAAATAACCCGCTTCATTACAAGTTGAACAATTCGTGCGACAGTATTCAGACACCATCATACTAAGAAATGTCTCTTCTGAGCCGAATGGCATCGTCTTACGGTAGTAAGAAAAAAAATCAAAAGGGAGCCATCGTTCCAGGAAACAGTGCATAATAGACCCTCATCCCTGGATATGCAGGTAGTTATCCCACTTTCGTCCTTTCTTTCTCCTCTCTCTCTCTCTCTTTTTTTTTTTTAATCCCGTCTCATCCTAACTTTACGTAGAGTAGGAATGATGATAATGATGGTCTTGATATAATTAATCAGCGTCTTCTCATTCTTTCACTCATTTTCTACACATTCTTTGTCACATACCTTCCCCCACAATTTCTATGTAACCACATGTATAGACCACACACACACACACACACACACACACACACACACACACACACAGTATCCCAGCCAGCTCCACAAAAACTCCAGACTCTCCCACCAGTAACTCTCTTGTACACTGTATATTTGCCAACAACCACAATATTTTCCATGCACTCTCCCTGTTACTTTCTTTCTGCATGTGTTCTTAAATCCATAGACTTAGGGATAACATCCCGCGCTCATGAAATCCTGATAAGTCAGTCAATATCTCTGCCTCTTGCATAATTTTCTCCATGCATTCTCTCTGTCATCTCTAACATTCTCCATGCATTCCATAAGCATTGTGCACCTTGCTCATAAAATCTCATTAACACTCTTTACGGTAGTCACTTGCCAACAAGCACAATGATACTTCTCGTACAGACACAATCTGGTTGGAGGGTGAAGAAGAGGCGTTGAGTACAAGGTGTCCAGTGTAAGCAGGGTCGGGTGTGTGAGTAATGGTGTCGTGGCGTCGCTATAAATCATCGTCACAGCACCGGCTTGACGCCCGCCACCGCCACACTGCCACCCATGACACCACCCCCTCCATAACTGATGAATATTGACACCACGGCTGGTTCAGTGAGAAGGGTTGTTATGCTCGGAATAAAAGTAATTGCTTGTGTGGATAACTAAAGCAATTCATTGCTTGGTGACTCAGAATTATAACTCTGCACGGATGAATTAACTTCTTTTCTCCCTACCTCTCACAATTCCACTTTTCCTCTCACATCCATCCCCTCCCAATCCCATTCCTCTTCTCGTCCCCCCTCCCCCTCCCAGTCCAACTCATCTTACCCCACCACCCTTTCCTCTTCCCAATTCCACTTCTCTACTCTCTCCCTCTTCCCTTCCCAGTTCCATTCCTTTTCTCCCTCCCCCTCCTCCTCCCTATTCCATTTCACTTCTCCTTTCCTAAGCATGAGTTACTCGGTTGGCTTATGGTATGGGTGACAAAAACTGCATATACCGATACCATTGGGAATGTAACTGCTTGTATGGGTGAACCAGAAAAATAACTGTAACGATGACTCGGAGAAATAACCGTGACTCGGTAATTGATGAATGAAAGCACGTACGGTTCATTGAGAAAATTTATGCTTCAGATGAAAATAGCTGCTTTGCTGTCACAGTGACTTTTTTTTTTTTTTTGGGGGGGGGGGTTATTTACCATCCAGTACAAGCCCCAACACTTTAACTGTACAAACGCAAGAATGACGCCTACAGTGGGAAAAAAATTATTCAGACAATAAGAAACTGGTTTATAGGGCAGACGAAACAAATTCGGCTCTAACTGGACCTGCTGAGGATCCACGTAGGACTGAAACCATCTCCCCACAAACAATTTACCCGATGTAGGAATAATTCCTCCAACTCCCCGTATGGGTGCCTTGCGTTAAAAGACATCATTCCATACAGTTTCAAGGAATCTAATATTCTGTACATAAATAAAGTGGCCAAGATACCACCACTTCCATAGTTCGAAGGTTTCTGCCTATTTAACTCTACAGGGATTACAGATCTCGTCTGTATGGAGTTCAGGTGAAACTTTTCGTAATAATGTAACATTCGTTAGAAAAATATATATATATTCTCAGTGTCTGCATTTTAAGTCAACAGATGATACAAGCAGCGGGCTCGCCGAAACCTTATCTAGGGACGCATTTGAGTTTTGAAAGAGTTCCCATACACCTTCTTTCGTGCATGTATCAGTATCAGTGCAGGCGCCACAAACAGGGAAGCAGATGAGCACGTAGAAGAGACACATAGTTAGTTGCAGGCATTTCTATCCTTCCTCAGTGACGTACTCTCCTGCTACGGGCAATGCATCATTTCATACATATTCTGGCATCTTCTCTCTTGAGTAGTATCATAATTTTTCTCCAGCACAAATCAGACATTTTTTATTGTGATCATAGATTAAGAAAAAAGGGGGGGGGGTGTTTAATAACAAAAGTCGGACATATTTTCTTATAACTGTCCCAGAAAAAAAAAAAATGACTACATTCATTAATAAAGTCGGATCACTTTTATTATTATTATAGCAGAGATCAGAAGAATAATCTCCATTATTAGGCTTAGAATTATATAAATATTCTTAGTGTCAGAAATTAGATTAATCTTCTGATTGTTCCCTCAGAAGTCACGCTAATTTGCAGACTAACGATCCTCCTCTTACGAACGAGCGTTTGTCTCCTTTTCTTTAGTACCGTGTTGATTGTCTCATATGTTTGTCTATATTGTCTTGGTGGAGTCGTTTGTACTCTCACTCATTGCTGCCCAGCTAAAGATATCATCAGTGCTCTGAAGTACATTATCCTATCTTACTCTCTGTTGAAGGAATAGGGAAGTATTTAGATACTTTTACTTACACAGTCTTAATTAATTGACTAAATAATCTTTATCATCCTCTTTTCTCATCATACAATAAGCTAATGGATATACTCATCGTCTTGCTTCCTTACTGTTCATGTTGGTGCTGGAGAGGGGCACCTTCGCGCGGTGGCAATGAAATCGCTGGGCAGCTCCTCTGCCTGGTTAAGCAAACGCACCTCAACTCTCTCCCTATCCCTTGAAAGGGGAATGGTGGACTGCAGGAGGGGGGCAACGTTACCCTGCTGTCTACTGGGTTCACATTCAGATGCACCTGGGGTTACAGCAAGTATTGTTTAGGTCAGTAATATGTCAGTCACTGTGTATTGCTGCATCTTTACGTAACTCCTTCAGTCCGGTGACATACTCGCACTTTCAAAATATTTTTCCTACTGTCAGTCGACGTCATTCAGCGTGGGAAAGACTTGGAAGTGGAGGAGTTGGATAGTTTTTTTTAGCCGTTTATACGAAGATTCTTCCAGAGGTGAATAAAACCGTCTGAACATAACAAGAATAGACCGTAAAAAGGACATCGCTGTATTGACCGGTCTACATTTTACTGTACGTGGTTATGGACATAATTCAGTTTCATTTTTTCCGGTTACTTCTCATTTTTTAATAATGACGGTAGTGAATCCACCGGCTAAGTATATACGCACACACACACACACACACACACACACACACACACACACACACACACACACACACACACACACACACACACACACACACACACACACACACACACACACACAAATAGTCCCAAACAGGCATCAAACTCCATCCCCTTGACACTCATTCCCGCCATCTCAATGGTGTTCTGCAAGGATATCACCATGGAAACTGTAGGGGTATTACTTAAGATGTTTTCAGGACGTGGTGATACACATACGGCTATCGTGTGGTTTGAGTTATAAGGACCTTACAGAACTGGGAGTATTGATGAAACTTTAGTAATATGAAGTACTTCTTACCTCTGTTGCAAAGTTTTCGTGACATCCTGCTGTGGCGAGCGTCTAAAGCGATTTAAATGTCACAAGGACACGTTTCCGCGCTAGATGTACAAACATGTCCTGTGACCATTACTGAGAAAATGGAACGTGTTAGGCCGGGCACCACATACACGCTGGCGACAGAGGTCAGAACAGTACTTCAAGTCAGAAGGGTTTTACCCATGCTTGCAGTTCCGCGGGGGCCTAGTATCCTAAACTACTCCCTAGAGGAATGGTGACAGAATACTTCTGAATTCCAGGAACGATATCTGGCGATATTTATTTTTGCCCATAGAGTCCGTAAGTCTCATGGCCCCTCAGTTCAGATAGGAAAAAAAAAAAAACTTGCATACCCAAGCATGATGTCTTATAAACTTGAGATCCTCTTGTTACAGGAGCTTATGATGGTTCGTTTCGCCACACTGGCTGCTTATTTACCTAAAGCTCTGTCCTTGGAAAATATGCTGAGCAGTTATGACGAAGTGGTGGAGGCAACAACATAATCACCCTCATGCAACAGATGCATGTATTGGCTCGAGGCGTATAAACATTTGCTGAGGCAGGGGATTTTTTTCGGGGTGCTGGTGGTGTTATGGTTAGCACATCCAGCCCGCAACTGGACAAAGCCAAGTCCGATTCCCGGGATGGACAAATTTTAGGACAAAGGGTGTTTTCCATATACCTTCAGTTCTTCCAGCAGTACAAATAGACACCTGCTTGTAAGTTCGATCGTTGCGTGTCTTGTTCTGAGGGAAAATTGTGACTTGGTAAACACTGACTGTCTGCATTAATAACCCTCGTGCAGTTAATAAGCACTGATCCCGACCCTTGTTCTTCGATGGTCCGCGTTACAGGCCAGAGATACGTTCCAAAACGTAGCTATTTTTTACCCACACATTTGTTACTACAGATTGGGAGAAACTCTCAATCAGCTTTGTAAGCAGTAATGTTGGTTTGATAGATATTCTGTTAAATTTACCGAGGACTTTATAAGAATAATAGATAAATATATGAATAAGGTTAATAAATATAAAAAAAAATAGAGAAAGAAAGAGAGAAAGAAAGAAAGAAAGAAAGAAAAGCATCAGTAAGGTAATAGGCTGTATTACGAGGAGTTTTTGCATTACTTTTATTTAGTGTCAAGTCCTGTGGTTGCAGCGACCATATATGCAGTTATTTACGACACTGGCTCCTTCTGCTTATTTTTCTTCATGCGGGTTTAACCCCTGCCACCCTAGTGGGTCTATTCTTGGTACCTTAAGACGGTACTATTAAGCTTAGGAGAGAGTTTTTAAACTGGAATAGTTACATACAGTCTTTTGAAATCCCTTCAGTCTGAGGATGTCTATAATTTATTCGATGCTACCTCAAGATGATTCTGTTCAAGTCTGACAGGACGTTTAACAGTAAAGGAATTAATCACCGCTTTATCTAATCTTTTCGTTATTAAAAGCTT
Organism: Coenobita brevimanus; assembly: GCF_032717465.1. NCBI lineage: Eukaryota > Metazoa > Arthropoda > Malacostraca > Decapoda > Coenobitidae > Coenobita > Coenobita brevimanus. Next base: position 14,947,261 of record NC_136966.1, read on the forward strand.
CCTCTAAGCTGAATATTGCAGTCAGAAAATAAAGGAGACGTCTATATACTGAAGAGGGTTAACCCTTCGACCTTAGGATGTCATAGCTATTTTACTCCTGCTGTCTCCCGAGGATCTGGTTCAGCTTTGAGCCCTTTTCGAACTGAAGGTAAGACTTACAAACTTTATCAATCGTGTCCATAATAGGCTACTTTTAAAAAAATTATCCAACTATTTATAGCCAGACGCCTTAAACATTGAAGGGGTGATAACATACGAATCGCCTCCATATGATTATCCTCTGCCATTGGGCATCCCCCTTTCCAAATCACACACCCCTCACTCCTATGCCTCTGCACTCCCTCCCCCTACCTCATCCTCCGTGTCCCCCTCCTCCTTCACCTCACTGATTACAATGCTTCTGAATAATTTCCGGTATAAGCATGAATACTCGTAAACTATAAAGGGACGTCCTCGGGCTGAAGGGCCTAACCGCACAATGACACACACACACACACACACACACACACACACACACACACACACACACACACACACACACACTCCAACATAATCTCTTTATCTACCGCATCACGTGACTTCTGCAGCCTTCAGTCCATCATCATCATCATCATCACTCCAACACTGTCTTTTCATCTATCACTGCGCTTAACTCCGTCTCTTCACTTCTGCAGCCTCCAGTCCCCCACCATCATCATCATCATCATCACTCTCTTGTCACTCACGCCTCAGTGTACACACAAATAGACAATCAAGCCTCTTCACAGACATGCTGTATTTACTGTACACTCGTGCACCCACTCTGCCCACCTCTCTGTCTACATTAATGTTCTCTCTCTCTCTCTCTCTCTCTCTCTCTCTCTCTCTCTCTCTCTCTCTCTCTCTCTCTCTCTCTCTCTCTCTCTCTCTCTCTCACATACACATTACACGCCGTCTCTCCCGGTTCCAAGATGCCACCACATACTATGGCCACTACAACAATGCCATAACTCCCGGCATTACGAGTATAATGGTCATAAGCTGTAAGCCAGGGAGAGGTGGTGGCCAGATAAATATGTACAGGTGTCACTACGCCACTCATGCATTCCTAATTATGGACCCATAATAGTCAGAAAAAAATAGTTTCTAAATATGTTCGCACTGAAAATATACTGAGGAAAAAAGAAATGTTACACGTTCAGTCCGATAATGTAATTCTTTCTATTATTTCCCTTGGTATTTATAGATGGCATTGATCAGTTTGAGAGACTACCTGGATAGTAGAGGGACTGATAACCTCGACATCTAACACCTGTATGTTCGAAAGGTCTATCGTAAGCTGAATGCAATTGTAAGTACCAGGGAAAAGGAAATGTGTGTGTGTGTGTGTGTGTGTGTGTGTGTGTGTGTGTGTGTGTGTGTGTGTGTGTGTGTGTGTGTGTGTGTGTGTGTTATGAAAAGTGTACTCAAGATGGTAACTATGATAACACGGTATAATATTTGCTCCCTCATACCTCTTGTAGAACACTTTCCAGAGTCCAGTTCCCAACTTTAACTTTTTCTAGCTTAATCACCTCAGTAGTAAACCTTTTAAAATTTCACGCAGTGCCATATTTCACATCGTGCCACATTATCTCACACCTCACTCTAATCACACTATATTTGCATTTAACTTTACATTTTACTGGTACCGCACCCTCTACGCCTCACAGCCTCGCCACTCCACATTATTTTCATTTTCCCACACCTTACTCCATTATCATCTACCCCTCTCGCCTGATCCATTCTTCTCACTTCACCCCCCTGATACACCACCACCCTACTGCATATATCTTTCAACATCACACTTCACGCACCTCTGCATCACCCTACATCCAACCCAAGCCTCACGATCACACCTCTCACCCTCTCATATCACCTCCCACCTATCACCACTGGCTCACCCCAACCCACACACTACCACACCTCTCACTCGCACCTTCAAATTCCCACCCATAACTTTTCATCTACACCTACACCTCACCCATACATCCACCGTCAGTCAAACCTTTCACCCTCCTGCCACCCACACCTCATACCTTCAGACCAAACCTCCCACTCGCAACTAGTCATCAACATCCACACTTCACCCACACCTTTCACTTCACAACCAAACTTATTTCCTTCACCCCAAATACACACACACCTTGCCATCTCCCATACCGACTACACATCACCCTGTTCATCCGAAGTACATGTATTAATCCCCATCTGCCTGTATCCTTTTAACACTTCCCAACCACAACTTTCCAAAATATATATCTCACCCCCAGCCCCACCTCTCACACCCTCACACCCACACCTCACCACCTCCTAAACACAAACACACATTACAGCCTTTAACTGAGGTATTAATCTCCATCTGCCTGTATCTGTGTAACACGTCCCCTTGGCTCTGTCTTATCGCCTCTCTCCCTCACTTCCTCCTGTAAAATATCCATCGCCGCCCCTCTCACACAACACTCGATGGTATTAGTCATCCTCTGCTGTTTGTGTGTGGATGGTATCAAAGTTGTTATAATGACCGTTTTGTGTGGTGGTGTGTGGTGTAACAGTGTGCGATGTGGTTGTCTGTGCTGTAGTACTTTGTGGTGTTGTAATGTGTGGTGTGGTAGTGTGCGTGGTGAGACAGTGAGTGACGTGGTACTATGTGGTATGGTAGTGTGTAGTGTGGTAGAGTGTGGTTTGATGGTGTTTGGTGTGGTAGTTTATGGGGTGGTAGTTTGTGGTGAGATAGTTTGTGGGGTGGTTGTTTGTGGGGTGGTTGTTTGTGGAGTGGTATTTTGTGGCGTGGTATTTTGTGGGGTGGTAGTTTGTGCGATGGTAGTTTGTGGCGTGGTATTTTGTGGCGTGGTATTTTGTGGGATGGTATTTTGTGGGGTGGTGCTTTGTGGGGTGGTACTTTATGGGATGGTAGTTTGCGGGGTGGTAGTTTGTGGTGAGGTAGTTTGTGGGGTGGTAATTTGTGGTGAGACAGTTTGTGGGGTGGTAGTTTGTGGGGTGGTAGTTTGTGGGGTGGTAGTTTGTGGGGTGGTAGTTTGTTGGGTGGTACTTTGTGGGGTGGTACTTTGTGGGGTGGTACTTTATGGGATGGAAGTTTGTGGAGTGGTAGTTTGCAGGGTGGTAGTTTGTGGGGTGGTATTTGGTGGGGTGGTAGTTTGTGGGGTGGTATTTTGTGAGGTGGTATTTTGTGCGGTGGTAGTTTGTAGGGTATTAGTTTGTTGGGTGATAGTATGTGTGGTGTGGTAGTACGTCGTGTGACAGTATGGTATCACATGGGCCCGTGTTGGAGGCTTCGTAACTCATCTTCCATAACGATTTACTCTGAATACTGCACCTTAACAGACATAGCCAGCATCAGCAATGTCAAGATGATACTCAGCTGCACTTTGCAGAATAAACTGCAAAGGATGAGAAATTGCCAATTCCCCCAAATCTATTTAGAATGCAAATCATCGTGTGGTATGGCAATGTGTAAAGTGGCAGTGTATGGAGTGGTAGTGTAAAGCGTGAGCCTATAGTTCATAGTATGGTTGTGTGTGTGTGTGTGTGTGTGTGTGTGTGTGTGTGTGTGTGTGTGTGTGTGTGTGTGTTGTGGTAGTGTTTTCAACCTCACAGAGTTCTTTTTTACGTCTTGTAAACCTTAATTTTAATCAGGTAGAGTACTTCACAACACCTAACAAACTCACAGACACTTTTCCTTTATGTACAGTTTCCCTCCCCTCATTTCCGCATTTATATACAGGTTTGAAGATATCCAGCTGTATCATTTAAATCAGAAACTTTCTTCAGAAAAATTTAAATTACCAAGATTCCACAATGTGTCCCCTATAAAGAGGTCCGTCCAGTCGAATACAGACAAACGGAACGAAGCGACAATGGTTGAATCTTTACTGAGGCCTGATGCTGAACGCGGATCTTAGGGCAGGGAGGGAATACAAATGGCAACAAAGTCCTGTCACCTGTCCTTCTTTTCCCACCATGGACCATTTTCTGAGAGAGAGAGAGAGAGAGAGAGAGAGAGAGAGAGAGAGAGGGAGAGAGAGTACATGTCCCTCATGAGGTGTGAATCACTGAAGGGTGTAACTTGACAGTGATACATTGGCCGAGGCATAATAGTTACAGAGTACCGGGCTGTGAGAGTAATCAGTATACTGTACCTTGTAAATGAAATGCATACTATTGCTTTTTTGCCTAATCTGTCTCCCTGAAATCTTATTCATTTCTTCTTTTATTTTCTTTTAATCACTCGGCGATTTTAATTCAGCTAAAGGAAAGTCTTCTGTAGTAAATGCCTTCACTAGGAGAACGTACATTTTATTTTTTCTTGCTGTCTTTAGACGATCATATTCAACGTAGGAAGGATCTCTACCTGTAAAACTGTCAGCGAAGGCAGTATCTAATCCCTCCAGTCGAGAAATCTGCTAAATAAAATCGTCTTTAGTTAGCAAGAATGAACTAAAACTGCATAAGCGGACTGAAGGATTTGTCTTACAGTAACGAACATACTTGCATAAATGTGACTCTACATAAAGATGTGATAACTGGAGAGTTTGTATTAACCCTTACATTCTAGTGTGGTATTTCACAACTTATTCTTGGTATCACCACGCGATTTTATCAAATCTTCGGACAGGCTTCTCGAACTTGACTTACATGATTCAACTTTCATTTACCCCATCACTACTACAGTACAGTTCCATTTGTAGGTGAACTAAATGGTTTGGTGGAAGCCAAATGTAAATGAAAAAGTAGTCACCATACTCAAGGGGTTACGGACTTTAATGATGAATGGTGAGTAACTTTTCCTTTCGCTTTAGATACGAGGCACAGCATTTTAAACGAGTATTAAAAACTATATAAGTACTCACACCTACTTATTAAATTAGAATCTAATCACGACGATGTAATATTCATCTTTATTTATTTGCAGTACAAACAGCACGGCAATGCGATCCCCAACCTCTGCACAACATCCCCCAGTGATTCATCGTGAAAGAGTTTTCGGTTAATGCATTGCGAGGCCAGCCTTAGATATCAGCTGGTGCAGTTGGAAAAATACACACACACACACATCTATCTATGTATGTATGTATGTATGTATCTATCTATCTATCTATCTATCTATCTATATATATATATATATATATATATATATATATATATATATATATATATATATATATATATATATATATATATTTGTGTGTGCGTGTGTGTGTGTGTGTGTGTACGTGTTAGCTGCTCAGAAACAGTAAGTTAGAGGGGAAGAAGAAGAAGGCTTAATATTAATTCCTGTCGACTGCATGAGAGCCATTATGGCTAACAATCATTTTTTCTTTTTATTCACAGCCTTCCTCTAGAAGAAGACACCAAACCAATCGAATTTACATCCATTTGCCAAATGATGCTGCTGGATGAAGAGGGAACATAGAAGAAACCCTTTCTGATCAACACGGATATCTAGCGCACGTTTTTCCAGCTGCAGGTTGAATGTGGTAACCATCACACCACCGACTCCCCGTCATAGAGTCAAGAGGCTGACAGTCCTTTGACGAAAATACAAACAGCACCCACATAGCGCTGAAAGATCCACCGAGACGCAGCCATATATTCACGTTGTACAGTTCATTAACGTACCGGGTAACTGTGCTCGTCCTGCATCATGCCATAGGAGACCCACTGCAAGACAGGACTTTCTCCTCGAAGGGAAACTATTAGTCAGAATAAATCTATCCTCATGCCGGCGAAGTACGAAGGAGGAAGGGCTGTGTGGAGTGAATTAAGTATCTATCTACATGTTTATCCATCTATTGTCTGACGTCTTAATCTGGTAAAGGGTGACGACAAACAAATTACCTCCATTTGGCTGCCTTCCTCTTAAGTCACTCACCCTCTCCTCATATATATCAACTCCATCCCTCTGTCTCATTGTTGGTCTTCTACTCCTCTCAAATTACATTACAGCAAAACAGTGCATCATGTTGATAAAATTGACGTACCGTAGGCTGCTAGGTAATCGTCATCTGAATAATATTTATCTGCAGAGGGATAGACAATATGGGAGATATTTTTGGTTAGACTGCCTTTCACAGGATAGTACAAAGGAGTACAAAGGAAAGCAAACAGCAACAGACCTTATGGTCCTTTCGAGGCTGTTTGGTACAGAGTAGACTATGACTACAAGATATAACTCTACATGCTGAAGGATAAGGATGGTAAAGCAAGAAGGCTCCCCCCGTCTCCAAACCCTCCAGCCAAAACTGGCAAGAAAAAGTGAGAAAAACCACCACGCAGCATGGAAAAACTGACATGGAAATTTCATAGGAAAAACTGAAAAGGAAAACTACATTCTATAATACATTATCTATAAGCTACCAGTATGAATAACCTGAAAGATAAAGTAATAAAGTACAATGAGCAATCGAATAAATAAATAAATAACTAATGCATGTCGCTGTACGGGTACGTTGAGTTGACGGGGCGTCTGCGGACACAGTGTGGAAATTGCACAGTGCACAGTGTGGATATTCAGGGGTGGTGTGGCAGCCTTGCCTGGCGCTATTAAGGTAGGCAGCAGTCAATCAGGCCCCAGCTCCATTCATTCCACTGAGACTAGGAACTTTCCCACGCAGGACAAGCAAATAAGTCACCTCCTGAAGCAGTGACCCCTGGTAGTGTACATTAAAAAAATCCCGATGGTGGCCACGTAACTAACAGGGACCCTCAGTGATCCACAGCCCATCACAGGTCAAAAGTATGAGTAGTGACCGTTAACTCAGGGCTATCTGTGCATATACTATATTTGCATTTAATAAATTGATCCAGGCTCTAAAAAACTAAAATCAAATAAAACAGAAAATTATACGTACACAAATGCTTTATTCAGGAGTAAACATATTAAGCTGGGGGTTGGATGCCAAATACTTATCCAAGCGACCTTTAAAGGTTTGTACTGTATTACAATCTATTATGTTGGAGGGCAGTTTATTCCATATATTTACAACTCTATTGAAGAAGAAATGCTTAGCTTCATGCGACTGGAATTGTTTGCCAATTATTTTATGCCCATTGCCTCCAGTGTAGTTCGAGTGATCAACTGTGAAGTATTTATCGACAGCCATGTTATCATGTCCTTTGAATATCTTGAATACTTGAATTAAATCTCTTCGTATCCTCCGTTTTGTTAGGGTAAAGAGATTCAGGGCTTCCAAACGTTCCTCATACGGTTTATTTCTCAATCTAGGTATCATCTTTGTCATCCTTCGCTGCACTCTTTCAAGCTTTTCAATATCCTTTTTATAATAAGGTAACCAAAACTGAACGCAATACTCCAAGTGCAGGCGTACTAAGGAATTATACAAAGTGAGGACGATATTATCGGATTTATATTCAAATGCTTTGCCTATGAACCCAATCAATTTGTTGGCTTTTTTTCACAGCTTCTGTACATTGTTTGCTTGGATTCAAATCATTTGTTATTATAACTCCTAAGTCTTTTCATGGTTTACCCTATCAAGCTGGACATTATTCATGCTATAACTTGCTCTTACATTTTTACTGCCAATGTATAACACTTTGCATTTATTAATATTGAAATCCATTTGCCAGACTTGGGTCCAGTTAAACAGTTGATCAAGATCTCTCTGAATTGCCTGTCTTTGCAGTGCTGTATCTGCTCTGTTACCTATTTTAGTATCATCAGCAAATTTTGAAATCTTACAACACAATCCTTCGTCAATATCATTCACATATATTAAGAAAAGAATAGGACCTACACTGAACCCTGCGGCACTCCACTTATAACGTTTATCCAGTCTGACTCTTTTCCATTTATTACAACTCTTTGTTTTCGTCCAGTGAGCCAATCTTCTACCCACCCGAAAACACTGTCGCTGAAACCGTGTGCCTTTAGCTTCTGAAGGAGTCTTTTGTGTGGAACATTGTCAAAAGCCTTTTGAAAATCGAGGTAGACCACATCAACAGATTTAGTCTCGTCATACATGTTCAGTATATCATTGAATAAGTCCAGCAGATTTGTGAGGCAAGAGCGATTATTACAAAAACCATGTTGTGAATCTTTTATGAGAATGTTTGTTTCTAAGTGTTATACAAACCTGTCTCTGATAATAGTTTCAAGCAATTTGCAAACCACCGATGTTAAACTATACTCAGTTCTTTTTTATCGAGGCGAAGATGCACTTGACAGATTGGTGATAATTGGCTGAATGCAACATTACTTCATAATCTCTTTATTATTAATTGACAACATATATCTGATGGGGAAATTTGGGTTAGTAAATGTTATTCGGACATGTTGCATTTAGTCAATCGTCACCAACATATCAAGTGCATCTTCGCCTCAATAAAAAAAAAATGAGTATAATTGGCCGGTAGTTTTCTGGTTGGGCTCTGTTGCCCTTTTTGAATATTGGGGTTACGTTAGCAAGCTTCCATTCGTGTGGCACCTTACTGCTCTTAAGTGATAAGTTAAAAAGTTCAGCTAAAGGCTTTGATATTTCATTCTGTAGTTCCTTCAATACACGTGGTGATATTTTGTCCAGTCCTGGTGCTTTATTCTCTTTTAATCTGTTTATTGCAAGCAGTACGTCACGATCGCTGACTGTAATGTCAGTGATTATGTTGCCCCCTTCTTTAGGAATGGGGGAAACAGTAGGAATTGTATGTATATTTTCTGTTGTAAATACTGACGCAAAGAAAGTATTAAGAATTTTCCCCATCATAGTTTCATCATCAGTGTGCTCTCCATTATCTGTGACTAAGGGACCGATTGATGGAGTGATTACCTTTTTGTTTCTTATGTAACTGAAAAATTCTTTGGGATTTGATTTACTGATACTTGCAATATGTGTCTCAAGATTTTTCTTACTGCATTTAATTAATTTTTTGACTCTTCGTCGAAGGGCGTTGTATTTATTTTTATCACTTTGACTCTTTGTGGTATTAAATTTCTTATATGCAAGATTTTTTGCTTCTAGACAGTGTTTAATGTTGGAGTTCCACCATTTGGGTTTAGAATTTTTGGTGGGCCTTCTATTGCGCATAGGAATACATAATTTGATGGCACTGTTGAGGGTTTCTGTAAAGTAACTCCATGCATTATTGATATCTAAAGTTTCGACAATGGGATGCCAGTCAGCTGCACCTGCAATTGCCTTTAATTTCTTAAAATATGCTCTCTTAAAGTCGGGCACTTTCTCACAACTGGCCTTGACACTGTCTTCACTGAATTTAATGTTAAATGTAACTATGCGATGATCACTTGTACTGAATTCTTCTCCTACAATAACATTACTCACTGCATTTTCTGATGTAGCTAAGACAAGATCAAGGATGTTAGCTCCACGTGTCGGATAATTTACAAATTGATACAAAGAACTTTCTTGCAAATTTGTATATAGGTCTGACCCTGTGTGTGAGGATAGGGCTTCTTCCCATTTTGGAACTGGTAAATTAAAGTCACCAAATATTACAGTGATTGCATACAAGATAGTTCGGTAATTTGATTGTAAATTTCATTATTAATGTTGAGTGGCTGACCAGGTGGATGATAAATTAACCCAAGAGTGATTTTATGACAATATTCATTTCTAAGCTGAATATAAATAGTGTCGATGTTTTCAATAAATGGCTTGGTAATTTCGACTGGATGAAATCCTAATTTAACATATCACAGCATGCCGCCCCCTGCTCGATTCTTCCTTTCACAACTGTAAATGTGATAGCCTGGTAAATTAAACTCTGCTAGAAAATCTCTCTGCTCAGTATTTAGCCACGATTCTGTTACTCCAATTACATCATAATCTTCGGTAAAGGCAAGGGCCTCTAAATCAGAAAATTAATTACATAGACTACGAGCATTTGCAAGGATTGCTTTAATGTGCTTTCCTTTCTGATGTGGGGAGCTTCCATTATTTATTGATTTATCAGATCGTATGACATCTACGTTTGCCTTCCGTGATGCTTGTTTTTTCTCAAGAAAAAACTTACAGCATCATTAAGCAAACGACCGAGACGGGCAGAACCAATGGCATTCAAGTGTACTCCATCGTTCGTAAATAGTGTACGCTGCTCGTAAAATTGGTTCCACATGTCGATGAACTGAACTCCTTCATGTAAGCAAAGTGACTTGACTCTGTTATTAATACTAAATGCTCTGCTGAAGAAGGCATTCCCTGCATTAATCCTTGGTAGTATGCCTGAAATTAAAATATGGTTAGTTTTCTCCTCGTAGCGTCGGATCATCTTCCTGTACTTCTCCATCAGCTCCTCTGATCGGGTTCGCATGACGTCGTTGGTACCTGTATGAATGATAACAAGGCTGTCATTTTCCGCATTCTCGAAAACGTCATCCACAGCCTCTGTTACGTCATCTACTCCTGCACGTGAAATACAAAAACGCTTTTGTTTAGAGGGTGCCCGGCCGCAAAATTCCACCAACTGACCACGGATGATGGAGTCCCCCACAACCCGTGCCTCATGGGGCTCTTCCTCTACTTCTGTTAGAATCTGAAACTTGTTGTATGTTGTTACTGGAATGATGCCTCTTTTCCTTACAAGCCTTGCACGATTCCGCACTGGCTGGAACTCATTCTGTACGGTTGGGGGAGGAGTAACTACAGCAGGAGGAGGATGGTCAACCTGGACTGCAGTTGGCCTAGCAGTGACATTGTCCTCTGCAGTGTGTCCGACATGACTCGCAATGAATTCCTCCAGCACATCTGCTTTTCGGGTCAGACTGTTAATTTTGTTTGTTGCCTCGGTCAGCTTGTCTTCCAGGCTCTGACGTAGCTTGCACATCCTGCAAACAAAGGTGCGGTCCGTATAAAAGGATCCGGTGAAACTACCGGAGCAGGTTACGCAAATGATGTTCTGCGGGATTCTGAAATGCAAGGTAACTGCGAGGATTAATCAGAGAAAAAGAATTTGGTAATACTGATTAGTACCTGGATGAGATATTGGAACAAGAATAAGTTATATACAAAACCTGCTAGAACAGTGACAATTTATGCAATGGTTACAGGTTTTATTGGTGGGGGTCTTGTTGCTGTTTAGAATTGTACAGGAATAGCTACCTTACTGGTTAGTAATACATGTACACTTGTTACAAAGAATGAAAAGCTAACCGTTACCTGGAATGAAGAACTAAAATTATATTACCTGAAATACAACAACAATGAAGTTACAACAGAGTCTTACAATACACAAATAAGTTGTTTGTCACCTGAAAAGTTACCACATATGAAAATACAATTATATCTTACCTATAAGGGTAACTGTAAACCTGGGATGTAAACAAAAACTAAGGGAATAGTACTCACTCACTCACACACTGTGCACAGAGGAATGCTTAACACTAAATACACCAAGTATACTGTACAAGACTGCAGTTGTTTACATCTACCAACACAACGGCACCAACCACAGTCACAACAGATCGCCACAAACTGCTTGAATCGTCACAAAATCGTTCCCACATTACTGTTATTACACAACAATTACACTGAACTGCTGTATCACAAGAAAATAAAGCTCAGTTCATACAAAGACAAGCCAAAACATTACAAAATTCCACTCAGCCCATAAGCTCGAACAAAGAAATCAAAACAAAAGTTCCAATCAGTTCCGAAAGGTTATAAACTGTTCTTACTGGTGAAACAACATACAGTTAACGCTCACCCAATTGTAGCTCTAATTTACAGCGGGTAATACTAATCACTTCCACGAGAACAATAACCACCTAACAGTCACCCTATTTGGCGCCAATCGTAGATAAACAAACACACGACCAGACAGAGCTTTTCACACTTAAAACACAGCAAAAAAACTCTAGCATACACTGGATTTTCACACCTTTCACTGGAATAATACTTCCAAGACACTTATACACAGATGCACTATTTGGTGAGTGAGAGCACACGGAATAATCACTCAAATTCACTTAAATCGTGTAAAAACTGGTGAGTGAGAGCGGGTACGTCTTTCCGCACAGGGGACAACAAACACACCAATAGATAGATAGATGGAGAGATACTTAAATTCCCGTAGATAGATAGATATAGGTACACAGATAGATCGAGAGATAGATAAATCTGAGTAGAGATAGGTATACAGATAGATAGATGATAGATAAATGAACTTACAAATAGACAGACTCTGATAGACCGATTAATTGAAAGACAGATAGAATGACTGATAATTATGACTGTGACAAGGCACGACATGATAACTACTGAGGTGCGCTTTCTGTGGAAGGGACACACACACGCACACGCACATACACACACACACACACACACACACACACACACACACACACACACACACACACACACACATCAAAACCTACTCCTCCACCCTCCACTCAACGCTGTTCAAGAGTAAGGCGATGGTTAACAGGCAATATTAACACCTTCTTAAATCATGCTCCCCATTCACGAAGCTCTGAACCTACACTACACCCTACACCATGAGCAAAGGTTACATCCTGAATAAACGCCCTAAAAGTAGTTAACCAAGCAACCACAAGTGCCCACAGAAATCTTGAGGCAGACCCGTACACAGAAACTGCATTGAGCTTAGATTGTTTATAAGACTGTTTATCCTTCCATCTTCTAACGCATTGGCACAAATACTTCACAGCAACAGGAATGAATATGTTCTGTAAATGAAGCAGTACATAGGAGTCCGTAGCAGGTACAACAAGGATATCTGTTGTGGACTGTAACCAATGTGTGTAGGAGAATGATCGAAAAGAGGAAGTACAACTAAAGCTGTTACCTGGTTTTAAGACTTGCTAATGGGTCAGAATGGGTTTGGATCCTACAACTAGGACTCTTTCTGAGAACTGGATCCCTATGAAAGTAAGACTAATGATCGTGGCTAATTTGTGTTTTCCCAGAGTGCGTGTTTATTTGTACGTAACACAAGGAGGGAGTGAGACCGGTATTAACACCTTCACTACGATGACCTATTTTTCAACGTATTCGTACTAAGACCAGACGATTGTGTTCAGGTAGAGAATATCTTGTTCTGAAATGGGGGTGTTGCATACAGCTTTCATTAACCATTTCAGTACGTCTCCTCCTCCCGTCTTCCACCTTTTCACTCCATCTGCCTCCTCTCCTCTCTCCCATAAACTCTCCCCTCCCAAACTACCTCACATTTTCCGTCTCCCGTCAAGCACTTAAGTGCATGATGAGGCCTCAAGTGGTACGTAAGGCAGAGTGGGGCTGAGTGGATAAAAAGGAAGAGACAAACAAAATAATAATGAGACAAAGGCGAGTAGAACGTAAACAAAGATTAACAGAGAGGAATAAGGACTAGCGAGTCATTATAGTGAGCTTACAAGGCTTCGTTGCAACTCCTTCGTAACAACTTACTTAGCAGAATGCACCTTAACACTGTCTTCAAAGGGGATGAAATGGATGAAGAAAATGACAGTATGATAAAACAAACAGAACTAAGAAAGTTTAGGGTCTTAAAGTGGCATAGGAGGCTTAGCAGTGCCTCTTCCACATCGACTTATTACCCGTCCCCGCCGCGGAGGGGCTTGGGGACGGGTATTATTTTCACTCGGTTTGTTTGTTTGTTTGTTTGTCTGTCTGTTAACTTTACGCGAAAACTACAGGTGCGATTTTGACTAAAATTACAGGGATGATGGGCTATGACCTACTGATCACCTGATTAATTTGGGGGCCAGACTGGAACAAGGCCCAGGCTATAGGCCCAAAAAATTTAAAAAAAAAAAAAAAAAAAAAAAAATCCCTTTTATCACCATAACTCCTTTCAAATTCATCATATCGACATGAAACCAAAACATAAATGTGCATCTTTCAAATCTGCATCCTGTGACATGCCTCATTACATCATGGAGGTAAGCTCCCCCCTAGTTAGCGGTAGGGGGGTGCAATGTCAGGTGGGTCGGGCCTAAAATTTCAAATGGGCATAAAATCGTAAATTTTCACCCGATTTACTCCAAATTTTATATGTAATATCTTTTACTAGATATCCTGTTGTGTTTATACGTAAGCACTAAAATGACTGCCGGGGACGGATTTGCTGTTCCTTGGCACCGCTGCTTGTTCTATGTATTATTTCCATTGCTATAGTATCAAGATGGTTTACACCAGGATTGTACAAGTTGAGACTAAAGTGCAATGTAGAAAATAGGTCATTATTAAAAAAATATTGCGATATGTGTAAATCTATCTATCTATAGCCCGACGCCCTAATCCCGCAAAGTGTGGCCGCAGACAAAACGCCTCCAAGTCGCTCTGTCGCCCACCATTTGACTACCCTTCCCCTAACTCACTCCCCCCTCCCTCTTATACCTCTCAACGCCATCCCTCCACCTCATCCTTGGTCTACCCCTCCCTCTCCCTCCCTCCACCTCACCTACATACACCCTCTTAGTCAGTCTTTCATTCTCCATTCTCTCCATATGTCCAAACCACCTCAGTGTATTTCTCTTTATCTTCTCAACCACATCCACATCCACCCCACAACGTTCCTTCACTTCTTCATTTGTCAACCTGTCCCTCCATATCACTCCACATGTTCCTCTCAAGTAATTCATTTCCATTCCTCTCACTCTTGACTTGTTCCCCTCTTGCAAGGTCCATGCCTCGCTTCCATACGTCAGGGTAGGGATCACAATACTATTATGCAGTGACTTCTTTTCCTCCATACTCACATCCCTATTTCTCATCACTGCTTTCAGTGATCCAACAGCCTTTCAACTGCTGTACCCTTTCACGCACTTCATCCCCCAACGTTCCATCCTTACTCATCACACTACCCAAGTACTTGAATGCACTCACATTCTCCATATCCTCACCATCCAACCTCACTGCACACTCTGTAACTTCATTCCACTCAAACACCATAACTTTACTCTTGTTTACATTAACTTTCAGATTCCTCTTCCTACACATTGTCCCAAATTTATTCACCAAACCTCGCAACTCCAATTCATCTCCACTCAACAATACTGTATCATCAGCAAACAGCAACACCGGAAGCTTCCAAATCTCACCCTCATTCATTAGAGCCACCCCCACATCCACTGCCCTACCTTGCACCTCCTTCACAACCCCATCCATGTATATATTAAACAGCCATGGAGACATCACACAACCCTGTTTCAGTCCCACATTGAGATCAAAGAACTCACTCAGCTCACCATCCACTCACACCGTAGTCCTAGCTCCTTCGTACATACTCTTCACAGCACTCAACAATTTCCCCTCCACTCCATATATTCTTAATACCTTTCACATACCTTGCCTATCTATTCTGTCATAAGCTTTCTCCAAGTCCATGAAGGCAGCGTACACTTTCCTTCCCTTCTCTAGATACTTCACTAAACATCTTAAAACAAATATTTGATCTACACACCCTTTTCCCTTCCTAAATACCTCTTGTTCTTCTCCAACTAGCTCCTCTGCCATATGCCTAACCCTATCAATGAGTATTCTACCATACAATTTTCCAGTCACACTAAGAAGGCAAATACCCCTATGGTTACCACATACTTCTCTCTCCCCTTTTCCTTTGTATAAAGGAACAATTATACCTGATTTCCAGTCCTCTGGAACCCTTCCCTCTTCCCAAGCCAATCTACACAACTTCCATATCCACTCATAACAATCTCACCCCCATACCTCAGCATTTCACCACACACTCCATCAATTCCTGGGGCCTTTCCCATCTTGATCTTCTTCATTGCTTCCACTACTTCCGCCCTACTGATTTCTTCCTCCTTCCACTCATCTCTTCTTCTCCCAGCCATTCCCCAACCACTTATACTCGCACTGCTCTCACTCTCTATACATTCAACAAATCCTCAAAGTGCTCCTTCCATCTCCCCAGTTTCTCTCACTTCTCCACCAACAATCTATTATTCCTATCTTTCACTCCCCTACTATTTCCCCTTTCACACTGCCTTACTTTCTTTACCTCCTTCAAAACAATTTCTTACTCTCTCTCCATTTCACACTCAGATTCCTCCCAAATTCTTCATCCACTTTCTTCTTTCTCTCCTTCACCAGTCTCTTCACCTCCCTTCTCTCGCTCACATATACCTCTCTCTTCTCTCTCTCATCTTCTCCCCTACCTCTACTCGCTAACCATTCACTATATACCTTCTTCTTTTGCTCCACAGCTCGTTTCACCTCATCATTCCACCATGCTGTCCCTTGCACACCCTTGCATCTCCTCCTCACTCCACAAACCACCTCACACGCTGCACATATCTCTTCCATGAATATCTTACATACGTCTTCCACCCCTTCCATCTGCTCTAACTGATACCTTCCCAATCTTTCTTCCATTATGCTCTTATACTCTGCCATTTTCTCACTATCTTGCAGCTTCTCCACTCTTCTCACAGGAGCTGTTTCCTCCTGTCTTCCCCTTCGTCTCTTCAACCATTTTCTTTGCAGCTTTGCCATCACTAAGTGATGGTCAGAGACTCCATTCCCCCACCCTCTCCACACTCTTGCATCCAACACTTGTCTTCTCATTCGCTCATCCACACACATGTAGTCTATCATTGCCTTTCGTTCAACAAGTTCACCATCCATCCTCCTCATTACTCTCCATGTAGGCCTATACCTGTGGATCATCTTATGCCAAAAGTGGGTGTTAGCAATTGCTAACCCCTTACTAGCACAGATGTCCACCAGAACACTACCATTTCCATCTACTTCAGCTGGCACACCCCACTGACCAACCACTCCAGCCACTCGTACATTCCCAACTTTGCCATTCATGTCTCCAATCAAAAGCATTCTCTCGCTCCTCTCAAATTTGTCCATACATGCTTCTACACTCGCCCAAAACTCATCTTTCACTCTTGCCACTCGGTCCTCTGTCGGAGCATACACACATACAATCGCCCACGCTTGTATACCTACTTTCATCCTCACCCATACAATCCTTGCACCCACTGTTCCATACTCTCTTATATTCTCCTTCCACTTCTTGCTTATCATCAGACATACTCCCTTTCTTGCCGTCTCATTCTCATTAACTCCCGCACATATACCTAAATCATATTCCCACTCAGACCCTTTCACCTTCCCATTTAGTTTCAGTCAATCCACATATATCCGCTCTTGCATCCTCAAGCACCTGAACAATCTCTCTCTCTTTCACTTCATCATTCACTCCTCTCACATTCCATGTCCCCACCCTCAGAATGTCCTTTGTCCGTTCCTTAGTCGTTAACGTATGGTCAACGTATGGTCCGTCCTGGTCCGAGGCGCTTTATTTGCTTGTTTAGTTAGTTCTTTTTACGGGGTGGGGCACTAACCCACCACCAACCCTTTTACTCGCCTCGTACGACAAGCAGGGATACTGGGGGAGTATTCTTGAAACCCCCCTACCCCCAGGGAGGGGGGATAAGAAAGGTTAGATTATTACCTGTATAGTAAGCTAAGTGGTTGCTGAGTCCCTGTCATCCCAGAAAACAAGACCTCCAATTGGCGATATTACAAGAGGGATCTTTTTGTGTGTGTGTGTGTGTGTGTGTGTGTGTGTGTGTGTGTTCGACTCTGGACATAGGCTTCACAGCCTGCTATCAAGGCCTAGTGTCCTCCTACGTACCATACACCTCTACATGTCACCACTTCGGCGCTAACACCCACCGTCCATATTGAATACATGCTAGGGCTGTCTCATACAGGACTGGTGTATTGGTATTAGCGGGGGTATTTTAACGACATGTCGGCGTGTCTTCTGGTAGATCAGTAAAGTCTAATTTTTAAGAAATTTAAATCCTTAAACTGTTCCCTGCCCCAGCGGGGATTTGAACCTGGGTCCGTTAGGACTGCAGGCCACCTCTCTACCGATTGATCTAGACAATTATAGTGATTCTTTTACCCATTTCCACAGCTTGCACTAAGAGTGGGCAAGGCACGCTCATTTTCTAGGAGAACGATGATGATGATAATGGTGATGATGATGAACATGAGGTTCGAACATGATGATAATGATGCTGAACAAGAGGTTCGAACATGATGATGATGCTGATGAACAAGAGGTTTGAACATGATGATGATAATGATGATGAACAAGAGGTTTGAACATGATGATGGTTATGCTGGAACAAGAGGTTTGAACATGATGATGATGATGATGATGATGAACAAGAGGTTTGAACATGATGATGGTTATGCTGGAACAAGAGGTTTGAACATGATGATGATGATTATGCTGGAACAAGAGGTTTGAACATGATGATGATGATTATGCTGGAACAAGAGGTTTGAACATGATGATGATGATTATGCTGGAACAAGAGGTTTGAACATGATGATGATGATGATGCTGGAACAAGAGGTTTGAACATGATGATGATGATGCTGGAACAAGAGGTTTGAACATGATGATGATTATGCTGGAACAAGAGGTTTGAACATGATGATGATTATGCTGGAACAGGAGGTTTGAACATGATGATGATGATGAAAAACCAAAGGTTCGACCGAAACATATTACCTAACAGCCGTTAGAGAAATCGTATTTACAGCTAACTATGTTATTGTTAAAGAAACTTCTACAGGGCTAACTATGCCATTATACACGTTTGAATGAAACTCCAGGCTTTATAAATTATGTTTCTTTTCCTGGGGAGTGGAGCTTCACTGAGCCACTCAGTGAAAGGAATCTTTTCCATGTTCCAAAAAAATTGTCTGGGATAGCAAAAACAAACGTCATGACAGTGAAGGCCTTATTACACTGCTTAGACAAAGAGAAAACATATAAACGTGTGTGTGTGTGTGTGTGTGTGTGTGTGTGTGTGTGTGTGTGTGTGTGTGTGTGAACCACGAGAACACAACATTTAAGAAAACGACAGACATGGACAGAGAAGAAAAGAGTGGGTGAGGAAGATTTAGACGACAGAAGGACGCCTGTGGCCAAGCGGTAGAGAATTGTATCTGGTGTAACGAAAGAACGATGTGTCCAGTAAAAAGCGCACAAGAGATATAAAACACACAAATGCTCTCTCTCTCTCTCTCTCTCTCTCTCTCTCTCATCTTCTACCGTCCAACATCCCTCCTTCCCGTCCCTTTTCCTTCTTCCTCCTCTTCCATTCTCTCTCTCGCATCCCTACTCTTCCTCCACTCCCACCTTCCCCGCCCCCCTCTCACTGTCTCCTTACGACACTCTTCACCTCTCAGTGCACCGTTTTGATTTTAGTTCCTGCTTCATTGCCCACAGGTTTCATTTCATTTTTCTTATTCACATTCTCCATCTCTCCCTCCTTCTCTTTCTCCTCCTCGCCTTCCTACTTCTCTTCCTTTTTCCTCCTTCTACTTTCCTGCCCTTTCTTCCCCTACCTCTTTTCTCCTACTCTTTCATTCTCTCCCTCTCTCTTTCCTCCTCCTCCTACTCGCCTGTCCTTTCTTTCCTTACCCTCCTTCTTCTCTCTCCTTCATTCCTCTCCTCTTCTTTCTCATTGTCTCTCCCATTGCCTTTCGCTTGTTTTTCATCCTTCCATTTTTTCCTTCCTCATCTTTCTTCTCATTCTCTCACCGTTCTTTTTCTATCCCCCTCTTTTTCTGTCTTTTACTTTCCTAAATCCGTCCCTCCTCCTCTTTTCTCTTCTCTGCCTTATCTTTACTTTTCTGTCTTCCTTCCTGTACTTCCTTCTACGTTTACTTCTTATCTCTCCTCTCCTTTTTCCCTTTTCCTCCCTTCTTCTTGCTTTCTAACTCCCCCTCCCCTTCTTTCCTCCCGTCTCCTTCCCTCCTCCTCTCTTTTTCTAACCTTCCCTCTTTTTCTTTCCTCCTCTCTCTTTTCCTCCAGACTTTCACTCCTTCTGCCCTTCTATCCTCTTTCTTCTTTCTTCTTCCATTGCACTCCATGAGTCCACCTCCCTGTTCTTCCGTCTTCACCCCTCTTTCCTTCTTCCTTCCCTTCTCTGTTCCCCCTTCCTCCCTCTAATTTTTTCTTCTCTCCTCCTTACCTCCTCCATTCTCCTTCTCTCTTCCTCCCTCCCTCCTGTATCATTATGTTTCCTTTCCGTCTTATCATCTGGCCGTGTGATGGTCGAACCTAAGGGCTAGACATCAGAAAACTATTATTCTCTCTCTCTCTCTCTCTCTCTCTCTCTCTCTCTCTCTCTCTCTCTCTCTCTCTCTCTCTCTCAGTAAATCACTCTACTCTCTCCTTTTTATGGCCCTAAATCGTGTGAATTTCCATGTAAGTTTTCTGGGCTTTCCGGCTTTTGATTCCATTTCCGTCCCTCCTTCCCTGCTTCCTTTCCTCCATCTTTCCTTTGCACCCACTTTCTTTTTCTTTTTTTTTGTGCGCTTCCATCCCTACTTTCCACTTTTCTACTTTCATCCCTTTCCCCTTTATTCATTCCTTTCCTCTTTCCTTCACTCTTTCCCTTCCTCCCTATTTCCCTCTTTCATTCTTTTCTTCCTACCTCTCTTACCCTCCTTCCATCCTTATTTTTTCTCTCACCACAGAATTCTAGTGTATGTGTGTGTGTGTGTGTGTGTGTGTGTGTAGAAAAAAAGAGGTTGTACATGAAAGCAAACCATTTAAAAGAGAAGTTTTGCACTCGTGGGAGAGCTAGGTCTCTGGCCGAGTGTAGCGATATGCGTCTGATGTAAACAGAGAGGAATGTGCCCCGCTGGACGTCTAGAAGAAAATATCCGCAACGTAATCATGCTCCTACTCTCTCTCTCTCTCTCTCTCTCTCTCTCTCTCTCTCTCTCTCTCTCTCTCTCTCTCTCTCTCTCATATACATAGCATTTTTAGAAGTAGGTAAAAAATATTGAGAAAATAATGGGAACTCAAATGACCCTGCCAAGCAAGGTGTGAGAGCAAGTGTGTGGGTGACGGGAGAAGAATGGCTAAAGAAATGTTTACTCTGCAGTTCATAGGTGACGGGACTGGGATGGATGTTGGCCTATCCTCTTTGGGTGACAAACGCGCCAAATTCAAACAGTATCAGTTTTGGAGTTTTGGAGAGAGGGCAGCGTGATGTGGGAGTGTGAGGAGAATGCACCGTTAACTTGGTACAGGAGTGCCTGATGGGGTTTTGGTCAAGGCCTCTCCTCACGCTATGGAATGTCGGGCTTTAGATACAGAACTTGGGGGAAAAAAATGGAGATTCTTCTCGGCCTTATATTTTAGATATCCTGGGAGCTGTCTAACACATCTTTTTTTTACCGATAGGATATATTTATTACCTTGTAACTTCTTGTGCGCTATCTAAATAGTTCCAATATCAACATAAGTTTGCGTCCATCACATATATGAAGATACTGTATGAAATGCGCAGAATAACCAGCCAAGGAAGAAGTGTTACTTTCTCCAGAGCTGCTCAGAATAGAGTTCTAAACTCCACCATAATAGTGCTTTTCTACACTAAATCATAATAGTCTGGTAATGGAATGAAAACGCGTTAACCTACTGCAGAAAACTAAGGAAATCAAGCTTATTAAACCCGAAAATACGCCCTATTCAGCTGGTACAGATAACTCTGATGAGAGAGAGAGAGAGAGAGAGAGAGAGAGAGATGAACCCAACTCTCCGGTTACTGTCATACCTTACTCTGTGATAAACAAACTTCTGTCTCCTCCTCTTCCTTCCTTTTCTCTGTCGCTTGCATCCCTCTCTCTCTGTCTCTGTCTCTGTCTCTCTCTCTCTCTCTCTCTCTCTCTCTCTCTCTCTCTCTCTCTCTCTCTCTCTCAATATCTTGTTGTCACACTGTCCGCCTCTCAGTACCCCGTCGTTTATTTCACTTCCTCCTCAATTGTCCACAGTTTACATTCCTTCTTTCTCATCCTCCTCCTTATCCTTGTCCTTCCTTGTATCCTCCTCCTCCTTCTCGTCTTCCTCCTTAATCTTTCCTTCTTCCTTCTCCTTTTCTCCCTCCTCCTTTTCCTTCTCCTTCTTCTTCCTCTTCTTCCCAGCTCTTCCCTTCCACTGCTTCTTTTACTCCTTTTCTCCTTCTTCATTCTCCTACTGTCCTGTCCATTCTTCCTTCACCCTCTTTTTTCACATACCTTCATTCCACGGCTTTTCTTTCTCATTCATTCCCCTATTTCCTTTCGCTCGTTCTTCCTATCCCCTCTTCTTTTTCCTTCTTATTGTGCAGTCCTTTCCTGTCCACCTCTCTCTTCTTACCTCTTTCTCCATGCTCCATCCCTCCTTCCCCTTTTTTTCTACTTTGTCTTTCCTGTTCCCTTCTATCCTTCGTTCCTATTTGTTCCTCTCCTGTGACTTCTTCCCTCCCTTTTCCCATTTTTTCCTCTCTCTCTCTCTCTCTCTCTCTCTCTCTCTCTCTCTCTCTCTCTCTCTCTCTCTCTCTCTCTCTCTCTCTCTCTCTCTCTCTCTCTCTCTCTTTCTCTCTCTCTCTCTCTCTTTATGACTTCCATTCTTTCTTCCTTTCCCGCTCTTTCCTTCTTCCTCTTCCTCCTCTCTCGCTCCTACCTCTCCTACCCTCTTCTCCACTTCTTTCCTCATTCCTTGTCCCCAGTGACACCATCTTCCTCTTCTTTCCTTTTACCTTCTCCCTCATTCATCCTCTGCCTCCCTTTCCCCCCCTCCTCCCTCTTACTACTTTCTTCCTCCTCTCCTCTCCTTTCTTCCTCCTCTCTCATTTCCTCTTCTTCCCTCCTTCCTTTATCCTCCTGCCTCTTTTCTGTCTTACCTTCTTGGTGTGTGAGGGTCGAGTCTAAGGGCAGGGAGAATGAAAACTAATACTTACCGCTTTATAATTCGTTCCTCTCAGCTTTTTAGAGGTGCCTTCAATATATTCCACTCCTCCTTCACTCACTCACTCTAGTCAACTAATCTACAACCTCCTTTTTCTATCTTTCTATCTATTGCCAAACGCCTTAATGCGGGGTGGCCACAAACAAATCGCCTCAACTTCGCCCTGTCCCCCGCCATTTCACTGCCCTGTTCCCAGTTCACACCCCACTCTCTCATATACCTCTCCACTCCATCCTTCCGTCTCATCCTTGGCCTCCTCCTCCCTCTCTCCCCCTCCACCTCACACTCACATACACTCTCCTCGTTAGTCTCTCATTCTCCATCCTCTCCATATAGCCAAACCACCTCAATGTGTTTCTCCTAACACTTTCTATCATATCTACATCTACACCACAAAGCTTCTTCACATCCTCATTTGTCAGTCTGTCTCTTCATGTAACTCCACATGCTCCTCTCAATTAACTCATTTCCACTGCTCTCACTCTTGACCTGTGTCCCTCCAAAAAATGTCCAAGCTTCACTTCCATAGGTTAGAGTTGGTATCACAATACTGTCATGTAGTAACTTTTTCACTTCCATGCTCACTTCCATGTTTCTTATCACTGCTTTCAAGGAACTAAAGTAGGACTCGCCTACGTTTGCGGCTGTGGTGTAGCCCGCACCTGTTTACAGTGTTGCCACTTTTTCTATACCGTTATCTCTCTCTCTCTCTCTCTCTCTCTCTCTCTCTCTCTCTCTCTCTCTCTCTCTCCTGGCGGGAAATGTGAGCCACCCTGAGTACTTTTGATTCTTTTATAAGTTATTTATAATTGTGCTTTCATTTGTTAATTTGGTTTTGTTATATTTAGTGATGCCGACAATGCATTCAATGCATGCCCCTCTCCTGCCTCTCTCTCTCTCTCTCTCTCTCTCTCTCTCTCTCTCGCCGACTGGGTGTGGAAGTGTTGCCGTTCGCGAGTGAATAATTTTTTTTTTTTTACTTCGGTATTGGCATATGCCTACTATTTTGTCCTACATATTAGCTTATGATTATAAATGTGATTATTCCTCGTCCTTAAAATTATGGTAAAAGCCGGTAAATGTGAGCATTTTTCCCTAGCAACACCTGTACAAGCTATGGTTGGGTATACGAAGGTACTTTACCGTAGGCCAGACTGGTAAGTGTTGCCACTCAGAAGAATTACGTGAATTATTTCTTTTACTTTGGATATTGGCATATTTCTTCTTTTTTCAGGCTCATTATCTTATATCCATAACTGTGATATTATTACCCACCCTAAAACTACGCTAAAAACCATTAAAAGTGACTACAATTTCTTTTAGCAACACTGTACAATATGTATGCCATGTTTCTGTGTTACTGTATAAATATTTTATGCATAATAAGATTACTGTTGATTCATCCATCAAAATACACAAGTGTAAGTTTTATTCATCTGAATTTATCGAATTTGTGATGCCTTGTACATAAATAGCTTCCGTTTCACATCGCAAGTTGGGGAAACATGGCACCATTGTACACAGTTGCGAGCCACACCACAGCCGCAAACGTGCGCGAGTCCTACTATAGCAATCTTTTTTCCTTGTTGTACCCTTTCAAGCACTTCACCCTCCAAACTTCCATCCTTACTCATCACACTACCCAAGTACTTAAACGTACTCACATTTTCCATTTCCTCATCATGCACCTTCACTGTACATTCATTGACTTCACTTCTCGCGAAGACCATAACTTTACTCTTCCCTACATTCACCTTTAGATTCCGTTTCTTACACACTCCCCCAAACTCATCCACCAAGCCTTGCAGTTCCCCTTCGTCTTCACTTAACAACACAGTATCATCTGCAAACAACAGTACAGGGAGTTTCCAGACGCTGCCCTCTCTCTCTAGGGCCACTCTTACATCCATTTCCCTACCTTGTATCTCTTTTATAACCCTATCCATGTACATTCTGAACAGCCATGGAGACATGACACATCCTAGTTTCAACCCAACCTTCAAATAGAAAAATTCACTCAGTTCAGTATCCACACGCACTGCAGCCTTGGCACCCTCATACATACTCTTCAATGCATTCAACACCTTCCCATCTACTCCATATATTCTTAATACTTTCCACAAGCCTTGTCAATCCACCCTGTCATATGCTTTCTCCAAATCCATGAAGGCCGCATACAACTTCTTTCCCTTCTCTAGGAACTTTTCCACTAAAGATCTAAGAATGAATATCTGATCTACACAACCTCTTCCCTTCCTAAGGCCTTCTTTTTATGTCCCTATAACATGTAAATTTCTTTGCGAGTTCCAGGGGTTTTCCGGCTTTTGACTCCATTTCCTTCCTCCCTTCTTTTTCTCCTTCTCTGTTTCCTCTCCTACTTTCCTTCATCTTTCCTTTGCTCTTTCCTTCCTTTTCTCCTTCCCTCCTTTCTTTCAACTTCTCCATTCCTCCTCCCTTTCTCTTTCATACATTCCTTTCTTCTTTCTCTTTTTCCTTTACCACATCCTCCTTTCTCTCTTTCCTGTACTCCATCCTGGTTTCTTTCCTTTCCTCCCACCCATTTTCTCTCTTTCATTATTACTCTTTATCCCTCTTACCCTCTTTCCCTCCTCCTTCCTTCCTACCTTCTCTCTCTCACAGAATTGCTAGATATACTGTATGTGTGTGTGTGTGTGTGTGTGTGTGTGTGTGTGTGTGTGTGTGTGTGTGTGTGTGTGTGTGTGTGTGTGTGTGTGTGTGTTTTAGTTGGTTCTTCATTGCCACAACCTCACTTTCTTTACTTCTTTCTTTCCTTCCTTCAGTTCTCCTTCCTTTCTTCCTTCCTTTTTCCTTTCTTCCTTCCTTCCCTCTACAGAATTCCTCGTCTATTCCTCTCATATGTCTTAGATCGTTCCCTCGTGTGTATTTGTGTCTATCATTTGTTTTCTGTTGTTTTCGTCGCTTTGTATATTTTCTTCTTGTCTTCCCACATCTCATTAGCCACTTCCTGTCACAGAGTACGGGTCGTTTCCTCCTTGTGTGTGTGTGTGTTTTTTCTTTTTTTCTGTGCGGTTTTTGTCTCAGTTTCTTGTTTTTCCTTCTTTGATCCTTGGCCTTGTCTCTTCAGTCAGCCTTTATTCTTCTTTTCTATTTGTATTTCCTTGCAAAAATTATGCAAGCTATGAATCTTTTGTAATGTGTGTGTGTGTGTGTGTGTGTGTGTGTGTGTGTGTGTGTGTGTGTGTGTGTGTGTGTTCTTTTTTCTTTTTGTAAATTTTCCATCGTAACTGGTCGCTTTTTCGTCCCTTTTTGCATTTCTTACATGTCCTGTTATTCTACGCATTTCTTTTTTTTTGGGGGGGGGGTTGCGAGTTAAACTTTTTCGTACACGGGATTTTTTTTTTTTTTTTTTTAGGAGAGTTGTGGTGTGGATATGGGTGTCATACAAACCGTCAGGTGCACTAGGGTCGTATGGCCATATGGAGAGGATGGAGGGCGAGAGACTGACGAGGAAAGTGTATGTGAGTGAGGTTGAGGGGAGGGGGAGGAGAGGGACGGGGAGGCCAAGGATGAGATGGAGGGGTGGAGTGAAGAGGTATTTGGGTGTGAGTTGGGAGCAGGGCAGTGAAATGGCGGGAGAGAGGGCGACATAGAGGAGATTTTTTTTTTTTTTTTTATGTGTTCGACCCTGGGCATAGGCTTCACAGCCTGTTCCCAAGGCCCAGTAGTCCTCCTACATACCATACACCTCTACATGTCACCAGTTCGGCGCTAACACCCACCGTCCATATTGAATACATGTTAGGGCTGTCTCATACAGGACTTTTGTACTGGTATTAGCGGGGATATTTTTATGACATGTCGGCAGGTCTCCTGGCAGATCAGAAAAGCTTGCTATTATGAAATTCAAATCCTTAAACTGTTCCCTGCCCCAGCGGGGATTTGAACCTGGGTTCGGTAGGATTGCAGGCCACCTCTCTACCGACTGAGCCACCACTTCCCCACCCCTTACGGGAGTAAGGCGTCTGGCAATAGACAGATAGATTTTACACGTTCTTAGCATATACTTTGGAGATAATGCAATAGCTGGATATAGCCTTCATTAATCCCCACACTACAAGAACACAAAGGACGTAGTCTGTCTATCAATCAGTTTGTCGGTCTACCTGTCTGTTTGTACGTATGTATGTCTGTGCTTAGCCTGCTACCCAGTATGTTTGTTTGTATGTATGTAATTATGTATTCACCTCTATCTCTGTCTTTCTAAGTCTCTGTTTGTCTATCTACAGACCTCTGTCTATCAGTTTACTTACCTCTCCATCGATTAATCTGTTTATTAATTTATTCACATCTATCTATTTATCTATCCTGATTCCATCTATGTAATGCCTGACGCCAAGCCCTGTGAAATGTAAAAAAATATTTTTTTCTCTCTCTACAGTCCATAATTGGTTCCCCTTTAAATTTCTCCAAGTTGTTTTTATTGCTTCCATTTAGTGTTTTTTCAGAGACTTTCCGCGTTTTGTTTTTCCTTTACCCTTCCATTTTTAATTATTACTATACCTGATGTTTTTTCCTGGTGTTATTTACTTACTAGTTATGAAAAACCTAATCACAATCCATTACAAACCATGAATGACATTTTATATATTAACAGTTTTGCTCATACTGACACACGTGAGTATTTTATTCATGCTGACACCAGACAATGGATATCAGCGGTGAAGGTGTTATCTCTGGAGTCACTTGAAGGTGCTGGTGTATGTTGAGATAATTGTAATGATTAACGTTTGTGCATTATTGACGCATGTAACACCATCAATGCTGATACCAGTGACTGTGTGATTGCTGGCTGGATAATAGTCAGCATTTGTGTATCAATTATAATGGTGGACCAAGTGGATGCCTTCTGTCAGTACTAAAGAATATCATCACTTTACCATGTGATTCCAGGCTTTTCGGGAACCCTTATTTTTTGTGACATTTCACGCAAAATTCTTTAATAGAAGAGGGCTTTTTATTCTTCTTAATATCAGACAGTTTCGTTCAGCACCTGTTCGTGTAGAAGTTACTATAAGCTCCGTCTGTTTGATAACACCTTTTGTTCATAATTCTTCCTCTCACCAGACGATTTTTGAATGCTATAGTATATCTCCCGTAGGGATGGGATTAAAAGCAATCTGCATCAGCGCATCCGGTAACATGTCTTTCCTATATTACTCCTGCCACCGTCAGACACCTTTATGCATCCTATGATTTATGTATTGTATGGAATGGGTTAGAAGCGATGGCTATTAGCATATTAAAAAACATGACTGATACTGTATACCGTTCTTGCTGCCGCCAGACGATGTATTCAGCGTAGGAACAACCACTCGGACAGCAATGGTTCATTTGCATATCGTGGTCATTAGTTATCAGTTTTCCTTTATTTTGATTCTTCTTCTAAGTCACTTCCTACCTCGACCCATGAATAGCTTGCCTGTGTGTGTGTGTGTGTGTGTGTGTGTGTGTGTGTGTGTGTGTGTGTGTGTGTTCATTATTCACAACCATTTCTTGTAATGTCTGTTTTCTTTTCTTGGCTCCGAAAGAATTTTGTATTTTCTTACTGCAGACACGTGATATTTTCCTTTCCTGCGGCTCTAGCACTTTTTGTTTCTCTCTTTAGGCATTTGTGATACATTTTTTAAATATTAACATATCTGTTTTTCACATATCGGGTGTGGTTCAGTTCATTCTTCTTTTAATTTCTTGCTTCGGTGCGTCATAAGGGTTTACATTCAAGGGTGGGTTGGGTTTTATTGCTCACATATATACCAGAGGCCAGAGACTGGTCACTATCACCCTAAACGTCGCAGATTAAATAGACTAGTTCTGGGTCCCTACTCTTCTGGAGGAGCCATAAAGGACTGGATGATAGATGGAATTAGTGCCCTTAGCTAGATAGCCATACAGTTTATTTAATATATATATATATATATATATATATATATATATATATATATATATATATATATATGGAGTCTGTGGTACAGTGGTAAAGTGTGCGTTTTCGTGCACTGAAGAACAAGGGTTCGCACCCCGCCAGAATAATAAACTTTGGGAGCGTTCTTCTGGCCACGTACTGCGTTGGCGGACATCAGGGGTGCTGTGGTTGAACCAGTGTCGCATACTATAAAGTATGATTGTACCCAATCGGCTTCTGTGGGCCGATTACACTTGGTTCACAGACTACACACACCTAAGTCTACTAATTCCAAGTCAGATCACTTCCTTCTAAAACAGCTCCAAGCTCGTGTAGGGGGCGGAGCATCGGAGTGACGTCGACTGGCTCTGGCATGATTCCGTGAAATGATGAATTTAATGAAACCCCACTACCCAGTGTTCAGGTGACTCCTGACCATAACGGTGAGTGCTTGCCCCACATATCAGACCATGACACATTTTCTGTCCGGAGAAGTGAAGGAAGGGACTGAAATGTGTGAGGGAAGGTGTAGGGGTGTGAGGGAACCTACTGCTATATTATAGGGTTAAACGAGTCTGCACTTCGTCCCCTTCTTCATTTTCCCTTATCATAAATGTTTAATTTGAGTCTGCCATTTTATACATTTTCTGTTACTTATGCCAGCTGACGCCACACAAGCCACGCCTCCCTGCGCACTGACGGAAAGGGAACCGACTTGGTATTAGTAGACTTAGACACACACATCCAAAGCCACTCCAACACTACAGTTACACTTACAAGCACTTCTCACCCTACATACAATCTCTACTAGACAGCCTAAGCCACTTGGTAGCGATACATTGGCTGTATCGTCCCCACTTCGGTAGGGATAGGCCGGTCCCACAGTGGACACACAAACGGCTGATGATATATATATATATATATATATATATATATATATATATATATATATATATATATATATATATATATATATATATATATATTGCCCTGGTTTTCCCTTTCCTCTTTTGCTTTCGACCACAACCCATAAATAATTTATCTATCTTTAGCTTTAACTTTCTTTTCCTTCTTAATCTTCTTTTCATTTCTTTTCTTCTTTGTTGCCTCCTCTATCCTAATTTTTCACAATTTTCGGCTTAACTATTATTCGTTTTTTTTCTTTTCTTATCTTTTTACTGCTGCTTCCTCTCTTTATTTCTACATTCCTTTGGAGTCTCACCCAAGTATCTCATTTCTTTCACCGTAGGCTAATATTTTTTTTAAAAGCCTCTTGTGCTATGCTTATATAAACATTCATAGCCCTTCTAATATTTTATTGTGCTAGAGTTTTCTCTATTTCTTTTTTCATTTTGTCTTTTAACCGTGATCAATTAAAGAATTACTTTTCCTAACTCTCTCTCTCTCTCTCTCTCTCTCTCTCTCTCTCTCTCTCTCTCTCTCTCTCTCTCTCTCTCACTTCCCACACTTCAACCTGTCCGTCTCAACCTTCCTTCTCCTCCCATTCATCTCTCCTTCCTTGTCTGTTAATCTCATCCGTCTCCCCCTCTCTTTTCTCTCTTATCTTTTCCCAGTCTCCATACTTTTTTTTTCCCCTCCGATCTCCTATCCTTCTCTCATTTTCCCATTTTTTTTTTTTCTTTGTTCTCTGCTCTCTCTCTCTTTTGTTGTCTTTCTCCTTTGTCCCGTCTAATTTCCTTTCCTTTTTCTACTCTTCTTACTTCCTTTCTTTCTACTTCCGTCATCACTCTTTTCTCATCTATTTCCAATCTCCTTCCTCTCTTCTCATCTATTTCCAATCTCCTTCCTCTCTTCTCCTCTCCCTCATCTCCTTCCACTCACCTACCCCTCTTCTCCTCACTCTCGTCTCTCCTCCATTTTTTTTTAACCCTTTATCCCCTTTTATCTACAATATTCCTCTCTCTATCCTTTCCTCTCTCTCCACTCACTCTTCCCTTCCCTACCTCCTCTCCTTCCTCTCCCCTGCTATTCCCTCTCCACAGCCCCTTCTCCACGCCCCTACCCTCCCACACCCAGCTGGTCGGCCACTCTGAGGAAGTGAGGCTCACACCTGCCACCATTACTCACTCTGCCCCCTCCTTCCCCCCTACCCCCTCTTACCCCCCTGTCCCCCCTCTTACTTCTCTGCCATTTCCCCCTCTTATCCCCTTGCCACTCCTCCTCTTGCCCCCTGCTCCATACCTACCCCCATTCCCCAGGTCAACCTTCACCCCTCTAAATCCCCTGCCTTTTTGAAACCCCCACTACGACCTTTGCTCCTTGCCAATGTCCTCGTTCTTCCAATCCCCCTGCCCCCTCCAACCCCTCATTCCCCTCTCCAACTCCCCTGCCTCCCTCCTATTCCCCAGTTCCCATCACCGATGCTCCTGTTTCCCTCTATCTCCTGTTTCCCTTACTTACCCTACCCTTCTCAATCATATCACATTTCATCCTGCCCCTCCCAATCCCTCATACCGCCCTGGCCCCTCTCAGACTCCCCTGTCACCCTATCACCTTCCTACTTCCAGCAACTTTTATATTTTCCTTTCTCTCTCCGACTACAGTGTCTCTCCCTCTTACCCCCTATCTCTGTCTCCTAATCTCCTGTCCTTCCTTGCTCCCCTCCATACCCCTTTCTTATGGCCTCTAGTCCTCCTGCCACTGTCTTATCTCTCCTGCCCCTCCCATACACCCACATCACTCCTGGCCTAATTGGCGGGCCCCACTCATACCCTTACCCTCTCCTCTGCCCTCGTTGACAGCACAATCACCTTTACACCGATAACTCTCACTCTTGCCCTCACAACATTCATTCACCCTGCCCTGACACATTCATCCTGCAGAAGTCTCTCGTCTTACAGCTATGCACACATTCACCCCTGCTGCTACCTACTGTGACAACACTCACTCAGCTTAGTCCTCATTTACACACACACACACACACACACACACACACACACACACACCGCTCACTGGTGCAGTGGTAACGTTCCCGCTTGCCAACTGGTGGACGGGAGTTCGCGCCTCGCTCAGGTTGCGAAAAGTTTCACTGACGAAGTGGGTGGTTACTGTCCCCCTTGAGCAAGGGGACGGGTGTGTGCGTGTGTGAAGGTCACAGCCTTGCCCTTAGATCGGACTATATGAGCTCTCAGCTCCCTTCCGGGAGGGTAAAAGCTGACAATCACGACCATCAAGTGATCCTGACCGACCCGGTGAATTACATACACACACACACCAAGCTCAACTCTTACCTTATACACCTACAGGGATCCTTGTTGTCACGATCATCGGCACCCTATTACCTTCCTCCTTGGTAGTTTTGGCCACCCTTCTCTCGGACACATACACCCAAATCACTACTCACGCAACATCCAGTCACCCTTGGTCTCACTTCCAACACCCTTCTTCATCCCTGCTAAGTAAAACAGTCACATTTGCTCTCATTCTCCAGCACCTCTGTCCTTCTGCATTACAGCTTGCCTCATTCCTGCCTTCACACACAACATTCTCCCTCACCCCTCACCCTTCCATATCTCAGTCCTCTCCATCAACATCAACTTTCACCACGACCTGCTCCCCTACCTGCACCCGTATAACCTCCTTTACCCCTGCTCTCACACACAATACCTTTCCTCACTCCCTCTCACTCGTTAGCGCAATTTTTCATACAGACACAGCACTGATTTCACTCTAGCTTACACCCTAGTCACCCTCACCCGTGCCTTATATGTACTCATCCATACCCCTGTCCATGCTCACCCTCATCTTACTACACCTTCATCCCTACTATTTTCACACATACTCGCACCCTCATTCCTGCCTTTAAACACTCACTCTCATGCCTTCCTCACCCTCATCCTTACTTTCATATTTCTTGTTCCTCATCCCTGTCTCACTCGCCCACCCACGCACCCCTGTACATGCCTCACCGCAATACAGCCTCACTTCTATTTCTACATCAACCTCACTTACAATTTCTTACTCGCCTCGCCCTTTATATGAGATAACGATTCTGAATGCCCTTCCTTTTTCTGTCATTTTCTTACACACGTTGGTTAGACTTTTAGTACAATATTCAAACAAGCAGTTATATGAAAGACCAAAGTTCTAGACAGCTTAAATTACAAGTCTGAGTAAGGGATTTTTATGGGTAGGCCTACTCATGGCTGCTTGGTTAATAACTTTTAGGACGTTCTCAAGGTGTAGGATGTGACGGAGGAGCAGAGCTTTTTGAATGGGAAGGATGATTCAGGTCGGATATTATTATTTCATTACGTTAAAGCTCTCTATTTCCTTTGCGAACAGGGAGAAGTGAGAAGCCAGTTAGTTTTGATGACTCTGTGTGTGTGTGTGTGTGTGTGTGTGTA
The DNA here is from genome assembly GCF_032717465.1 of Coenobita brevimanus. Lineage (NCBI taxonomy): Eukaryota > Metazoa > Arthropoda > Malacostraca > Decapoda > Coenobitidae > Coenobita > Coenobita brevimanus. The sequence goes on from NC_136966.1 coordinate 14,980,354, forward strand.
TGTGTGTGTGTGTGTGTGTGTGTGTGTGTGTGTGTGTGTGTGTGTGTGTGTGTGTGTGTGTGTGTGAGTACGTTGCTCTTCCACAGTGCATGAACATCAGTAATTATCATAATTTGTCTTGTTTCACCGTTGTGATTGTTTATCCATCCACTCCTGTCTACATATCTCTGTCTATCTATCTGTGTATCTGTCTGTCTGTCTGTCTGTCTATCTATCTTTCTATTGTTTGACACTATATTCAGCGAGGGTGAGTTAAACAAGAGACCCTCCAATCGATTCTATCCCTTTGCATCTGGATATGTAATATATCCAGATCAGTTTTATCAACTTTTAAACACTGTTTTACAGTTAGCACTTCTAGTTTCATATGCATCACTCTCAGTAAACACACTCTTTCAACTTTCGTACCTTGCCAGCATGAGATTTTGTGGATAATACACTCCCTTCGAGGAGAAGATCTAGTCCTATAATGGATCCCATATGGAATGTTACATTAGAGTTACCTGGTACGTTTAGCAACTGTACGGTGTAAATACTGTATATGGTTGCTTTGTATTGGATCCTTGGTCGCACTACCGGTGCGGGTGTGATATGTAAGTGCCTGCTGACTAAGAACCTTATCTCTATGACGAGGAGCCATTGATATAATAGTTAGCACAGTCAACCTGCAATATAAATAACAAACACTTTCGCTTGATTCACGGGTCAATCAAACTTTATTTCCCCTATATCCCTATTCATCCAGCAGCATAATTTGTCACCTGATATAAAATCGATTGTTGCTTGTTGTATTCTAGGGTAAAGCTGTGACTGTAACATCGATTATCTGCCTTAACGACCTCCGTTTAGTCAGTAGGTATTTTTCTTAAGCCGTCTTCTTCTCCCTCTCTGACATACTGTAATGCAGCAATAAAAAGTTTTTCTTTTCTTTTTTTCTTGACTGCAACATCTAAGAGCTATGGTCGGCCTGGTTATGCACTAAATGAGAACTCTACCACGATGAATGACTGGTCGGTGTTGAGCAGAGGCTGGGGCTTGCGTTGCCATGTTGTTTGTTCTGCAAATATATAAAGCTGGTTATTATATCGTTCTGTTTTGAGTCTGATTTAGCACGTAGCTAGGTAATGAGCGCTTGTGTAGTTTTTAACATTCTTTCTAGAAGCGTTGTCTTGTATCCCAAAAGGATGGAAAAGTTGCTTACAAATCACTATTTATTTCTGTAACCCCTTCAGTACAGTTTTTTTTTTTTTTTTTTTTTTCTACGCGACCAACAAACACTTTTTTCCCAACTCAGGATGCGACTCTAGCAATGAATAGCTTTATGAAGACTGTATCTTATGGCTCAAGTTCGGGAAGTCTGTCCGAAGGCTTGATGTAATCGTTTGGTGATACAAAAAATAAGCAACAAAATACGTCACTGAAATGTAGGGATTAATTATAAACTCTTTCTTTCCCGTGATTATACCTTTAGGTAGTGCCATCTTTACTCCAGCGTGTTCGTTATTTAACTCCTTCAGTCTGGTTACCTTTTTTTTTTTTTTTAAGTAGTTCTCTCTTGCTAGCTCGAGACGATTCTAAATAGCAGGGGAGAGAATTGTCCTCCTGGAGGGGTTAGAGAAAATCTTCATTAATAATTTTACAGTTAGAAACCCTCCCTAGGTTGAATAAGATCACCTGGAGACAGCAGGCGGATAGACTACACGTCCTCTGAGTGAAGAGACTTACTTCAGTAGACCTTCCTTTAGAGAATAAAATGCTTCAGGTGGTTGGGGGGCGGGAAGTAAGAAGTCAGGAAGATAGATTATGTAGAAGATTGACACCGTATGTACTCCAGTCATAAGGCGTGTTGATTATTCTCACAGTACGGTACTCTGTATCCATAATGCCACGAGTAATGTATCAGTGTCAAGTACAGCTCTTTAGTGATTCCCACCTCATGGGCCACATGTAAAGTCGGCAACAACACACATGTCGCCTCTCCTGTTTCTCTCTTTATAGACTTTGACAGTCAGGATCATGCATCCACAACAACTTACACTGATGAATATTTGGCCATAGATCACGATCATCAGTGTCGTTTGCTGCGGTTTCACCAGACTTATCTTCAGAGTTTAAAGAGAGGAAAGTAGGAGAGATGACAGGACTTTCTTTGCCTTTAGTATAGCCACTCTCCTCTCCCCAGTTCTGCATTTACAGACAATCATCAAGCTTCTAGCAATGTGGCACCGCTGCGTTTGTTTATATTCGACTGGATGGATCTCTGATACTGCGGAATCTAAGTAAATTGAAAATTATTGAGTATTTTTTTTTTTTAATTTAAAGGTGTTTCCCAAAATTTGAAGCCTATAGTAGGTCTATATAAAGCGTGAAACGAGGGGGGTAGGCTGGGGTACTGTACATAGCAGAGTATGTGTAGGTTAGCCAAGTACTGTAGTGAAGTACTGTGGATGATAAAAATGAACAAATAAAGGACATTAAAGTCATTGTGCAATAGAAACACAGCGGCACAACACACACTACCAGGCTATACACACTGCAACACTACATAAACTACCAGACCTCACACTGCCATACCATGAACTACCACACCTCACTCTGCCTACCTAACACTACCATACCATACAGTATCACAGTACACATTGCCGTACCACAATAACATACGTGGTTGTATTTCAAGTGGCTTTTGGGATTACGTAACGTCTTTTCCTTCGTGAAATATTCTTCGCAGCAAGCTCGATGTCCTTTGTATGTTACGGATGCAAGCAATGTTATTGTTTAAGTTATACAGATAATACAGAAGAGGTTTTAGAGTGCAATATGCAAATTAAATTGCTAAGGACGAGTTTCTACGAAGCTGCCTATGTTATATCCCACAGCACAATACCTTACCATACATTAGCTCTCCACAGTGACGCCTTATTCATTAACACACCACAGTCTGTCACTCCAAACACAACCACACCACACACTACACAACAAACACCACATCACACACTACCTGACTAACACACGACAGAATACCACAACAAACACCACCACATCATTCACTGCCAAATCACACACTACCAGATTGCTCACTATCACACTACACATTATCATACGACGCCACAACACACTACCACACCACCCACCACACACTACCACATCAAATAATACCACACCAAACACTACCCCATCAAACACCATCAAAAGACATACAACACATACTACCCTACTATATAGTTAACGTAGCCAGACGCAAACAGCAGAGGAGGACTAGGGCCCTCGAGTGCTATCTGAGAGTGACGGTGGTGGACAGATAGCAGGAGGAAGTGAGGGCGAGAGGCGATAAGACAGAGCCGAGGGGACGTGTTACACAGATACAGGCAGATCGAGATTAATACCTCGCATGAACACGGTGATATGTGGTCGTGTTTAGGAGGTGGTTAGGTGTGGGTGTGAGGGTGAGAGAGGTGTGGGTGGGGGTGGGGGTAAGATATGTGTGTTTGGAAGGTTGTGGATGGGAGATGTTACACGGATACAGACAGATAGAGATTAGTACTTGGGAAGAACAGGGTGACGTGTGGTTGTGTTTGGAAGATGGTGATGTCTAGGTGCATTTGGTGTGGAGGGAAGAAGTTTGGTTGTGAAGTGAAAGGTGTGGGTGAGGAAAGGATGGTTTTGGGTGAGAGGTTTTGCCTGAAAACATGTGAGTGGTAGGAGGGCGAAAGGTTTGGTTGAGGGGAGAAAATGTGTGAGTGGGAGGTTTGGTTTAGGGGAGAAAATGTGTGAGTGGGAGGTTTGGTTTTAGGGTGAAACATGTGAGTGAGGTATAGGTGTGGGGGAAAAGTTGTGGGTGGGAATTTAATTTTGAAGGTGTGAGGTGTGGGTGAGAGGTGTGCTAATGTGTAGGATAGGGTGAGGTCATGATGATGTTTGAGATGGTCAGGCGACATGAGGGGGTGAGAGTTGTGGTCGTGAGGTGTGGGTGACGTGAATGGTGATTCAGAGGTGCATGGGTGTGTTGCTGAAATCAATATATATATATATATATATATATATATATATATATATATATATATATATATATATATATATATATATATATATATATATATATATATATTGTTACGGAACAGAGAAAGATAATGTACACTTTAAGTGAGAATACTAAAAATCACTACTGTCCCGTAAAGTTCCAGGTTCAAAACAAAAGAGTTAGGTAAAATTACAAGTTAAAGTTTAATGCTCAAACTAACAACTAAACATTCAGGACTCATAAGGATAATGTAATGGCAAAAAACAGGTTAAATATATGGTTAACTGCAACAGCCTCTATTAACACGAAATTAGCAAGAGTAAATTTATCTAAGTCAGCCCTGATAAAATGAGAAAACCGGATAATCCTCAGTGAATGCAAGATATATTATTATTGATACAAAATATTATTAATGATGGCTGACAATAAGAACCTTACATGAATTACAAAAACCTTACTAGGCCTACGAATTAACATATGCTATACCGTACAAGAAAATATGCAATAACACTTATACTCAAATTACACAGCTGCTAGATGGTTGGAGACTTCCTGAGCACTCACAATAATAACAACCGTACAGGGGAGGACAGAGATGTGAGCAAAATGAGGAGTAGATCTAAGTGGCAATTAATGCAGAGACTGAGCTCATTATATAGGGGCCGGCAGAGCTTGATACAACTTGTAAGAAGGACGCGCAAATGAAGCCATAGGGGACAAAGAGTTGACAATCCTGCTCTGAACAACAGAAAGAACGACTTACTCTACTATAAGGGAGGAGGGGGGGAGTGAGGTAGAACACACTCGTGATCAAACATGCAGCATACTGTACGTTAGAATTACACAAAGGATGATGAAATCATAGGCTATGTAACACCTCCCCACAAAGAAAAAGAAATTTACAAAGGAAATTTCTTATTACTCTAAAACAATCTGTCTAAAGTCTAGATAAGCAATCTGCAATAACATTTTCTTTCCCCTTGACATGTTGTATGTCTAATGAATACTCCTGAAGAAGTAGACTCCATCTTGTCAATCTCTGATTTTTATCTTTAAACTTACTAAGGAATTTCAGAGCGTTATGATCGGTATAAATGACTATGGGGTCAAAACCAGAACACAAATAAAATGAAAAATGCTGTAAACCCAAAATCAAGGCCAAAAGCTCTTTCTCAATAGTTGAGTAGTTCTTTTGAGGTGGAGTGAACTTCTTACTGTAATAAGATACAGGGTGCTCAATACCCTGATCATCCTCTTGCAGCAAAACAGCCCCAGCTCCTGTATCACTTGCATCAACAGCCATCTTAAAAGGCTTAGCAAAATTTGGAGTAGCGAGCACTGGCTGACTTAATAGGATAGCTTTAAGTTTGCTGAAAGAGGATTCACAGTTATCGGTCCAGACAAATTTAACTCCCTTTTTCAGTAGGTCTGTAAGTGGTGATACAAAAATTGAAAAGTTAAGAACAAATCTCCTGTAATAACCTACCGTTCCCAAAAATCTTTGTAGCTCTTTCCTACTTTTAGGTCTGGGAAGATCACTTATAACCTGAACCTTAGCTGCTGGTGGTGCAACATGTCCATCACCAATTACGTACCCAAGGTACTGAACTTTAGCTTGACCAAACTCACACTTTGATAAATTAGCTACAAGATTAGCCTGAACCAAACGCTCAAGAAATTTACTGACCTGGCATAGGTGATCTTTCCAGTTGTCACGGAAGATTAATACATCATCAATATAAACAACACACCCTGCCAAACCCTCTGTTACAACATTCATGAGCTTCTGAAATGTGGCTGGTGCATTCTTCATACCAAATGGCATTACAGAACATGCAAAAGTCTTTCCTAGTGTTACATAACATGAGATCTCCCTAGCACGTTCAGTCATAGGTACTTGCCAGTATCCCTTTAACAAATCAAACTTACTTATGTACCTAGCCTTTCCGATCTTGTCTATGCAATCTTCCACACGAGGGAGAGGGTGTCTGTTTTGGTTATCTGATTAACACGTCTGTAGTCGATGCAAAGCCGCTGTGACCCACCTGGCTTAGGGACTAGAGTGACAGGAGAACTCCACTCACTCTGACAGGGCTCAATCATCTTGTGGTCCAACAGGTAGCCAAGCTCCTTCTGGATGAGAGGAACTTTCACTGGGTTCACACGGTAAGGAGGCAGTTTAATTGGCTTTGCATCTCCAACATCGACATCATGCATCAACACAGTGGTTCTTCCTGGAGTAGCACGGAACACTTGCGGGTACTCCAGCAGTAATGCCGAAAACTCCTGCCTTTCCTCGGGAGCTAGATGAGAAAGCTTAGTCTGGAGATCATTCATGATATCAGGATTCTTCCACAAACTATCACTCAGGCTCATGCTGCATGGGAGAACTTCACTTGCAGACTCGGGTGGAACAGCTACAGTGCAGACTGGGTTATTTTCGTCCCGCCTGTGATATAACTTTATCATGTTGATGTGACAAAGTTGCTTGCTCTTTCTACGATCTGGTGTGGCGATGACATAGTTGACATCACTGAGTTTCTTCTCCACGAAATAAGGACCACTAAACTTGGCTTGAAGAGGTTGCCCATGCACTGGTAGCAGAATCAAAACCTGATCTCCTGGCTGAAAGTGGCGTAACCTGGACTTCTTATCATACCAAGTCTTCATCTTCTCCTGAGCAGCTCCTAAATTCTCTCTCGCCAGCTGTAAAGCAGTGGACAGCCGTTCTTTGAACTTCATCACATACTCCAGCAGGTTGACGTCATCTTCCTCCGACAGCCAGCATTCCTTGAGTAACTAAAGGGGTCCTCTTACTTCATGGCCAAACAGTAGTTCAAAAGGTGAGAAGCCCAGTGATTCATTTGGAGATTCTCTTGCAGCAAATACAACGAATGGAAGACCTTTGTCCCAGTCTTTCTGATGTTCCAAACAGTATTTCTTGAGCATCGATTTGAGTGTTTGATGATATCTCTCCAACGCTCCTTGGGTCTGGGGATGGTAGGCTGAAGACGTGATCTGGGTGATCCTCAACTCTTTCAGAGACTGCTTGAAAACATTTGACATGAAATTACTTCCCCGGTCTGACTGTACCTCCTTGGGCAGACCAAACTTTGTGAAGAACCCTAGCATTTCCTTGACCACGTTCTTTGGAGATATTTCTAAGTGGAATGGCTTCAGGATAACGAGTAGCCATATCAATCAGGGTCAACACATAAGAAAATCCTGAAGAAGTCTTAGGAAGAGGGCCAACAATATCCACCAACACACGGGTGAATGGCGCCTCAAAAGGAGGAATGGGAACTAGAAGTGCAACCTTTTCGGTCTGATTACACTTCCCCACAACTTGACAGGTGTGACAAGACTTACAATACCAGGAAACATCCCTGAAGATACCTGGCCAGTAGAAGTGTTTCAAAATGCGTGCCACAGTCTTCCTCACTCCAAGGTGTCATGCCAAACTAGAATCATGAGCCACTCTAATGATATCCTGCCTACAAACACGAGGGTGACAACTTGATGTACAACCTCCCATTCACAGTCAGCTGATGCTGTTGGGGGTCTCCACTTCCTCATAAGTACTCCTGACTTTATATAATAACAAGTAGAAGCACCAGCTGACTCTTCCTCACTGCAAGCAGAGTTAGATAGACCTTTCAACTCAGGGTCAGCAACCTGCAACTCAACCAACTCTTGACGAAACAAATTATCAACACTACGGGGTACTGCCTCATCTGGTGAGTGGTCCAAATTAGCAAGAAAAGTGTCAGCTAGGATAACATCATCATCATCATTATCCTCTAAGTCACCAGTAACTTTAGACTTAGCCCTAGTGACAGCACATGCAGGGAACACATCAGGGACATCACAATCCTGGGCCGCAGCCACTGGCTCACTAGACAACTGAGGAGCTGGACACACTTGACTTCCACCAATATCATTTCCAAGTAAGAAAGTTACACCTGACATTGGGAGTGTCTCAACCAACCCAACCATAACGGAACCATTAACAAAACCAGACTCTAAATTCACTCTGCACAGAGGGACAGAGAAGTAATTATTCCCTACACCTTGTAAGATTACAGTTTCATCAGAGGAATTAACATTAGAGCCTAGAACACTGGTCAGCATAAGGGATTGGCAAGCACCTGTATCACGATATATTTTAACTGATTTCCTGTCATTACTGTCCAGAGGACTGACAAAACCATCAGACAGGAAATTAGCACATGAACTCTTGAGAGTGTCACCCACGTTACTGCTCAAAAGAGGAGCTCCATCATGAGAATTTAATTTACCCCTCAAAGCAGGTTCAGTTAACTCAGTTAAAGAATTCTGGAAACTCTCAAGGGTGGACACTAGACCAATTGACTGAATATTTAAAGACTCCTTTTTGTTCACATCACGCAGTCTCCTGAAACATTTCTCCGTAGTATGACCAAGCTTACTACAATAAGTACATTTACTTTTCTGAAATCTAGAGGTGGAGCTGGTATTTACTTCCTGAGAAACATCATCTTTATTCTCATTCCTGTTACCTGTACTCTGAGTAGAGGCAACGTACTTACTCTCAGCTTTCCTTTTTTCTTTATAATATCTCTTGTGAGTGAGAACATATTCATCAGCTAAAACTGCAGCATCAGACAAATTATCTATTCTTTTCTCATCAAGATATAGGCTTACATCATTATTAATACACCTTTTGAAGTCCTCCAGCAAAATCATCTGCTTAAATTTACCAAAATCAGAATCCACATTCTTAGAATTTAACCACTTCTTTAACAGATCTTCTTTGATTTTTGCATACTCAACATGGGATTGCTTATCTTGCATATAAGTTGTCCTAAATTTTACTCTATAGGCTTCAGGAATAAGCTCATAGGCCTTAAGAATCAAGCTCTTAACTACATCATAATTATCAGGTTCATCCTGAGGCAAAGATGCATAAGTTACTTGAGCTTTACCGGTGAGAACAGTCTGAAGGAGTACTGGCCAATACTTTTTGGGCCAATTAAAACCTGTAGCTACCCTCTCAAACAACCGAAAATACTTTGTTAAATCAGATTCATTAAAAGGAGGGACAAGTTTAACATTTTTAGCCACATCAAAATCATCAGAGCTCGATGATCCAGTTCCACCTTGTTTCATGCGATACTCATGGTCTGCCTGAATCCTAGCAAGTTCAATTTGTGCCTGAACCTGTACCTGTGCCTCCTGAATACGAGCATTTGCCTGAAATTCAGCCTCCTGAATACGAGCCTGAGACTCCGCCTCCTTAGCATTTGCCTGAAATTCAGCCTCCTTAGCACGAGCCTCCTGCAGAGCTAGCTGTAACTTAGCTATTTCAATCTGCGTTTGCTCATTTGGAATAGTTACATTAAACAAGCTTTTATTAATCATGCCAACAATTTGATCTTTAGAATAATGAGAGTGAACTGCAGTTCCCAATTGTTGAGCAACAAGCTTAAGTTCATTCTTTGTTCTGTTTTCTACATCACACACTGTTTGCACGTTTGACAAAGAATCTTTGGCTTCATCAAGTGTAGTAATAGTAGACATCATGAATGAATCACAGTCACAAAATATCAAGCAATATCCTTATGATAATATCCTGAATATCCTGATAAGAGGTCGCCAAATTTATGTTACGGAACAGAGAAAGATAATGTACACTTTAAGTGAGAATACCAAAAATCACTACTGTCCCGTAAAGTTCCAGGTTCAAAACAAAATAGGTAAAATTACAAGTTAAAGTTTAATGCTCAAACTAAGAACTAAACATTCAGGACTCATAAGGATAATGTAATGGCAAAAAACAGGTTAAATATATGGTTAACTGCAATAGCCTCTATTAACACACGAAATTAGCAAGAGTAAATTTATCTAAGTCAGCCCTGATAAAATGAGAAAACCGGATAATCCTCAGTGAATGCAAGATATATTATTACAGATACAAAATATTATTAATGATGGCTGACAATAAGAACCTTACATGAATTACAAAAACCTCACTAGGCCTATGAATTAACATATGCTATACCGTACAAGAAAATATGCAATAACACTTATACTCAAATTACACAGCTGCTAGATGGTTGGAGACTTCCTGAGCACTCACAATAATAACAACTGTACAGGGGAGGACAGAGATGTGAGCAAAATGAGGAGTAGATCTAAGTGGCAATTAATGCAGAGACTGAGCTCATTAAATAGGGGCCGGCAGAGCTTGATACAACTTGTAAGAAGGACGCGCAAATGAAGCCATAGGGGACAAAGAGTTGACAATCCTAATCTGAACAACAGAAAGAACGACTTACTCTACTATAAGGGAGGAGGGGGGGAGTGAGGTAGAACACGCTCGTGATCAAACATGCAGCATACTGTACGTTAGAATTACACAAAGGATGATGAAATCATAGGCTATGTAACAATATATATATCTATAACTATATCTATATCCGTCTATCTATCTATCTATCTATCTATCTATATATATATATATATATATATGTATCTATCTATCTATCTATCTATATATCTATCTATCTATATATATATATATATATATATATATATATAGAGATATATATATATATATATATATATATATATATATATATATATATATATATATATATATATATATATATATATATATATATATATTATTTTGCCAAATTAGAGGCAAGTATACAGTACTTTGCACACCTCAGTTCAGTTTCAGGAGCTCCAGTCAGCAGCTCGAAAAATTAATGGGCAGTATTTACATCATTTCTATCTATCTATCTATCTATTGCCAGTCGCTTTAATCCCGTACTGGGTGGCCACAAACGAATCGCCTCCACGTCACCCTGTCCCCTGCCATTTCACTGCCCTGCTCCCAACTCACACCCCCTCTCTCATATACCTCTCTACTCCATCCCTCCATCTCATCCTCCGCCTCCCCCTCCCTCTCCCCCCCTCCATCTCACTCACATACACTCTCCTCGTCAGCCTCTCACCCTCCATCCTCTCCACATGGCCAAACCACTTCACTGTGTTCCTCCTAACGCTTCCTATCACATCCACATCCACACCACAACGCTCCTTTATATCCTCATTTGTCAGCCTGTCTCTCCATGTGACTCCACAGGCTCCTCTTAAATAACTCATTTCCACTGCTCTCACTCTTGACTTGTGTCCTTCCAACAACGTCCAAGCTTCACTTCCATACGTTAGAGTTGGTATCACAATACTGTCGTGTAGTAACTTTTTCACTTCCATGCTCACTTCCCTGTTTCTTATCACTGCTTTCAAGGAACCAGCAACCTCTGTACATTCAATGACTTCCCCACTCTCAAAGACCATCACTTTACTCTTCCCTACATTCACCTTTAGATTCCGTTTCTTACACACTCCCAAACTCATCCACCAAGCTTTGCAGCTCCCCTTCGTCTTCATTTAACAACACATATCATCTGCAGACAACAGTTCAGGGATTTCCAAAAACTACCCTCTCTGACTATGGGCACTCCAACATCCACTGCCCTACCCTGTATCTCCTTTATTACCCCTTCCATGTACAGATTGAACAACCATGGAGACATGACACATCCCTGTTTCATCCCAACCTTGAAAAAGAAAAATTCACTCAGTTCACCATGCACACGCACTGCAGCCTTAGCACCATCATACATACTCTTCACAGCATTCAACAACTTCCCATCTACTCCATATATTCTTAATACTTTCCACATTTCTTGTCTATCCACCCTGTCACATGCTTTCTCCAAATCCATGAAGGCCACATACAACTTCTTTCCCTTCTCTAGAAACTTTTTCACTGAAGATCTAAAAATAAATATCTGATCTACACAACCTCTTCCCTTCCTGAAGCCTCCCTGTTCTTCTCCAACTAATTCCTCTGTTATTTCCCTAACTCTGTCAATAAGTATCCTACCATACTCTTTTCCTATTACACTAAGGAGACAAATGCCGCTATGATTACCACATACTTCTTCCCCTTTTCCTTTGTACGAGGGAATAATTATACCTGACTTCCAATCCTCCGGGACTCTACCTTCCTCCCATTTCTGATTCAATATAATACTAGTTGTTTCATGGATTTCCCCTATAATATTGGCGTAACTTAGATTTACTGTATATAAATTTATGCTACGTTAGTACTGTACTATGTCTCGGGAAGGAGGTAGGGTGATGGCGTATCAAATGGTGAAGAAAAGAGAAGAGCAGTAGATGAAGTGTCGACGAATGACGGTATGGTGTAGGATGAGGATGTGAAGTGTATAGAATGTAATGTGTTGGTAAAATGTGAGGTGAAATGATAGCGTGATTTGGGTGACGCGTTAGGGGAAGTGGCAAGATATGAAATATGGCACTGCATGGTATATTAAAAGGTGTACTGCCGAGTTCAGACAAGCTTTAAAAAAAAAAAAAAGTTAAAACGTTGTGGAACTGGACTCAAGAAGTGTAGTAGGTGAGGTATGAGGGAGAAAGTACCGTGTTTATTATAGTTACCACTGTGTGCACTCTTTATAGCGCACACACACACACACACACACACACACACACACACACACACACATTCCATTTTCCCTGACAACAATGATTTTATTCAATCTGAGATTTATTTTTACATCTACAGGAGTCAGATATCGTTTTCATCAGTCCCTTTGGTATCAAGGAACTCTCTTGAACTTAAAAAGAAAAATGCCGAGACAGAAAAAGAAAAAGAAAAAAAGGATAATAGAAGTAATCGGAACGAATAAGGTAACATTTCATACGTCCCCAATATATTTTCAGGGCAAACTCATTTAGATTTTTTTTTCATGTCTGAGTCCATAATAAGGTACACATGAGTGGCGTAGCGACACCTGTACTGTATATACATTTATCTGGCACCACCTCGCCCTGGCTTATAATTTATGACCATTATTAAGGCGAGTGGTAACACTGCCACAGTGGCCTTAATGAATATCCACCAGCACCGAGAAACTGGGAGACGTGGGTGTAATATGAGAGAGAGAGAGAGAGAGAGAGAGAGAGAGAGAAAGAGAGAGAGTCACACAGACAGACAGACAGACAGATGATAAGATGAGAGAAGAGAAGAGAGAGAGAACGTTAATGGAGACAGTGAAGTGGGCAGAGCGGGTGTAAGAGTGTAAACGAGTGCAAAGGTGAGAGATCTTGAATGACTGTGAGGATATACTGAGACGTGAGTGGACAAGGGCTTGATGATGATGATGATGATGATGATGATGATGATGAGCTGGAGAAATGGAGGGAGTCAAGAGAAGTAGGAGATAAAAAAAAAAAATGAGGGAGTGGGGTTGTGGATGTATTGCTAACCATTTCAGTTTGAGGGCGCCTCTTAATAGCTTAATCAGGCTGCTTCCCGAAAATATATAGACTACATACACACATACATACATACATATATATATATATATATATATATATATATATATATATATATATATATATATATATATATATATATATATATATATATATATATATATATATATATATATATTACTATGATTTTGTGTGTGTGTGTGTGTGTGTCTGTGTGTGTGTGTAGCTAAAACTGGAAAAATTATTCTGATGAAACTTTGCCAGGACGGTTGGAACTGGGTCCTAGATGGTCCATCTTTAGTTTTACACATACAGTATATCGATTGATATTTTCTGAAGGGGTGTTTTGACACTTAATAACTGTCACTGTTGGTGATTATATGACGCATGGAAGGGGCTGTGAAGCACTTTCGTGGAGTTTCGTACGCCTTTGGAGAGGGGGTGGGGGGTGGGATGGACATCTCTACTCTGAAGTCTATTACTTCACTGAAACTTCGAACAGACGATTTTATTTAGCAGAAAATGATGGCATCTGTGGTGATGGTGATGGTGGTGGTAGCTGTGTTGGTGGTAGCTATGATGATGATGGTGATGGTGGTAGCCACTGTGGTGGTGGTAGTGGTGGTGGTAGCTGTTATGGTGATGGTGACAGTAGTTGTGATGATGATGGTGGTGGTAGCTATGGTGGTGTGGTGATAGCTGTGATGATGATGGTGGTAATATTGGTAGCTGTGATCATGATGGTGGTGATGGTGGTTGTACCTATAATGATTATGGTGGGTGGTGGTAGCTGTGGTTATGGTGACGATAGTAGCTGTCGTAGTAGTGGTGGTAGTGGTGGTAGGTGTGGTGGTGGTGGGGTGGTGATATCTATGATGATGATGGTGGTGATGGTATCTCTGATGATAGTGGGGATGGTAGCTGTTCAGAAACGGCGCATTTATGTTCTGGGCATAGGGCTTAATAACTCGTTCCCTGAGACACAACAGTCCTCCTACATACCATTCACCTTCACATGTCACTCTCAGTATGAGTTGTTTTTTTAAGTTCTAGCTACCACCAGACGATTTTATTTATCTTAGGAATTACATCTCATAGGATGATGGCATCATTTTATTTTTCTTCTGACTCCCACCACACGACTTATTCATCTCTGGTGCAGGGGAGTAATTCTTCCCTTATACTGCATTTTTTTTTTTCTACTTTCACCTCCCGCTAGTTCCCTCCTTCCACTGCCACCATTTTTCATGCTGTCATCATCCTTCAAATTACCCTCTCCCCGCACTGTATCACTTCCACTAACACCCACCTCCTCCTCCCCATTCGCCTCTACCCTCTCCCATCTCTCCACATCCCCTCATCTTTCCTACCTCCCCATCCCCTCACCTTCCTTCGGCGAGAAAGAGATGCCAGCAGTTTTGAGCATTATCATCATATTCAGTATTAGTATAATCCACAACACCAGCTTTGCCTCCATTATCATCATCAATCCCAGCAGCGTCATGACCATCATCATTAGTTACACTGCCATTATAAATAAGATAGGCAAGATGGAGTAACAAGAGTTCTGAAATCATAGTACAATAGGCTATACTTGACGGTTTTACACTGTAAGATCTTATGTCACTTTTCTCAGTGTTTCTCCCACATATTATTTTTTTAATGCAAGAAAGAACCAAAGGCCAGGAGCCCGCAAACCGTTCCTTCCAAGATAAAAACAAAAACAATACAAAATAGAGCCGAATTCAAGATCCGTTCATTTCGAGATGCCTGGACACACTGCGATTGAAAGACTGGAGATCATAGGAAGTAAGAAATACAGACAGAGGGAGACAGTTCCAGAGTTGACTAGTTGCATAAATGAAGGACTGGGAATAACGGTTAACTCTTGCATTAGAGAGTTGGACAGAAAAGGATGAGTTTGTTGCTAGACGGGTGCTATGCACCAGTCGAAGAGGTGGAGGGATGCAAGCAGACAGTTCAGAGGAGCAGTGGCCATATAAGTAGCGATAGAAAAGAGATAAAGAGGCAACAGTGCGGCGAAGAGACAGAGGTTGAAGGGAGCCAGTAAGAAGAGGAGAGTTAATGAGACGAAAAGCCTTTAACTACACCCTATTGAGAAGAGCTGTATGTGGGGAGCCTCCCCACACATGAGAGTTGTACTCTAAACAGTTTGTTAGGAAGTCAACAACTGTGCAGGAGTAAAGAAGGTAGATTTCATGTCAGCTGTTTTTAGCTATTTAGTTTAACGGTGATATTTTCTTACACGATGTTCATATATTTCCAGCTTTTACATTGCCTCAGTAATATAAAGGAGGACTAAAAAGGTGTAATATGCTAAATAAATATATAAGGAATACGTATTGTGAAGTCTGTGTTTCTTCATATAAGGTCTTATAGTCGTCTTTTCAGTGTCATTGCAAATTTCACGTTTTCCTTGACGATTTATTGTGTATATTGCACCTCACACCCCACCTGTATGGTAATGAAGCAAAATGTGTTAATATGAAGGTGATATTTAAAAAAGCACAAAAGTGTTAACGTATGACAAGCAATTATGGAACAGACTTCCCATGGTCCCATACTGTATGTGGCTAACCAAGAATCTGTCCCAGATGAGACCAAGACAATAATAATTCGTAATGGAGTTAATGCACCACCCGTGACAAAAGATTTTGTCTTATAACGCGTGAAGACAATTCTTCACCACAGGCAACACCCATTTCTCTGAAATCGTATTTATAAAGTTCCCTAAACTATTTACACGATAAATGTCCATAACAGCTAACTATTATCGCCTATCATTTTGTTTTTCCTATTTTGTTACTCTAATTTTCACTTAAATTTGACTGTGTAGCGTTTGATAGCTATATGAAAGAAGACAAGCTTATACAGACAATTGTATACACAACTTAAGTTTAGGGGAGTTTACAAAAACAGCCACAGATTTTCAGAGCACAGCATCATCAATAAGACGAGACAACAAAAAGATCAAAGCGAGGGAGTGAATGGTGTGTGCGGCTCAGCCATATGGAACTCGTAACCACCCCTAACCCGCCACCCAACTGATCCTTTTAGACTGTGTTCTTGTTGAATTAAGACACTCCCTGCTACTTCCTTCGTAGTCATTAGCGTGTGATCAAGTACCGTTTTTTTCTATGTAGCTATACGTCAGTGTGCGCATATGAATATATAAAATATATCATGAATGACTGATTCCATTGAGATAATTGGAACATGCAGGAAGTGATAAAATTTTGGTGCAGATCGATCAAAAGTCATGGTCACGGGTCAGTACTGAACGTCAGGCATAGCGTCGCTGTACTCCGAATAGTTCCAATCTAGTCAGTATATTTTTACATTCAATATATTTTTGTACGTTATTTGTCCTGTCTTTTAAGTGCAATGTATCCAGGAATTTAGGGAAAAAAATCGATGTAAGAATTCTGTCCAGGTTTCTTTGGAAGTGTTTACATTCTTCTGTGTGGGGTCGAAGTTGTATCCCCTTCCCTCAGATCACATACTTAACACCTCCTCCCCTGCTTTATGCTCTCCTGCAGTTCTTTATCTCTTTTTTTTCCCCTGTCTCTTCCTCTCCTGTCTCTTATCTCTTGTTCCGCGTCGCATCTCTTCCCCTTATTGTCTGATGTCTTCCCCTTCGCTTCCCTCTCTGACATATATACTACAGTCATCTTATCCACATTACATGGGGAAGTACTACTGGGAGTTTTATACGGTTTGCTGGACAGAGCATTACAAAAGTCACATGTAATAGAAGACAGGCACTATCATACCTCACATGCACATCTCACTGCCACATCACACAGTATCATACCTCATCACAAAATATCATACCTCACGTACTGTCTCATCATACAGTACTATAGTCCCTTACACACTGTCATACCACACAGTACCATACCTCACACACTATCACATTACGCAGTACTGTACCTCACATGCTGCCATATCACACAGTACCATACCTTACACACTATCACATCACAGTGCCATACCACACTGTCACGTCACTTAAAATCATACCTCACACTGTCACATCACAGGGCATCATACCTCACACAGTCATATCGCTCAGTATGATACCTCACACAGTATCACACACACACACACACACACACACACACACTACTATCCTCCCCCCCTCCCACATGCACTCCCTCATCACATAATATACCACACTCCCACTGCCACATCACGCTGTATATCTCTCACACACTGTCACGTTACGCAATACCATGCCTCTTAGCTGCCATACACGTCATACTCCCTACTGACTGCACGGTGTTACTGTACGTCTCATAAAAAAAAAAAAAAAAAAAACAGCATCTGCCCCCACGTGGAAGACGGCACCCAGCCAGGCTGAACCAGGTCCACCCCGTAGGTCGCGCGGTAGGTCGGGGAGGTTCCGCT
The DNA here is from genome assembly GCF_032717465.1 of Coenobita brevimanus. Lineage (NCBI taxonomy): Eukaryota > Metazoa > Arthropoda > Malacostraca > Decapoda > Coenobitidae > Coenobita > Coenobita brevimanus. The sequence continues at coordinate 14,998,160 of NC_136966.1, forward strand.
CACAGGCCGAAGTCGCAGATGGTTATCCTTGCCTGAGATGCGCAGCTCCACCACGGGTAGGCTCCCATCCAGTTAAGATTTGGAATGAGTGGAATCACAGATGATTCGTGCCCCGCTTGTAGAATAGGCCTACACGACATAATCCACAACATGGAACACTGCACAGCACGTGTTACACTAAGAGGCAGACCTAACACCAAGAGCGTAGACAACCTATGTAACAATCATGTAGGGACAGTTGCTTACCTACGGTCGACGGGTCTGCTGAGCCAGGCTGATCGGGGCTGAGCAACAACAGTAACAACAACAGCATCTCATACTCCCACATGGCAGTCATACTTTACACGCTGTCGCATCGCACACAACCATACCTCACAAAACGAGCTTCATTCGTCCACACCATACATTGTCTTACTTGGCAGCGCCATACCACATACTGCCAAACCTCAGCGTTTCATATTATCCTACCACATCTCACACTGCCATTCCCCACGTGCACATCATAGCCACTTCCAGGGCAGGACTCAGGGGTGGGCCCACGGGGCCTGGGCCCCGGGCCTCCCACCAGAAGGGGCCTCCCACCAAACGTTGGTCAACTTGGCATTTGGTATTTTTCATTGCCAGATCAGGGCCGACTTGGTAATGAAAAATCCGTCTGATAATGAATAAGCATAATCTGGTATTGTTTAACAACAGATAGATTTTTTTTTTCTTTGTGCCTGTGTCCCTTTATCTAATTTTTATTTCTTTAAAATTTGTTCTTTGTGTCTGCTTAGGCAATTTTGCGGGATATGAATCGAATGGAAAAAAGTTTGGCCATCAGCTGATCGGACAAACAAAACATTGTAAATTGGTGGAGGCTGCACTCCACTCCTACTTGCTGGTCAAAACCTTTAACCCCTGAAAGAATATACCTGCATTTATATATAACATGTACTGGTTATTGTTAACAATAATGATAATAATAATAATAATAATTATTATTATTATTATTATTATTATTATTATTATTATTATAATAATAATAATAATAATAATAATAATAATAATGTCAAAATAATTTTTGACATTTTATTATTATTATTATTATTAAGTAATGTAATGCTCAGTGGACCAGGAAAGCAATGAATTATTTTAAAAATAATATCATATATGGTGTGTAGCCAAAACAGATCAGCTGATAGTGTGGTCACATGTTTCATTTCGTATCTTGCTGTGTTACTGACATCCACACAACTTTATGTTTGTGTGCACTGAACTGTTTAATTCATTACTGGAGCCAATATTTCATCAGGGGAGTTGACACAAGTGTATGTTTACAATATAGTAAAGTCATTATAAAGATAATATCAGTCAAAATACCTTGGGAGCAACATTGACTATTCTGACTAATCTTGACCAAAATTCAAGCTGCCGAATCGCTAGTTTGTGGGGTTTTAGCGTTTGTTATGGGGACTGTTTCAGTTTCGATCCTATCGCTAGTTCTGAAATCGCTATCTGAAGAAACGCTAGTTGACGGGCCCCACTTTATCATGGGTCGTCGGGAGCGAGTCCTATCGAGAGAGCGAGCATATCGTTGCGACAGTACGAGGGTTAAAAATGAATCTTAGTCTTATATATATTGTTACGGAACAGAGAAAGATAACGTACACTTTAAGTGAGAATGCTAAAAATCACTACTGTCCCGTAAAGTTCCAGGTTCAAAACAAAAGAATTAGGTAAAATTACAAGTTAAAGTTTAATGCTCAAACTAACAACAAAACATTCAGGACTCATAAGGATAATGTAATGGCAAAAACAGGTTAAATATATGGTTAACTGCAATAGCCTCTATTAACACGAAATTAGCAAGAATAAATTTATCTAAGTCAGCCCTGATAAAATGAGATACCAGATAATACTCAGTGAATGCCAGATAAATAATTACAGATACAAACTATTATCAAAAATGACTGACATAAAGAACCCCACACGAATTACAAAAACTTCACTAGGCCTACAAATTAAACTTATGCTACACAGTACAAGAAAAAATACAACAGTTATACTCAAATTACACACAGCTGCTAGATGTTTGGAGATTTCTTGAGCACTCACAATAATAATATCTGTACAGGGGAGGACAGAGATGTGAACAAAATGAGGAGCAGATCTAAGTGGCAATGATGCAGAGACTGAGCTCATTATATAGGGGCTGGCAGAGCTTGATACAACTTGTAAGAGGGACGCGCAAATGAAGCCATGGGGACAGAGAGCTGAAAATCCCGCAAAGTATAACAGAGAGAACGACTTACTCTACTATAACGGTAGAAGGGGGGGACTGAGGCAGAACACGCTCGTGATCAAACATGCAGCAACTGTGCGTTAAAATTATACAAAGGATGATGAAATCATAGGCTATGTAACACCTCCCCACAAAGAAAAAAGAAATTTACAAAGGAAATTTCTTATTACTCTAAAACAATCTGTACATGGCATTACAGACCATGCAAAGGTCTTTCCTAATGTTGCAAAAAATGAGATCTCCCTAGCACGTTCAGTCATAGGTACTTGCCAGTATCCCTTTAACAAATCAAACTTACTTATGTACCTAGCCTTTCCGATCTTGTCTATGCAATCTTCCACACGAGGGAGAGGGTAAGTGTCTGTTTTAGTTATCTGATTAACACGTCTGTAGTCGATGCAAAGCCGCTGTGACCCACCTGGCTTAGGGACCAGAGTGACAGGAGAACTCCACTCGCTCTGACAGGGCTCAATCATCTTGTGGTCCAACAGGTAGCCAAGCTCCTGCTGGATAAGAGGAACTTTCACTGGGTTCACACGGTAAGGAGGCAATTTAATTGGCTTTGCGTCTCCAACATCGACATCATGCATCAAAGCAGTGGTTCTTCCTGGAGTAGCATGGAACACTTGCGGGTACTCCTGCAGTAATGCCGAAAACTCCTGCCTTTCCTCGTGAGGTAGATGAGAAAGCTTAGTCTGGAGATCATTCATGATATCAGGATTCTTCCCCAAACTATCACTCAGGCTCATACTGCATGGGAGAGCTTCACTTGCAGACTCGGGTGGAACAGCTACAGTGCAGACTGGATTATTTTCGTCCCGCCTGTGATATAACTTCAGCATGTTGATGTGACAAAGTTGCTTGCTCTTTCTACGATCTGGTGTGGCGATGACATAGTTGACATCACTGAGTTTCTTCTCCACGAAATAAGGGCCACTAAACTTGGCTTGAAGAGGTTGCCCATGAACTGGTAGCAGAATCAAAAACTGATCTCCTGGCTGAAAGTGGCGCAACCTGGACTTCTTGTCATACCAAGTCTTCATCTTCTCCTGAGCAGCTCCTAAATTCTCTCTCGCCAGCTGTAAAGCAGTGGACAGCCGTTCTTTGAACTTCATCACATACTCCAGCAGGTTGACGTCATCTTCCTCCGACAGCCAGCATTCCTTGAGTAACTTAAGGGGTCCTCTTACTTCATGGCCAAACAGTAGTTCAAAAGGTGAGAAGCCCAGTGATTCATTTGGAGATTCTCTTGCAACAAACACAACGAATGGAAGACCTTTATCCCAGTCTTTCTGATGTTCCAAACAGTATTTCTTGAGCATCAATTTGAGTGTTTGATGATATCTCTCCAACGCTCCTTGGGTCTGGGGATGGTAAGCTGAAGACGTGATCTGGGTGATGCCCAACTCTTTCAGAGACTGTTTGAAAACGTTTGACATGAAATTACTTCCCGGTCTGACTGTACCTCCTTGGGCAGACCAAACTTTGTGAAGAACCCTAGCATTTCCTTAACCACGTTCTTTGCTGAGATATTTCTAAGTGGAATGGCTTCAGGATAACGAGTAGCCATATCAATCATGGTCAACACATGAGAAAATCCTGAAGAAGTCTTAGGAAGAGGGCCCACAATATCCACCAACACACGGGTGAAAGGCGCCTCAAAAGGAGGAATGGGAACTAGAGGTGCAACCTTTTCGGTCTGATTACACTTCCCACAACTTGACAGGTGTGACAAGACTTACAATACCAGGAAACATCCCTGAAGATACCTGGCCAGTAGAAGTGTTTCAAAATGCGTGCCACAGTCTTCCTCACTCCAAGGTGTCCTGCCAAACTGGAATCATGAGCCACTCGAATGATATCCTGCCTACAAACACGAGGGATGACAACTTGATGTACAACCTCCCATTCACAGTCGGCTGATGCTGTTGGGGGTCTCCACTTCCTCATAATTACTCCTGACTTTACATAATAACAAGTAGAAGCACCGGCTGACTCTTCTTCACTGTAAGCAGAGTTAGCTAGACCTTTCAACTCAGGGTCAGCAACCTGCAACTCAACCAACTCTTGACGAGACAAATTATCAACACTACGGGGTACTGCCTCATCTGGTGAGTGGTCCAAAATAGCAAGAAAAGTGTCAGCTAGGATAACATCATCATCATCATTATCCTCTAAATCACCAGTAACTTTAGACTGAGCCCTAGTGACAGCACATGCAGGGAACACATCAGGGACATCACAATCCTGGGACGCAGCCACTGGCTCACTAGACAACTGAGGAGCTGGACACACTTGACTTCCACCAATATCATTTCCAAGTAAGAAAGTTACACCTGACACTGGGAGTGTCTCAACCAACCCAACCATAACAGAACCATTAACAAAACCAGACTCTAAATTCACTCTGCACAGAGGGACAGAGAAGTATTTATTCCCTACACCTTGTAAGACTACAGTTTCATCAGAGGAATTAACATTAGAGCCTAGAACACTGGTCAGCATAAGGGATTGGCAAGCACCTGTATCACGATATATTTTAACTGATTTCCTGTCATTACTGTCCAGAGGACTGACAAAACCATCAGACAGGAAATTAGCACATGAACTCTTGAGAGTGTCACCCACGTTACTGCTCAAAAGAGGAGTTCCATCATGAGAATTTAAGTTACCCCTCAAAGCAGGTTCAGTTAACTCAGTTAAAGAATTCTGGGAACTCTCAAGAGTGGACACTAGACCAATTGACTGAATATTTAAAGACTCCTTCTTGTTCACATCACGCTGTCTCCTGAAACATCTCTCCGTAGTATGACCAAGCTTACTACAATAAGTACATTTACTTTTCTGAAATCTAGAGGTGAAGCTGGTATTTACTTCCTGAGAAACATCATCCTTATTCTCTTTCCTGTTACCTGTACTCTGAGTAGAGGCAACGTACTTACTCTCAGCTTTCCCTTTTTCTCTAGAATATCTCTTGTGAGTGAGAACATACTCATCAGCTAAAACTGCAGCATCAGACAAATTATCTATTCTTTTCTCATCAAGATATAGGCTTACATCTTTACTAATACACCTTTTGAAATCCTCCAGCAAAATCATCTGCTTAAATTTACCAAAATCAGAATCCACATTCTTAGAATTTAACCCCTGCTCTAACAGATCTTCTTTGATTTTTGCATACTCAACATGGGATTGCTTATCTTGCTTATAAGTTGTCCTAAATTTTACTCTATAAGCTTCAGGAACAAGCTCATAGGCCTTAAGAATCAAGCTCTTAACTACATCATAATTATCAGACTGATCCTGAGGCAAAGATGCATAAGTTACTTGAGCTTTACCGGTGAGAACAGTTTGAAGGAGTACTGTCCAATACTCCTTAGGCCAATTAAAACCTGTAGCTACCCTCTCAAACAACTGAAAATACTTTGTTAAATCAGATTCATTAAAAGGAGGGACAAGTTTAACATTTTTAGCCACATCAAAATCATCAGAGCAAGATGATCCAGTTCCACCTTGTTTCATGCGATACTCATGGTCTGCCTGAATCCTAGCAATTTCAACTTGTGCCTCAGCCTCCCTAGCACGGGCCTCCTGCAGGGCTAGCTGTAACTTAGCTAATTCAATCTGCGTTTGCTCATTTGGAGGAGTTACATTAAACAAGCTTTCATTAATAATGGCAACAATTTGATCTTTAGACTGATGAGAGCGAACAACAAATCCCAATTGTTGAGCAACAATCTTAAGTTCATTCTTTGTTCTGTTTTCTATATCACACACTGTTTGCACATTTGACAAAAAATCTTTGGCTTCATCAAGTGTAGAAATAGTAGCCATCATGAATATATCACAGTCACAAAATATCGAGCAATATCCTTATAATAATATCCTGAATATCCTGATATGAGGTCGCCAAATTTATGTTACGGAACAGAGAAAGATAACGTACACTTTCAGTGAGAATGCTAAAAATCACTACTGTCCCGTAAAGTTCCAGGTTCAAAACAAAAGAGTTAGGTAAAATTACAAGTTAAAGTTTAATGCTCAAACTAACAACAAAACATTCAGGACTCATAAGGATAATGTAATGGCAAAAACAGGTTAAATATATGGTTAACTGCAATAGCCTCTATTAACACGAAATTAGCAAGAATAAATTTATCTAAGTCAGCCCTGATAAAATGAGATACCAGATAATACTCAGTGAATGCCAGATAAATAATTACAGATACAAACTATTATCAAAAATGACTGACATAAAGAACCCCACACGAATTACAAAAACTTCACTAGGCCTACAAATTAAACTTATACTACACAGTACAAGAAAAAATACAACAGTTATACTCAAATTACACACAGCTGCTAGATGTTTGGAGATTTCTTGAGCACTCACAATAATAATATCTGTACACGGGAGGACAGAGATGTGAACAAAATGAGGAGCAGATCTAAGTGGCAATGATGCAGAGACTGAGCTCATTATATAGGGGCTGGCAGAGCTTGATATAACTTGTAAGAGGGACGCGCAAATGAAGCCATGGGGACAGAGAGCTGAAAATCCCGCAAAGTATAACAGAGAGAACGACTTACTCTACTATAACGGTAGAAGGGGGGGACTGAGGCAGAACACGCTCGTGATCAAACATGCAGCAACTGTGCGTTAAAATTACACAAAGGATGATGAAATCATAGGCTATGTAACAATATATATATATATATATATATATATATATATATATATATATATATATATATTGTTACGGAACAGAGAAAGATAACGTACACTTTCAGTGAGAATGCTAAAAATCACTACTGTCCCGTAAAGTTCCAGGTTCAAAACAAAAGAGTTAGGTAAAATTACAAGTTAAAGTTTCATGCTTAAATTAACAACAAAACATTCAGGACTCATAAGGATAATGTAATGGCAAAAACAGGTTAAATATATGGTTAACTGCAATAGCCTCTATTAACACGAAATTAGCAAGAGTAAATTTATCTAAGTCAGCCCTGATAAAATGAGATACCAGATAATACTCAGTGAATGCCAGATAAATAATTACAGATACAAACTATTATCAAAAATGACTGACATAAAGAACCCCACACGAATTACAAAACTTCACTAGGCCTACAAATTAAATTTATGCTATACAGTACAAGAAAAAAGACAACAACAGTTATACTCAAATTACACACAGCTGCTAGATGTTTGGAGATTTCTTGAGCACTCACAATAATAATAATATCTGTACAGGGGAGGACAGAGATGTGAACAAAATGAGGAGCAGATCTAAGTGGCAATGATGCAGAGATTAAGCTCATTATATAGGGGCCAGCAGAGCCTGATACAACTTGTAAGAGGGACGCGCAAATGAAGCCATGGGGACAGAGAGCTGAAAATCCCGCACTGAAACAACAGAAATGACGACTTACTCTACTATAACGATAGAAGGGGGGGACTGAGGCAGAACACGCTCGTGATCAAACATGCAGCAACTGTGCGTTAAAATTACACAAAGGATGATGAAATCATAGGCTATGTAACACCTCCCCACAAAGAAAAAAGAAATTTACAAATGAAATTTCTTATTACTCTAAAACAATCTGTCTAAAGTCTGGATAAGCAATCTGCAATAACATTTTCTTTCCCCTTGACATGTTGTATGTCTAATGAATACTCCTGAAGAAGTAGACTCCATCTTGTCAATCTCTGATTTTTATCTTTAAACTTACTAAGGAATTTCAGTGGGTTATGATCGGTATAAATGACTATGGGGTCAAAACCAGAACACAAATAAAATGAAAAATGCTGTAAACCCAAAATCAAGGCCAAAAGCTCTTTCTCAATAGTTGAGTAGTTCTTTTGAGGTGGAGTGAACTTCTTACTGTAATAAGATACAGGATGTTCAATACCCTGATCATCCTCTTGCAGCAAAACAGCCCCAGCTCCTGTATCACTTGCATCAACAGCCATCTTAAAAGGCTTAGCAAAATTTGGAGTAGCTAGCACTGGCTGACTTAATAGAATAGCTTTAAGTTTGTTGAAAGAGGATTCACAGTTATCGGTCCAGACAAATTCAACTCCCTTTTTCAGTAGGTCTGTAAGTGGTGATACAAGAATAGAAAAGTTAAGAACAAATCTCCTGTAATAACCTACCATTCCCAAAAATCTTTGTAGCTCTTTCCTACTTTTAGGTCTGGGAAGATCACTTATAACCTGAACCTTAGCTCCTGGTGGTGCAACATGTCCATCACCAATTACATACCCAAGGTACTGAACTTTAGCTTGACCAAACTCACACTTTGATAAATTAGCTACAAGATTAGCATGAACTAAACGGTCAAGAAATTTACTGACATGGCATAGGTGATGTTTCCAGTTGTCACTGAACATAAGAACATAAGAAGAGAGGATAACTGCAGTAGGCCGGTTGGCCCATGCTAGGCAGCTCCTAGAAGAGTAACTGAACTACTAGACTGAGATAAGGATAGCAAAGAAGAAGGCTCTCCCCCGCCCTCCAAACCCTCCAGCCGCAGCCGGCAGGAAAAAGTCAGAAAGAACACCAAGCCGTATAGAAAAACTGGCGTGGACATTTTACAGGAAAGTGTGAAAGGAGAATAGAGACTATCATAGTGTAACCTGAAAAGAAAATTTAATTTTGAATTAGTATTGGTTATAATATTTTCTTTATTCTATATCCACCCCTTATTTGTCATATGCTTATCTAGCCTATGCTTGAAACTCTCAATGGAAGAGGCAGCAACTACTTTACTAGGTAGCTTATTCCATTCGTCTACTACTCTATTACCAAACCAATTTCTACCGATTTCCTTTCTGAAACGGAATTTTTCTAGTTTGAAACCATTATTTCTAGTTCTATCCTGTATGCTCACTTTAAGTACCTTGCTAATATCTCCCTTATTTATACCATTCATCCACTTAAAAACCTCAATTAAGTCTCCCCTTACTCTACGCCTCTCTAGCGAATGCAGACTTAGTCTTTTCAGTCTGTCTTCATATGACAGTTTCCTGACGTCATGTATCATTTTAGTCATTCTTCTCTGTACATTTTCTAACGAATTAATATCCATTCTATAGTAAGGACACCAAAATTGTACTGCGTAGTCTAAATGTGGCCTTACTAATGCTAGATAAAGTTTCAGTATTACTTTAGATGATCTATTGCTCACGCTTCTCGAAATAAATCCTAGGACCCTATTTGCTTTATTTCTCGCATTAATGCACTGTTGCCTAGGTTTAAGGTCGTTACTAATCATAACTCCTAGATCTCTCGCATTCAGATTTGCTAATTTCTTTGTTATCTAAGCTGTATTTAGTATCTCCAATGGTCTTGCCTACGTTAAGTACTTTACATTTTTCAACGTTAAATTCCATTTGCCAAGTTTAGACCATTTGGACAATGTATCGAGGTCTTTTGTAAGTAATGGCAATCGTCAGTCGAGTTAATGATACGCCCTATTTTTGTATCGTCGGCAAATTTGCTGATTCTGCTATTGACTCCTAAGTCTAGATCATTTATATATATGATAAATAATAAGGGACCGAGTACTGAACCCTGTGGTACACCGCTAGTTACTAATCCCCAGTCCGACTTAGTTCCATTTATTAATACTCTCTGCTTTCGTCCTTTCAGCCAGGATTCTATCCATTTTAAGATATCGCCGTCTATACCGTGTGCTCGAACCTTTCTAACTAACCTTTCGTGTGGGACCCTATCAAAAGCTTTACTAAAGTCCAGATAAATAACATCGTAAGCTTTATCGCTATCTACTGCCTCATAGACCTCCGAGTAGAATGACAACAAATTTGTGAGGCAGGATCGTCCTTGCCTGAATCCGTGCTGACTTTCGTTTATAAGATTAAATCTTTCTAAGTGTTCTCTAATCCTATTTGCCAAAATTGACTCTAACATTTTTCCTACTATTGACGTTAGACTTATCGGACGATAATTCGACGCAGCTGATTTATCACCCTTTTTAAAGATGGGCACTACGTTTGCGGTTTTCCACGCCTCTGGTACTTCTCCTGAACTTAAAGAGTCATTAAATAACGTTAAAAGTGGCTGACATAATTCTTCTTTGGTTTCTTTTATAATTTTTGCATATATATCGTCCGGACCTGGCGATTTTTGAGGTTTTAACTTGTTAATTTCTTTCAATACGTCCTCCTTACTAATGGTTATTTTACTAAGAATATTTTCCGTATTCTCATGGTAAATATTTGCTGCTTGAGGAACCAGGCTTAGATTTTCCTTGGTGAATACTGATATGAAATAATTATTTAGGATGGAGCACATTTCTTTATCTTCACTGGTAATGTCACCTGATTCTGTTCTGAGTGGTCCTATCCTATCTTTATTTTTCGTTCGGTACATTTGATAAAAACCCTTGGGGTTTACTTTTTGATTCACTTGCAACCTTAATTTCATAACTTCTCTTTGCTTTTCTTATCTCCTCTTTACTTCTCTATTTAAAATTGTGTACCGGTTACGTAAGTGTTCCTCTCCACGTTTTATTTTTCTATATATTCCTTTCCTTTGGCCTATGAGAGATTTTAATCTGTTGTTTAACCATCTTGGTTCTGAATTGTTAGTTCTAAACGGTTTTGAAGGAATATATCTATCTTGGCCTCCGTATATTATATTTATTAACTCGTTATACTTCTCACTGGTCGAACGTCTGTTTGGTACTGGAGCTGAGTTAATTTCCGTCACCTGGACTACATTCCTATCTACCACCTCCCTCCTCACAGACACCTGACGGACAGCCCCACGTGCTTCCTGCGCCTGACCTATGACCTGGGGATCCCCACTAACCTGACATTCCCTCAAATAGCTAATCTCCCTGTGGAATACCGTTCGAAAATAAGCTCTTAAGCCATCGAAATCTAGACGAAAATTAGGAACGGTGGAGGTATTTTCAGTGGAACAGACATCCCAAATAAATTTGAACTTAATTTCTTCATGATCGCTATTACCAAGTCGTCCACCAACCTCTATATCGCTAATGATATTTTCTTTATTAGCTAAAACCAAATCTAGTATATTATTACCTCTGGTGGGCTCCCTGATATACTGATAAAGGAAATTATCCTGTACTGCCTCTAGAAATTCCTCTGACTCTGCATCTCCTGTCTGATTTCTCCAATCTATCCTTGGCAGATTAAGGTCCCCAACAATTATTACTAAGCTGGACTGTGATGCTTTCCTAATTTCCTCCCAGAGGTATTTACTATCAGCTCTACTTAATTTTGGAGATCTGTAAATTGCTCCTAAGACTAATTTCTCCCTATTGTTACTAATTTCAACCCAGACACTTTCTGTGTCCCTATTTACTTTAATGTCTGCTTTATTGTAACAGTTTAATGAATCCTTTACATAAATAGCTACCCCTCCCCCTTTCTTCCCTGACGGTTTGACACAAAAATATTATAGCCTTTTATCTGATATTCTGCTAAAAATTCTCGAGTGTCTGTATTCATCCAAGTTTCACTAATAACGGCAATGTCTATTTTCTCTGTACAAATTAAAGCCCTCAGTTCATCCATTTTATTACGTAAACTCCGGCTGTTTGTGTAGTACACTTTCAGATTATTACGAGTAGTTATGCCTTTACCTTGGCATTTACTGTTATTTATTTTATTACTAACTGGGAAACTCTTTACTTTACTAATATAACAATTTTTTGTACTATCGCTTATCGCCCTTCTATCATCGCTTGTTCTATCATCTAGCATCGCCTGCTCAATTTGAGGTGCCTGAGTGGATGTATCTACACTATTGGTTGAACTTTTGTTCTTAATTTTGCAAGTATCGATGCATCTATCCAAACATGGTAATAATGATTTCTGACTGTAGTTGCCGCATCTTCCTGTACACCTACTTCTCAATCTCGAAAAAATCCCTCCAACTCCCTATCTATCATTCCAGCTAAAACAGTAACTCCTTGCCTGCTAAGATGAGTCCCATCCCAACTATACAAGGCACTTCGTCCATAAAACCGGTCCCAGCTGTCTATGAAAGGTATTGCATTATCTTTGCAATACCTTTCAAGGCGGCAATTAAACCCTATTGCCCTGCTCAACCATTCCCTTCCAACCCACCCTGCCAAACCCTCTGTTACAACATTCATGAGCTTCTGAAATGTGGCTGGTGCATTCTTCATACCATACGGCATTACTGAACATGCAAAAGCCTTTCCTAATGTTACAAAACATGAGATCTCCCTAGCACGTTCAGTCATAGGTACTTGCCAGTATCCCTTTAACAAATCAAACTTACTTATGTACCTAGCCTTTCCGATCTTGTCTATGCAATCTTCCACACGAGGGAGAGGGTAAGTGTCTGTTTTGGTTATCTGATTAACACGTCTGTAGTCGATGCAAAGCCTCTGTGACCCACCTGGCTTAGGGACTAGAGTGACAGGAGAACTCCACTCGCTCTGACAGGGCTCAATCATCTTGTGGTCCAACAGGTAGCCAAGCTCCTTCTGGATGAGAGGAACTTTCACTGGGTTCACACGGTAAGGAGGCAATTTAATTGGCTTTGCGTCTCCAACATCGACATCATGCATCAAAGCAGTGGTTCTTCCTGGAGTGGCACGGAACACTTGCGGGTACTCCTGCAGTAATGCCGAAAACTCCTGCCTTTCCTTGGGTGGTAGATGAGAAAGCTTAGTCTGGAGATCATTCATGATATCAGGATTCTTCCCCAAACTATCACTCAGGCTCATACTGCATGGGAGAGCTTCACTTGCAGACTCGGGTGGAACAGCTACAGTGCAGACTGGATTATTTTCGTCCCGCCTGTGATATAACTTTAGCATGTTGATGTGACATAGTTGCTTGCTCTTTCTACGATCTGGTGTGGCGATGACATAGTTGACATCACTGAGTTTCTTCTCCACGAAATAAGGGCCACTAAACTTGGCTTGAAGAGGTTGCCCATGAACTGGTAGCAGAATCAAAACCTGATCTCCTGGCTGAAAGTGGCGTAACCTGGACTTCTTGTCATACCAAGTCTTCATCTTCTCCTGAGCAGCTCCTAAATTCTCTCTCGCCAGCTGTAAAGCAGTGGACAGCCGTTCTTTGAAATTCATCACATACTCCAGCAGGTTGACGTCATCTTCCTCCGACAGCCAGCATTCCTTGAGTAGCTTAAGGGGTCCTCTTACTTCATGGCCAAACAGTAGTTCAAAAGGTGAGAAGCCCAGTGATTCATTTGGAGATTCTCTTGCAGCAAACACAACGAATGGAAGACCTTTATCCCAGTCTTTCTGATGTTCCAAACAGTATTTCTTGAGCATCGATTTGAGTGTTTGATGGTATCTCTCCAACGCTCCTTGGGTCTGGGGATGGTAAGCTGAAGACGTGATCTGGGAGATGCCCAACTCTTTCAGAGACTGCTTGAAAACATTCGACATGAAATTACTTCCCCGGTCTGACTGTACCTCCTTAGGCAGACCAAACTTTGTGAAGAACCCTAGCATTTCCTTAACCACGTTCTTTGCTGAGATGTTTCTAAGTGGAATGGCTTCAGGATAACGAGTAGCCATATCAATCATGGTCAACACATAAGAAAATCCTGAAGAAGTCTTAGGAAGAGGGCCCACAATATCCACCAACACACGGGTGAAAGGCGCCTCAAAAGGAGGAATGGGAACTAGAGGTGCAACCTTTTCGGTCTGATTACACTTTCCAACAACTTGACAGGTGTGACAAGACTTACAATACCAGGAAACATCCCTGAAGATACCTGGCCAGTAGAAGTGTTTCAAAATGCGTGCCACAGTCTTCCTCACTCCAAGGTGTCCTGCCAAACTGGAATCATGAGCCACTCGAATGATATCCTGCCTACAAACACGAGGGATGACAACTTGATGTACAACCTCCCATTCACAGTCGGCTGATGCTGTTGGGGGTCTCCACTTCCTCATAAGTACTCCTGACTTTACATAATAACAAGTAGAAGCACCGGCTGACTCTTCTTCACTGTAAGCAGAGTTAGCTAGACCTTTCAACTCAGGGTCAGCAACCTGCAACTCAACCAACTCTTGACGAGACAAATTATCAACACTACGGGGTACTGCCTCATCTGGTGAGTGGTCCAAATTAGCGAGAAAAGTGTCAGCTAGGATAACATCATCATCATCATTATCCTCTAAATCACCAGTAACTTTAGACTTAGCCCTAGTGACAGCACATGCAGGGAACACATCAGGGACATCACATTCCCGGGACACAGCCACTGGCTCACTAGACAACTGAGGAGCTGGACACACTTGACTTCCACCAATATCATTTCCAAGTAAGAAAGTTACACCTGACATTGGGAGTGTCTCAACCAACCCAACCATAACGGAACCATTAACAAAACCAGACTCTAAATTCACTCTGCACAGAGGAACAGAGAAGTAATTATTCCCTACACCTTGTAAGATTACAGTTTCATCAGAGGAATTAACATTAGAGCCTAGAACACTGGTAGGCATAAGGGATTGGCAAGCACCTGTATCACGATATATTTGAACTGATTTCCTGTCATTACTGTCCAGAGGACTGACAAAACCATCAGACAGGAAATTAGCACATGAACTCTTGAGAGTGTCACCCACGTTACTGCTCAAAAGAGGAGCTCCATCATGAGAATTTAAGTTACCCCTCAAAGCAGGTTCAGTTAACTCAGTTAAAGAATTCTGGGAACTCTCAAGAGTGGACACTAGACCAATTGACTGAATATTTAAAGACTCCTTTTTGTTCACATCACGCTGTCTCCTGAACCATCTCTCCGTAGTATGACCAAGCTTACTACAATAAGTACATTTACTTTTCTGAAATCTAGAGGTGAAGCTGGTATTTACTTCCTGAGAAACATCATCTTTATTTTCTTTCCTGTTACCTGTACTCTGAGTAGAGGCAACGTACTGACTCTCAGCTTTCCTTTTTCCTCTAAAATATCTCTTGTGAGTGAGAACATACTCATCAGCTAAAACTGCAGCATCAGACAAATTATCTATTCTTTTCTCATCAAGATATAGGCTTACATCTTTACTAATACACCTTTTGAAATCCTCCAGCAAAATCATCTGCTTAAATTTACCAAAATCAGAATCCACATTCTTAGAATTTAACCCCTGCTCTAACAGATCTTCTTTGATTTTTGCATACTCAACATGGGATTGCTTATCTTGCTTGTAAGTTGTCCTAAATTTTACTCTATAGGCTTCAGGAACAAGCTCATAGGCCTTAAGAATCAAGCTCTTAACTACATCATAATTATCAGACTGATCCTGAGGCAAAGATGCATAAGTTACTTGAGCTTTACCGGTGAGAACAGTTTGAAGGAGTACTGTCCAATACTCCTTAGGCCAATTAAAACCTGTAGCTACCCTCTCAAACAACTGAAAATACTTTGTTAAATCAGATTCATTAAAAGGAGGGACAAGTTTAACATTTTTAGCCACATCAAAATCATCAGAGCTAGATGATCCAGTTCCACCTTGTTTCATGCGATACTCATGGTCTGCCTGAATCCTGGCAAGTTCAATTTGTGCCTCAGCCTGTACCTGTGCCTCTTCAATACGAGCATTTGCTTCCTTAACACGAGACTCCGCCTCCTTAGCCTTAGCCTCCTGCAGAGCTAGCTGTAACTTAGCTAATTCAATCTGCGTTTGCTCATTTGGAGGAGTTACATTAAACAAGCTTTTATTAATCATGCCAACAATTTGATCTTTAGAATGATGAGAGTGAACTGCAATTCCCAATTGTTGAGCAACAAGCTTAAATTCATTCTTTGTTCTGTTTTCTATATCACACACTGTTTGCACATTTGACAAAAAATCTTTGGCTTCATCAAGTGTAGAAATAGTAGCCATCATGAATATATCACAGTCACAAAATATCAAACAACATCCTTATGATAATATCCTGAATATCCTGATATGAGGTCGCCAAATTTATGTTACGGAACAGAGAAAGATAACGTACACTTTCAGTGAGAATGCTAAAAATCACTACTGTCCCGTAAAGTTCCAGGTTCAAAACAAAAGAGTTAGGTAAAATTACAAGTTAAGGTTTCATGCTTAAATTAACAACAAAACATTCAGGACTCATAAGGATAATGTAATGGCAAAAACAGGTTAAATATATGGTTAACTGCAATAGCCTCTATTAACACGAAATTAGCAAGAGTAAATTTATCTAAGTCAGCCCTGATAAAATGAGATACCAGATAATACTCAGTGAATGCCAGATAAATAATTACAGATACAAACTATTATCAAAAATGACTGACATAAAGAACCCCACACGAATTACAAAACTTCACTAGGCCTACAAATTAAACTTATGCTATACAGTACAAGAAAAAATACAACAACAGTTATACTCAAATTACACACAGCTGCTAGATGTTTGGAGATTTCTTGAGCACTCACAATAATAATAATATCTGTACAGGGGAGGACAGAGATGTGAACAAAATGAGGAGCAGATCTAAGTGGCAATGATGCAGAGATTAAGCTCATTATATAGGGGCCAGCAGAGCCTGATACAACTTGTAAGAGGGACGCGCAAATGAAGCCATGGGGACAGAGAGCTGAAAATCCCGCACTGAAACAACAGAAATGACGACTTACTCTACTATAACGATAGAAGGGGGGGACTGAGGCAGAACACGCTCGTGATCAAACATGCAGCAACTGTGCGTTAAAATTACACAAAGGATGATGAAATCATAGGCTATGACACAATATATATATATATATATATATATATATATATATATATATATATATATATATATATATATATATATATATATATATGCAAACTAACCACAGGAGAAATGAAAGGAACGACAGTGAGTACTTTCGTATATTACATCTTCAGACAGAGTGAGACAGAAACGTAAAGGGTAGAGGTCTTTTATGGACACCCGCAGCAGGCAGTGGCACACAGAACAATGGTTGACCTGAATTTTTACCTGCGGCTTAACTTATGGTCCCCTGCAGCAGGGAGTGGAACACAACAAAGGATGATCTGAATCTAAAAATGCACATGACAAAGGAGAAGGGAGTAGGAGGGGAGGAAAGGGGAGTGGGAGGGAGGAGGAAGGGGGAGGGGAGGAGGGGAAGGGGGAAGGGGAGAGGAGGGAGGGGGAAGGGGGAGGGGAGGAGGGGAAGGGGGAAGGGGAGACGAGGGAGGGAGGAGGGGATAAATACTGCTGCTTAACTTAAGACCTAGAGGATTAATGCTTGGTGTGTCCCACACAGGTGTGACTACACCACCAGGAGATGACAGGAAACAATCACGTGTTAGTCTGGGGGATACTGCTTTAAAATTAATTCAGTTAACAATTTATCACACTTAAAATGATCATATCTCATGTTTACATTCTTTTCATATGTGCCAGAAATTAGACAAGATTCTATTACATTTCTTTCATCTAAGCTTCTTGATCTTGCTAGAATCTTGGAGGGCAAATAGGGTCCTAGGATTTATTTCGAGAAGCGTGAGCAATAGATCATCTAAAGTAATACTGAAGCTTTATCTAGCATTTGTAAGGCCACATTTAGACTACGCAGTACAATTTTGGTATTCTTACTATAGAATGGATATTAATTCGTTAGAAAATGTACAGAGAAGAATGACTAAAATGATACGTGACGTCCGGAACCTGTCATATGAAGATAGACTGCATTCGCCAGAGAGGCGTAGAGTAAGGGGAGACTTAATTGAGGTGTTTAAGTGGATGAAGGGTATAAATATGGGAGATATCAGCAAGATACTTAAAGTGAGCATACAGGATAGAACTAGAAATAATGGTTTCAAACTAGAAAAATTCCGTTTCAGTAAGGAAATAGGCAGAAATTGGTTTGGTAATAGAGTAGTAGACGAATGGAATAAGCTACCTAGTAAAGTAGTTGCTGCCTTTTCCATTGAGAGTTTCAAGCATAGGCTAGATAAGCATATGACTAATAAGGGGTGGATATAGAAAAAAGAAAATCTTATAACCAATACTAATTCATAATTTTTCCTTTTCAGGTTACACTGTGATAGTCTCTATTCTCCTTTCACGCTTGCCTGTAAAATGTCCACGCCAGTTTTTCTATACGGCGTGTTCTTTCTGACTTTTTCCTGCCGGCTTCGGCTGGAGGGTTTGGAGGGCGGGAGAGAGCCTTCTTCTTTGCTATTCTTATCTCATTCTAGTAGTTCAGTTACTCTTCTAGGAGCTGCCTAGCATGGGCCAACCGGCCTACTGCAGTTATCCTCTCTTCTTATGTTCTTATGCTTTTATGTTCAGTCAAGATGGTGATCACTGGATGCTTTGTGCTGAAATAAACCACTACTCTGTTGGGCTGTCCTTACATTGCATTTTTGTTGTGAGATTCTAGTTTCCAAATCTTTTCCAGATTGTCCCATGTAAAATTTGTTACAGCTTTTACACGGGATTTTGTAAACAACGCCTGAATTACTGAAAGGGCTGTTCTTGATGATGGATTTTTTGATGGTGTTCTCATATTTGAATACTACTTGTACATTGAGTTTCCTCAGTATGTGAACAACATCAAGAAAGTTTTCATGGAAGGGGAGGACAAGGGTTCTTTGAATGTTCTGGCGATCTGGCTTATTAGTTTTCCCTTCAAGGAATCGTTTCTTGGCTGTATTGTGGCACTGAGTTAGTATGCTTTGTGGATATTTTAGCTTCTTTCCAATACTCTGAATCATTTTTAGTTCATCATCTAAAAATTCTGGGTCTGAAATTCTATATGCTCTTAGGTACATGGATATGAACTCAGATCTTTTTACATTAATATGATGGTTTGAATAGTAATGAACATATGACTACCCATATTACTACCCAGAATGCTTGGCAGGAGTGTTAAAACATCATCAACAGGGACATTTGTGAATAATGATTTAACAAGCATTCTGGGTAGTAACACTGATGGTATTCCCTCTGAAAACATTATCAAGCTAATTAAATTGTGCATTGTGAACTCTTCTTTTACCTTTGAAGGTAAATTTTACACACAAAAATTTGGTATGGCCATGGGTAATCCCCTCTCCCCAGTTCTGGCAAATATTTACATGGAATACTTTGAGAAACATTTACTGACCTCCATAAAGGAGCAAAACATAGTTTGGCTCCGATACGTTGATGATATCCTGTGCTTCTGGCCTAACAGTCTTCCCATTGATGAATTTCTCCTGCAATTAAATTCGTTAGTTCCATCGATTAAGTTTACTCATGAGATGGAAATGGATAATGAACTGCCATTTTTGGATGTAAAAGTTATCAGGGACCAAAATGTTTTGAAGACTAAGGTATACAGAAAACCTACAAATATTATGTCATATGTTCATTACTATTCAAACCATCATATTAATGTAAAAAGATCTGTGTTCATATCTATGTACCTAAGAGCATATAGAATTTCAGACCCAGAATTTTTAGATGATGAACTAAAAATGATTCAGAGTATTGGAAAGAAGCTAAAATATCCACAAAGCATACTAACTCAGTGCCACAATACAGCCAAGAAACGATTCCTTGAAGGGAAAACTAATAAGCCAGATCGCCAGAACATTCAAAGAACCCTTGTCCTCCCCTTCCATGAAAATTTTCTTGATGTTGTTCACATACTGAGGAAACTCAATGTACAAGTAGTATTCAAATATGAGAACACCATCAAAAAATCCCTCATCAAGAACAGCCCTTTCAGTAATTCAGGCGTTGTTTACAAAATCCCGTGTAAAAGCTGTAACAAATTTTACATGGGACAATCTGGAAAAGATTTGGAAACTAGAATCTCACAACAAAAATACAATGTAAGGACAGCCCAACAGAGTAGTGGTTTATTTCAGCACAAAGCATCCAGTGATCACCATATTGACTGGACAGGCTCCAAGATTCTAGCAAGATCAAAAAGCTTAGATGAGAGAAATGTAATAGAATCTTGTCTAATTTCTGGCACATATGAAAAGAATGTAAACATGAGATATGATCATTTTAAGTGTGATAAATTGTTATAGTCGGAATCCCGCCTGTTTGCGGCGGGGGTGTGGCCAGCACCTGTGGGCAATGGTGCCACGTTTCCCCAACTTGCGATGTGAAACGGAAGCTATTTATGTACAAGGCATCACAAATTCGATAAATTCAGATGAATAAAACTTACACTTGTGTATTTTGATGGATGAATCAACAGTAATCTTATTATGCATAAAATATTTATACAGTAACACAGAAACATGGCACACATATTGTACAGTGTTGCTAAAAGATATTGTAGTCACTTTTAATGGTTTTTAGCGTAGTTTTAGGGTGGGTAATGATATCACAGTTATGGATATAAGATAATGAGCCTGAAAAAAGAAGAAATATGCCAATATCCAAAGTAAAAGAAATAATTCATGTAATTCTTGTGAGTGGCAATACTTACACATCCATCTGGCCTAAAATAAATGTCCCAAGGGAGAATGAGGAGATTCAATGTCCCAAGAGAGAGAGAGAGAGAGAGAGGGAGAGAGAGAGAGAGGCATGCATTGAATGCATTGTCGGCATCACTTAATATAACAAAACCAAATTAACAAATGAAAGCACAATTATAAATAACTTATAAAAGAATCAAAAGTACTCAGGGTGGCTCACATTTCCCGCCAGGAGAGAGAGAGAGAGAGAGAGAGAGAGAGAGAGAGAGAGAGAGAGAGAGAGAGAGAGAGAGAGAGGTCTGTCACTGCCTTCTTTGTATTCATTTGTTCCTTTGTACATACTGCACACACTGATATACATTGTTCCTATTGATGCACATATATCTATACACGTAATTTCTCTCTCTCTCTCTCTCTCTCTCTCTCTTCTAATACTGACCACGTGGTAGGTGAATCCAGCCCCCCCTTCCCCTCTCCTCCCTTCTTAATCCCTCCTGGGTGTCTCAGGTCAAATCCCCCTTCACACTTCCCCTCCCCCCTGGACCACTACGTCGGGGTGTATGAATCAGTAACGTAACAAACCTCTCAGCAGACAGTAACTTTGACACTCCATCTACTACTAAATATGACAAAACCAAATTAACAAATGAAAGCACAATTATAAATAACTTATAAAAGAATCAAAAGTACTCAGGGTGGCTCACATTTCCCGCCAGGAGAGAGAGAGAGAGAGAGAGAGAGAGAGAGAGAGAGAGAGAGAGATAACGGTATAGAAAACGTGGCAACACTGTACACAGGTGCGGGCCGCGCCACGGCCGCGAGCGTGCGCGAGTCCTACTATAACTGAATTAATTTTAAAGCAGTATCCCCCAGACTAACACGTGATTGTTCCCTGTCATCTCCTGGTGGTGTAGTCACACCTGTGTGGGACACACCAAGCATTAATCCTCTAGGTCTTAAGTTAAGCAGCAGTATTTATCCCCTCCTCCCTCCCTCGTCTCCCCTTCCCCCTTCCCCTCCTCCCCTCCCCCTTCCCCCTCCCTCCTCTCCCCTTCCCCCTTCCCCTCCTCCCCTCCGCCTTCCTCCTCCCTCCCACTCCCCTTTCCTCCCCTCCTACTCCCTTCTCCTTTGTCACGTGCATTTTTAGATTCAGATCATCCTTTGTTGTGTTCCACTCCCTGCTGCAGGTGACCATAAGTTAAGCCGCAGGTAAAAATTCAGGTCAACCATTGTTCTGTGTGCCACTACCTGCTGCGGGTGTCCATAAAAGACCTCTACCCTTTACGTTTCTGTCTCACTCTGTCCGAAGATGTAATATACCGTACGAAAGTACTCACTGTCGTTCCTTTCATTTCTCCTGTGGTTAGTTTGCATACATATCTTCACGGTGAAGTGAAGTCTCTGCATATACTATATATATATATATATATATATATATATATATATATATATGTGTGTGTGTGTGTGTGTGTGTGTGTGTGTGTGTGTGTGTGTGTGTGTGTTTATATATTTATATATATGGTAGGTATGTATGTATGAAATACCTTCTTTGTGACTCAGATTTCGACTCATGTACCATGTACTCTCACCCACTCGTGTTATTATCCACCCTCATAACAAGTTATATATGCTTAAGTTAAAGACAACAGACAGAACAGACTATAATTCACTAGGGTATTCTAAATCATTCCTTGAGAGAGAGAGAGAGAGAGAGAGCGGTCAGACAGGTGGAGAAACAGACAAGTCGACTGAACGAGAGAAACAGACGCAGATACACAAAGACGGATAGAAGGACATGGATGAAGATAAACAAATATAAACAAGCAGAGAGTGACAGATATTGGCAAACAAATAGCCGCAGGTCAACAGCCAAATATCCAGTACCTGTCAAATCCAAACCACTTTAGCCTTTAGCCAGTTTTTAGATAATCACACCATACTGTTCTTCACCTAGTATGATATAAGCAAATGTAAAGAAGTGTTTTAGAAATAATAATGCGGTCACTGATTTTATTCCTGCTGCCTATAATTTTTATTTACCTTGGGTATGATGTCTGGTTTTGAAACGGTCAATGGCTGCTATATCTAACTCCTTCTGGTAGGAAACTCTTTCTTACGCTAAAGAAAATTGCCTGCAGAAGGAAGGATACAATGAAGAAGACGTCTTTGAGGCGATGTGGTTATAATGCATTAGAGGGAAGGCATGTACTAAAGCCTTTACATTATTTACTCTCGCACGCACATAGTGGGGCAACAGTGTGTGTGTGTGTGTGTGTGTGTGTGTGTGTTAACAACGTATCTGAAACAGATCTGACTTCTTTTTAACAAAACGTGCGGAAGGTTTGATGGTTTGCCAAGGGGTTGACCCACTGTTTTTAATAAATCAGTGATCAAAGTCATACAGCAAGATCATTTTCTTTTTTCCTGATTTACACTTAAGTTAATGGAAAGGATGAGAGCACGACAAGACAATAGGGATGCGATTTGGATCATTCAGTCAAAAATCTCGGTCGTAGGACAAGGTCAAATTTTAGTCAGCATGTTTCTGTATGTGAACAGAGTACCGGTAATTCACTCAGATGTGATCTTATTTGGACAAAACTTGCTGGAAGAGTTGAGGGTCAGCCCAGAAGGTGTAAGAACAATAGGACAAAGGACTTGTCACACTGGAATGTCAACCTAATACTGGTTTTATCTGATTTTGGCAAAGTCTGGTGGTAAGAGTCGAGATAAGGAAGGGAAGAAGAGATTTGATTTTGAAAGCAATTATTCAAAGGCCAAGCTCACGGAAAAAGGTTAAATGCTCGACCCTATATTTCAAGAATATTTAATCCGCTTTGGATAGAAATTGATAAAATGAGTGAAGGTCTGCCATGGATAATGTAATTCCATTTATGAGAACAAAAGGATAAACGTTAAGGTCACGGTGCAAGGCTAACACAGATAACTTTGGCCTATTTGGATCACGCTTTGTGAAAGGATTGAGAGTCATAGAAGAATGAAGTGCCTTAGTTTCGAGAACAGTTGGTCGAAAGACGAGGTTACATGGGAAGAGTCAAACGCATAGCCCCCAAAACAACTCTTGAGCGATTTTTTTTTTTTTTTTTTTTTTTTTTTCAGTGCCGTTTTTTGTTTCTGATTTCACAGCGCGAAGGACTTTTCAGCGGGAAGAAATATATCCAGACAAGATTTGAGTTGGGTTAAAACTATTGCATCGTCACCATAACCACAATTTCAGTATGTTCATAAATAATTTTCTCTTGAATTATTCTCGTACACGGGTGAATTTCATAGATTATTACGATATGAATACCCTATTGTTACTATGGAGTGAACTACGCTAGTTTTTTCCAGTTTCTATTTCTCTAGCTTTCTGTCTGACTGCAATCTTTGTTACGTATTTCTCTTACTGATCTATTTATCTAGACATTTATGTTTATGTCCATATATATATATATATATATATATATATATATATATATATATATATATATATATTCGTCATCATCATCATCATCCAGTCCTACGTTGCCCCATGAGGAGCGTAGGAGCCCTGGGCTAGGCAGTTGGTCCTGACATTTAAGATGAGAGTGACCAACCTCACTCATCCCTGAGTGGCATTAAGTGAGCAATAAACCCCAATCACCCCTTGGATATAAACCTTCACCGGCTCAATCCGATTG
>NC_136966.1:15025077-15197577 GCF_032717465.1 Coenobita brevimanus
TCTCTCTCTCTCTCTCTCTCTCTCTCTCTCTCTCTCTCAGTCCCCTTATTTTTTTTTGTCATAGCCTATATATAATCCTTCTCTTATTTCTGTTTTTACCCATTAGCTCTCCATTATCCATATTACTTTTTCATTTATCCCCTTTTCTACCTTTCACTTCCTCCTAAATAACCCCGCGTTTCCCTTTCTCCCACTCGTCTTTCTTCTCTTATTTTGTCTCTCACATTCTTACCTTTGCTGCGGCTTCTCTCAGTAATTCTCATTTGTCTTCCTGTTCTCCACTTCCTCCAAACATCGTGACATTTTTCTTTTGTAGCCAATCACCAACAGGATAAAGACGTCGGGGTTTTTATTCAGCTGAAGTCAGGCCTCTCCTTGTGCATCTGTTATAAACTATTCTTCCTAACTCCAGTAAAGATATCTTTGCAGCTTTTACTCTTGTTACCGTCGGGTGATTAGATTCACCTTAGGGGAGGACTCGTAGGGAAAGGGTTAAAACTCCAAACTAAATTTCATCTGTCTTTCTGTCACTTACTTTCTCACGTTCATATCTCTCAGAGCTCATTCTCATACCTTCCTCACCTGACCCTGCTTCTATATTCTTGTCACTTTCTCACCTACTCCACAAACCTTCCCTCCCTTCACCTCACATTCTCACCTATTTATCGCCTCTATTGGGAACCCCCTCAGATGTTTCCTTTCACCTGTCCCTCCGACTCTTACACACTTTTTTCCTTTCTTCTTCCTTCCTTCTCACCTAACCTCCTTACCTTCTAAGCTATTTCTCAAGTTCACTCGTCTTCAACACTGTCACCTTTTAAAGTCCCCATCTTCTACACAATCTCCCACTTCATCAATCGCCCACCTGACCATATCCCCATCACCGACCACATAGCATCTTACCTGCCACAACTTCTCATTCTTCTCTCACGTTCGCTCAACCTCATGTCTCATCT
Source organism: Coenobita brevimanus (assembly GCF_032717465.1). Classification (NCBI taxonomy): domain Eukaryota; kingdom Metazoa; phylum Arthropoda; class Malacostraca; order Decapoda; family Coenobitidae; genus Coenobita; species Coenobita brevimanus. The sequence continues at coordinate 15,026,034 of NC_136966.1, forward strand.
TTCCACCGACCTTCCACCTTTCCTCTGAATACTAAACAATGAAACCATTAAATTTCGAATCTCTCTCTCCTTAAATCGGTAGACACTCTTACTGTAGGTGTCTAAACAAAATAACTACTGCACACACACACACACACACACACACACACACACACACACACACACACACACACACACACACACACACACACACACACGCCGCATTATTAATCACTACATTTATCGCACATTCCCCATACGTATCACGATAACCTATGCTTCTGAACTGTCACATCCTTTAAGATGGCTCAGAAAAACAACTAAGATACGCCCAGTACAATCATCCATATGCCACTGGTGTAAGGTCTGTTGGTGTTCTGGTGAGCGTATCTCTGCCGCGACAAATTCCACGCCCGGTAAACATGACACCTGCTGAGGCCCTTCCGTCTTCCCAGGTACTTGAGTGTTTGTGCCTGGAATACTGGCGTCCCTTTAACACCACACAGGAGCATATCACCCTGAATTGTTAATCTCTCAGGGTCAGGCTGACAGACTCAAGAACAAAGTACGTGAAGGGGAGGACCAGCACTAAATCCATTCTTCTGCCCCAGGTCTCTATTCAAAGATCTGACAGTAATAAATGAGGATTACCAGTTTACACACCTGTCTCCCGCCAAACACTTGTTCACTCACCCATCTGTCGCCTTTCCCCCTCCCTGCCCCACTTTTCTCCTTTCTTCCCAAATCCTTTCTCTCCCTCTCTTCCCTCCCTCCTCTTCATATTTCTCCCCGACCCATATTCCTCCCCCTTCTCTAGCTTCCCTACAATTTTCTTTTTTCCCCTTCTAACTCCCCGCCCATTTTCTCTACCTTCATTCTTCACTTTCTCTGTACAATGTACACATACTTCGCTTAATTTCCTTTTTCTTCTCTTCTAGTAGCCTCCTGGATTCCTATCCCTCTTTTTGACATATAAGATGGTTACGTTATTTATTATGTATCTTGTAAAAACAAAAAAAAAAGCCTCGAATGGACCAACAGGTCTGTTGCTGTTTGGTTGTCTTTGTACTCCTTTGTTACTCCTCCTCTCCCAATAACCTTTGTTCCACAGCCTTCTCTCTCCCTCTCTTCCCTCTCACCTCGTACCTCCCCAGTATCCTTACCCATTCTCCTCTTCCTCTTTCCTTTCTCCACTCGATTATACTTTGCCACTTGTTCACGCCTAGCCTACTTGATTACCCTTTTAATCCTCTCGCGTTTTTCAGCTTAGCCTTAACATACCCGGTACCTCCCCGCCCCATGTCCTCCTCGCAGTCACCCTAATATGTGAGAATGGGTAAATACAAATCTACAGATCGTGTGAAGTGCCTCGTCCCCACACTTCTGAACCGTAAACCGATGCACACCTTATCTTAGCACAAAACTCACGACGTCAGTGACGCTAAGAGAGCTGAGTGAGGATGTACCAAGCTGGATTAAATGTTTTGTCTGCCGTGCTGGTGGTCTAAACTGTAAGCTTTGTAGCAAATCCACAGCCTGCGTTTTTGTTTTTCATAAAATTTCTAAGAAATGTATGTTTTAACCCGGCTGCCACCAAACAATGTTATTCGTCGTAAGCGAGACTTCTCAAAGAGGAGTATAATTTTTAACAAGAAAGTAATTTCTAGTGATTTACAACTTCGTTCATTACGAACGAGCAAAAATTAGATCGTTAACCAAGAGTCTCTAAAAGATACATACGATAAGACCAGAAACCAAAACCCAAAACAACAACAACGTTAATGGTGATTTATATCGAGAAGGAAAACAAATAAAAGAGTGAAACAGCCATGCAGCAGGTGTTTCTCTCTCTCTCTCTCTCTCTCTCTCTCTCTCTGGGGGGCGCGGTAGCACAGTGGTAGCGTGCCGAGCTTGTGATCGGGAGGTCGCAAGTTCGAGCCTCGCCCGGAGCTACCGTTGCCGGGAGGGGTAGCTCCCTCCTGTAACCCCAGCGGGGCTATATGGCCTTAGTTGCCTAGCTCGGGGGATTCATTTCTCTCTCACTCTCTCTCTCTCTTTTTGTGCTTGGAATCGCTAGGCATACAGATACCGTTATGAGTGGGAGAGTGAGACCCGTGGAGGAGGTCAGAGAGGGTGAGAGTCACTTTGAATGAGGGAGAAACAAACAAGGAGAGAGGAAAGGAAGGATGAATGTAAGATATAAGGTGGGAATTAGGGAGAAGCAGGCAAGGTGAGAAAATGAGGTATTGGGGGCAAGGAAGAGACAGTGGAGAAGACGGGGAGAATAAGGGTGGAAAGGAGAGAATAAGAGACAGGATAAGAGACGAGAGAGGCATAGGTAGGGAGAGACAAGCAGAAAGAGACAGTAAAAGAAGGAATATAAGGATGGGAGGAAAAGTATGAATGGAGGAAGAAAATGGAAGAAGCATAAAACACGGAGGAGTATACAAGAAGCATTATGCGGACAGGAGGAGAGGGAAAGACAGACAATGACAGTGAGAAGGGTCAAAGAGTGACAAACAGGGAGAAAGAAACAGACTGAGATGGAATGACAGGAACTAGACAGCATTTATATAATACGACTGAGAGAGAGAGAGAGAGAGAGAGAGAGAGAGAGAGAGAGAGAGAGAGAGAGAGAGAAAGAGAGAGAGAATGACTGGTGCAAATTCTGGGAAGTGTGGGGAATTTGGACAAAAATAACGTTAGACAATGTGAGAGTGAGAAATATTGATGATAAGAATCTGCATGAAAGTGGGAATAATTTAAAAAATCACGAACAGGCAAGAGATGAGAAAACGTAAAAAAAAAAAAAAAATGAGGAACTGGCATTAAGAAAATGGTCGACTGCGAGGCATGAATACTTGGGTAAGGTGGGGTTAGGCAATGGAATCTTACCTCCCCCTCTTCTCTCTCTCTCTCTCTCTCTCTCTCTCTCTCTCTCTCTCTCTCTCTCTCTCTCTCTCTCTCTCTCTCTCTCTCTCTCTCTCTCTCTCTCTCTCTCTCTCTCATTAGCACATTCTGGTCCGCCTCCGAGTCATTAGATCGTGTCCAATTTTACCCTTCATAGACAGAAGGAATCGCAACACCGCCGTCGTGTGTTGGGGGAAGGAGGGTAAAGGGAAGTGGAGAGAACGGGTGAAATGGAAAGGGGCTAAAAGAGGAGAAATGGAGTAGGAAAGAAGTGAAATAAAATAGGAGTGTGGTGAGTGAGTGAAGTAGGGAGGGGCTGAAAGGGAAGGGTGAGAAATAGTTGGTTGACAATAAGTGAATGGGAATTAAGGTTGGATGTCGAACACCCTGCATGAGAGATTGGCTGAATGATAAGTGGAGCGAGTACGAATGAGTGTTGGTGAAAGGGTCAGGAATGGAGTTGGGAATTATCGATTCTAAAACTGATGAATTATTTTTAAACTCTTCAACTAGAAAACGTTTTCATTGGCTTATTCTTGCTGCCGTACAACTATTTTATTCACCTTATGAGAGACAATTTGCAGAGTAAGCTTAAATTCCACAAATCATCATACTACCAGACTCCTCCTTAGTTGTATATTACTGCCTCCAAACAGAAAAAAGCCAGATGTCTGAATGTGTTAAAATTCTGGGGACGCCTATATTACTTTGGCTAATTCCAAACGCTGTCTTTTCAACTGGAGGTTAAGAAGTAGCTGAGTGGTATTTGAAGTTTATCGAAATAGAAATGGCTTATGAAAACTTCGATCAGATGAAACAGTAAATATCATCTGACGTTTCCCGGAACATAATGTGGTCCGTTAGCAAAAGATATTTATGCGTAGGGAAATGTAGAAGGAAATTACTGGAGTGTGAAGGGAGTGTGATGGCGAGTGATTGAGTGTCTGCGTGTGAAGCTACGAGTATTGTGGTGATAGGTGGTGGAGTGTTGGTGTGAGAGTGATAAAGGAAGGTACTTATATGAGTGTTGGTGTCAAGGGATGGATGACCCTCAAAGTTGCTTGTGTGTGTGTGTGTGTGTGTGTGTGTGTGTGTGTGTGTGTGTGTGTGTGTGTGTGTTTCGAGAGGCGTGAATGATAATATGGTTATGATGCGGACACGGCTTAAGTGTTGGAGGCTGTGTGGGTTTGAGTGTGTATGTATATCAATGATATATTTTTTGTCCTCGGCACTTACCTTTTATCACCCGTCCCCGTCCCGGAGGGGCTCGGGGACGGGTGTTGTTTTCACTCAGTTTGTTTGTTTGTCTGTCTGCCTGCCTCTCTGTCTGTCTGTTAACAATTTTACGCAATAACTTTTGGTGCGGTTTTGTCTAAAATCACAAGGATGATGGTCTATGATCATCTGATTACCTTATTAAATTCTGGGCCAAGTTTGGCCCAGGTCCAGGTTGTAGGCCTCTCCAAAAAAAAATGTAATAAAAGACGGGGACGGATTAAAATCGTTTTCTTGCCGTAACTCTTTTCAAATTCGTCATATCGACATGAAACCAAAACCTACGGGTGCATCTTTCAAATCTGCATCCTACCCATGCCCCATTACATCAGGGGGATCACTCCCCAGTTAGCGCTAGGGGGGTCAATGTCAGGTGGGTTGGGCCTAAAATTTCAGATGGGCATAAAATCGTCAATTTTCACTCGATTTCCTCCAAGTATATGTGGTATCTTTGACTAGATATCCTGTTGTGTTCATACGTCAGCACTAAAATGATTGTCAGGGACCACTACTCAATGTAGTGCTGCTGTCGGGTGTCTGCCCTTTCCTCTCCTCCATCCTTCTTTCCTTGTATCCTCCTCTGTCTTTCATTCCTTCATTCTTTCCTTGTTCTTCTGCCTACGAGTGACATTACACTCCCTCTTCTGTCTTTCCTTCATTCGTTCCTCTTCCTTCTGCCTGTGGGTGACTCTACACTGAGTGACAACCCAAATGGTTTCCTGTACACCAGGAAACCATTTACTACGCTGGGTGGTAACCATATAACCAAATATTGGCGCCTGGAGGTTTAGTTGGTAATTACTGCGCTCCAATCGGATTAAGCCGGTAAAGGTTTATATCCAAGGGGTGGTTGGGGTTGATTGCTCATGCAATGCCACCCAGGGATGAGTGAGGATGGTTACTCTCATCTTAAATGTCCCCGGGCTCCTACGCTCCTCATGGGGCAAAGTAGGATTGGATGATGGATATATATATATATATATATATATATATATATATATATATATATATATATATATATATATATATATATATATATATACATATATATATATATATTAACGCCAGGTGATATTACCCACTTCTGGGAAACACGCAGAGGCCTGACGGTTAAGAATTATTTCCATTCAACCCTTTAACCTCGGAACATGACACCTACTGTACTCTTTCTAGTGGCACATGAATTCGCTGCTAATGTCACTACAGTTTAATCAGATCAGTTAGTATCAAGGGATATGCTTGCCAATATGTTTTACGCGTGATCCGATATTGCTCAGTGGTAGAGGTTAGTGACTCCTGAAGTCACTCCCACTGGCTGCCATCACGCGCTCATTTTATGGCCCTTCAGATCCGGAACAGTACTTATGTAACCCCGGGTGGTACTGCTATTTCCATATCATTTTCATATGGCAGGCGAGGAGGAAGAGAGAGAAAATCAGATTGTTACGATGGTGTTGTGTTCCTATTGCTACACGTGTATGATGGTGGGGAAGGTTCTTGCAGCGGAGTACGAAATGCAAATCTCCCTTTCTCTTTATTTTTCTTTCTCTCCCACTGACAAAGAGTATGCGAGCGATCTGAAGTACGTGTATGAGGGGGGAGGGTGGCCTGTATGGCTGCAGCAGATACCTGATGTATGTGGGTGTGGGTGCCTCGATGGTGTCCTGTTAATATCGATACATTTTGCATCAGCAACGTGCAAAACTGTTTTTGAGGTGTAATGTGTATAATAATTAATTAATGATAATGTGTTACGCGATCTCCAAAGTCACTTAGAATACGACCCAAAGTATGTATCCATTAAGTCCCTATCCTTTCAGCAGTAAATCCAATTGCTGAGTATCTGGGTGAAGAGCTTCAGTGAAAGTGGTTGGTATGTTCCTGATTGTGGTTCTGGCTTTTGAGCCAGTGATCTCCTTATGCTGCTGCTGTTGTTGTTGCTGTTGTTGTCGTTGCTGCTGCTGCTGCTGCTGATGATGATGATGATGATGATGATGAAGACATGCTGATGGTAAAAGTAATGAAGATAAAACTGGTAGGGCTGCTTCTGTTGAAGGTGATATAGCAGCACTTCATATTGCTTTTCCCACTCTTATGATTCCCGGACCGGTCAGACTCTTAGGCAAAGTTTGTATCCCTTATGTCTCTGTTCATCCATCGGTAAAACTGGACACCTGGATGGAAATTCTGTTGTTGCGTCATATTTTAGGGGAAGGTTGACTTGGTAAAAATTGACTGTCCATGTTCTTGTTTATTATCCTACCTCTAATACCCTGGCCAGTTAGTCTCTTGGACAAAGTTTGTTCCCCTACATAAAATTGGCCGTAACGTGTCGTATGCTATGTAAAGGCCCGAACTTGGAAGAAACTGATTGTTTATATTCCTTTTTTGTTTCACTATCTTTCGCTAACTCCCGCCTCAGTCCTTTCTTCTCTGCACCACCACTGAGTGCTTTCTCCTCTGCACCACCACCACGACCATGACTGTACCTGCCAGCGATGGGTAAGGTGTAATTTTCAGGTCGTTAAAACCATTTTCATCTCGCAACCTCATGAATACATTTATGTGATGTGTCTACAGCCTTACCCGAGATGTGCATGGTTTATGACTGTACTCTGCCGGAGATATAATTATATACCCGTCAAAGTGTTTTATACATTATGCAAATACACACGCAGGCTCTAAGATCATATACACCATAATCCATCCGACATTTTACTGAGAGCAAATATATTACCTAAAGCCACTAATAACACTGAATCAGTGATATATGACATTTTCAGTTATAAAATTTAAAGGAACAAGAATATGGTTCAGATAAGATATGGCTATACATCGTTATATATAAGACGTCCAGTGAGCCGCTCAGTGTGTTCATGATCTTGATCATCATCATAACCCTGCCTCCCACTGCAACAGATGGGGTCAACAGGATCCACAAACAGGAACAGGAAACCAGCATGAAAGTGCCCTGTGAAACGAGTTAAGCATTTTCTTTGCCATCTCCTAAAACTTCAGCTCACACACACACACACACACACACACACACCATAAATGTTTTGTACCAGCCTATGCTTGGGATTTACGTGCGTTTAACACAAGAAACAAAATTAATGAAGACAATAACCCAATATTTTGGCGTCTATGCCTGAGATTTATTACCGTGACTAACGAGTCATGATAAATATACCCTTCCATTACAGCCCCTAAATTTACCTCTCCGACCCGCCTCTCAGAACCCGTTAATGCCTACCCACTAGGGCTAGAGCACCACCTGCTGGCCAGTTTCTAAACTGCTGTCCCATTTCTAAACCGCTGTCCAATTTCTAAACTACTGCCCTATTTCTAAACTGCTGGCCTATTTCTAAACTGTACTTCCGTTTCTAAACTGCTACCGTATTTCTAAACTGTCCTAAAATTGTTAGTACATACGTCTGTCTTCACTCATACAGCTATCAAACATTTCACGCGATTTATAAACTCACGTAAACTCAGGTTCTTCTTGGTATCAGATGTATATATGTTTGCTTTCACTCATACAGCATATTAATATTCACGATAAAAACAGTGAATATGAAAATGACAAAACACACCGAAAACAAAAGCGATTTATGGTAACATTTACCTTTATTAAAGACTTTTATATCGTAGAAATGTCTTAGGATGTCTTATAAATACACACGAGACTTCATTATCCTCATGTACGCTTTCCATTTTGCTTAACTGATCTCAGTTTAGCAAGGTAAGTGAACCCGAATAAATGACTAAGCAAATGTTCTAATGTATCCATTTTAAGGGAATTGCATATAATGATAAATGGAATGGGGTATACGCAAAAAACTAACCAGCTTTAACTCCTTCAGCCCCACGAAGCTATTTACATTTCACTCTTGCAACGATTATACTTTGGTTCGGAGGGACATTTCAAAATGGAGGAGTTAGATGCATCCTTGACCCTTCATGTCGCAGCAGCATAGATAAAACAAAGGTGGTGTCTTCTCGCTGATGTAGTTTAACCTCAGCTTCGTATTTTCGGCGGCATTGGAGGCTTCTTAGCACCACGTATTCATTGACGTATTTTGCTATTTTCATTGTGACATGTTTTTGTATAATATTTGTATGGTTTTAACATCAGCATAGTTCACATTAATGGCATACTAGAGGATACCGAGGTGTTATGTGCAAGATAATTCGGTAAGGAAGAGTTGTTGGGTGTGTCCAAAGCCACTTACAATGTAGACCCTAAGCAGACCAAGGGCTGAGGATGACTGGGGTCAGAAGGCCAAGTGCATATATCTCCCTGGATGCCTCACAAACCAGTAAAGTGCGCTTTATGAGCGCATGCCAAGAGAGGGGACGTTTGTACACCCACTAAAATAATTATTTGCACCCCATGCTTCGATACTCCTTGCAACCATCACTGGCACTGCGTGAATACACAGTAAGAGTTGGTACACTTGATCCTCCCCCTCCCCCCCCCTCAATCTGTCCGCCCCTCCATCCCTCTCCCTCATCTCTCACTCATTCTCCCTTGTTCAATATACTGTATATATATATATATATATATATATATATATATATATATATATATATATATATATATATATATATATATATATATATATATATATAAATGAAGAGAAAAGTAATGGTTACTGGGGAGAAGGTGACTCCCAGTGTGATGTTACAGTGAATGGAGAGACTGGAATTGGTGAAAGAGTTCAAATACCTGGGTACAGAGATGGAAAAGAGAGGAAAATGTGCAAAGGAAGTGGATAGTAGAGTGACACAAGGAAGAGAAGTAGCTGGTGCGATGAAGGCCTTGATAATAAACAGAGGCTTGAGTGTTGCAGCTGCACGAGGCTTACATGAAGAATTGTTAGTGCCCACTTTAACATAATTATGGATGTGAGACTGTGGTGCGGCATGAAAATGAAAAGTAAAGAGTGAGTGCAGTGGAGATGAGACTGCTGAGGAATGTATGTGGAGTAGAGAGAGTGGATAGGATACGAAATAATGTGATTCGTGAAAGATGTGGAGTGAGGTAGAGTGTGGAAACCAGAATCAAAGAGAGTGTACTGAGATGGTATGGTCATGTGGAGAGATTGGATAAAATAGAGAGATGCAAAGGGTATATCTAAGTGAATTTGAAGGAGAGAGGAGGCGAGGTAGGCCAAGGAGAAGGTGGAGATATATGGTGGATGAGTGTGTGTGGAAGAAAGGTTTGGAAGTCGGCAAAGCTTTGGGACTGACAAGAGATCGAGCTGCCTGGATGAATATTGTCAGGAGAAGCGCATGGTCAGGGATTTGGCAGCCCTTTTTAACGTGACAGCGTCCGCATTGACTCTATCGGATAAGTTTATGTGAAGCTACAGTGCGTGGTGAATATTTTTGGCGTATCCGATAAAGCCAGGATTCCGGGGGCTTGAATGGTGAGTGAATGGAAGCGTGGCCCATTGGATTGGGCAAATTTGGGTTGTCTGGACGCTCCTCACCCTGCCCTAGGGTGGGAAAGGAGGTCCGGATGATGATGATGATGATGACAATCGTACCATGTTCGAAACAAACAGGCGAATAAGTAAAGGAATAGTATCAGACGGAAAAGCGATCAGCAGAAAGAAAAAGGAAAAGAAACTAAGAAAATACTGTAATGTTGGTCTCTACACTGTGATAAGAAGACCTAAATATTATGCCGATGGTTAGTTAGGCCTGTGAGTTGTACACAGGATTACAGGGCCATGGATGAGGTTTGAATTATTGTGGCTTATGTTTCTAGGAATGAAGTTGATAATTCTCCCAGTTTCGATTCCCTGTTCCCTTCTTTCTGAATCCTATCTCATCCCATGTTCAGGTGGGAAAGAGCGCCAAGATAAATGATTAGGAATCAGTCAGCCACTCTCTCAATCTCCCTACAAACCCATCTACCTAACTATTATTCTACATGCATGTCTACCAATCTATTGTCTGTCTGTCTGTCTGTCTGTCCACAACCAGACGCCTTAATCCCGGAGGGAGGAACCACATAAGAAACTGCCTCCATGTCGCCCCATCCCGCGCCATCAAGCTGCCATTTTTCGAACTGTCATCATCCACTAGCATATACCTCTCCACCCCATCCCTCCAACTCATCTTTAGTCTTCTCCCTCTCCCTCGCTCTACCTCTCTCACGTACGCTCTCCTAGAGAGACTATTATTCTCCATCCACTCCACAGGGCAAAATCATCTCAAACTACATCTTTTAATGCAATAACAAGACCTCCACAGCAATCTTACAACACTCCTTCACTTACTCGTTTGTCTGTCTGCCTCCATGTACAAAAACTCCACATGCTCCTGTCGAATAATTAATTTTCACTGTTGCCACTGTTGACTTGTGTCCTTTCAGCAGGGTTAAAGCATCACCTCCATACGTTAAAGCGGGGATCACAATACTCCCACGTTCACTTCCCAATTCTTTACAACTGCTCTCAATGAACCAGGAAAACCCAGCTTCCTTGCGGAAACCTTCCATGCACTACATCCTCTAAATTTACTTTCTTACTCATCACACCACATTGATATTTGAGACGTTCACATTTTCCATTTGCTGATCATGCAGTTTCCCTATGAACACTAAGAATTAATTTCTCTCAATGATCATGCATTTACTCTTAGCTTCATTTACTTTAGCGATTCCTTTCTTATAGGCACTTCCTAACCCATTCACCAAGCCGTACAAATCCCATTCACAGTCACTTACCAGTACAGTATCACAAGCAAAAAACAATACAGTACAATATATATATATATATATATATATATATATATATATATATATATATATATATATATATATATATATATATATATATATATATATATATATATATATATATATGCATGTATCAATTTTGTGTAAGCAGTAACTCTTCTCTCTTCTGTTGAACCACTCATCCATCATCCACCATGCCGCACAGTCTGCCTGCTCTTGCTCACTCTCAATTGCCTGTCAGTCTATATTTGGATATTTTTCTCCTCGAACACTGCGCCTGCACACGACCTATACCGTTTTTAAGTTCTTTGTCTCACATCTTGCTTCACCCTTTTCCCACTAACTCAGAGTTCACACACACACACACACACACACACACACACACACACACACACACACACAAAGATGTTCATTTTGATTAAGACTGAGTATATTTTCGGCCAGACATTTTCCATGCAGGGGAAGAAGTCTGATACTAAGTAGAATGCATTTTAAACAGTAGTAAAAAAAAAAAAAAACACGTATCAAGAAAAGATTAGCTGCTGAAGTGTTGCCAGATTAAAATATAATGTAATAAATAGTATTACTGGATAAAGCTTTTCAGCATCAGTCCAGGTGATATAGGTATCATAGTTATTCTAACAGATGTGTCTGGAATGGATGATAAGAACGGGGGCCCGTACCTTCAGTCAAGTGGCGTCTTTTTCATTTTGAGGCACCAGCAGACGATTTCATTCAGCTCTGGATGGATGTTTCGAAATGGAGGGATTGATATAACATTGACTAACCCCTCCAGTACAAGAGGTCTGTCCTAACTTGAATAAAATTTTCTGGTGACAACAAAAATAAAATGAGAAATACGGTATCAGACTAAATGGGCGAAATTGGGCGTCAAACATTTTTGAACATTAGAATCAATTAGAGACGCAGAGATAAAGGAGGAATACACCACAAGGCAGGGATGGGTAGAGTGACAGGTGATGGAGAAGCTTTTTTTTTTTCTTTCTTTCTTTTTTCCTTGGCTTTCCTAGATGAGCTCAGGGATCAGATCATAGACAGACAGACTGGCAGACAAACAGACAGACAGAGACAAATGGAAAGACAGGTACAAAGACAGGCCACCCCTTGTAAGGGATTACGGCGTCTGGCTGTAGATAGAACGCGTTCAATTGGTCTTGAGTGCATACAGATATGTCAACCACGCTCCCAAATATTTCTTCTGTGCGCACAAATATATCTTCTGTAGGTCCAGAGAATACGAGTTAAATGAATATTAATCTTTTCAATGTGGAGGCATCTTTAACCCATTAGTGGCCAGATTTCCTGTGAGAGGGATTTTGCTGGACGGGTACTAAGCGTACCGTCCTCCGCCTATCGGCTCATAGTCGCGAAGCTCATAGATCCCTACCCCGCGGTTCCCGTCTTTATTGAATTTTGAAAATGCCCAGTCCTGTCCATTATATTGCACTCTGGGCACCAATGGGTTAATTAGTTTATTGAGGTTACTTACATTTTTATGAAGCTAAGGGGAGGCTCTTGTACTGAAGAGATAACTGATGGCTATATCTATCCTCTTCATAGGTAGGGTTTATAAAGGATCACAACCATTTACGTGATAAATAAGGCTAAAAAACAGTTAACTTATTACCAAATAGTGTTTTGCTTTTCTATAACTTCTCAGAATAATGGTCAGCTTTATCTGACTGAAATGTCTGGCACTGACGAGGAGCCTACACGTGGTAGCGCTGTGCACTCTGGGTGGAGCAACTGATGCGTCCACCCGGGAGCCATACCTCCTCAGTTATTTCCCGGCACCTACTACCGTGGTATGGACCTTGATTCAACCCTGGTGAGGCGCTGTCTACCGTATGGAAGCATCAGATCCCTTCCACGATTTATGTATTGTACTGTACCTGTAGGACAGCCACACAGAAGCAGATGCTTATCTGTAGTCAAAAGGAGTGCTCGGCCAGACAGACCAGGGTTACGCGACAACAATAACGATAAGTGAAGACATAATTGTACACAACCAGTTTTGTGCAAAACTTAGGCTTAGGAAAGTATAAGTACAGCCCCAGTTTGAAAATGTCTGCTAATAGTATGAGTTAAAATGTCTTATGACTGCAAGAATAACACACAAAAAGACTTTATCGTACTGAAGAGGTTAGGGGAACATAAACCTTTTGCATGAATCTAAATATATGGCAAATAATGTGCGCCCCCCAAAAATGTAAGTTTATCTGGTATTTCGAGTTGAGCTAACCATGATCATGTCCAACTGTAAATGTTTCGATGACGGAAAATGCCAAACAAAAAGAATAATCCACTTACATTCTATCACTTCCGAAGTGTATGGTTCTTATACGAGTATGCTACTCTAGCCTAGTACATTATTCTTTTCTTTAACAAATTGGAATTAAGAAAAAACTTATATTTCTCTACAAAAACGAGCTGCATTCAGGGGTAGACGACCAGCATAATTCTCCTGAAGAGATTAAAGAAACAGCTAACATCTATCTATGAAACCCATACCCAGCACATACCGGTACCGTACTAGGTCATGCACACACCTCGCAGGAAAAGAAATAAGAGTGAGCAGGAAAACCCAGTGCAAGCAATTTATTGGCAATACCATGTTTGTTGCATTATCGGTGGCGGGGGAAAGGCAGTGTGGGTGTGGGGTCAAAATAATATACCTCTGCTCTCTCTCTCTCTCTCTCTCTCTCTCTCTCTCTCTCTCTCTCTCTCTCTCTCTCTCTCTCTCTCTCTCTCTCTCTCTCTCTCTCTCTCTCTCTCTCTCTCTCTCTCTCGTCTTCTTCATTTTCTTCTTTTTCTTCTACTACTACTACTTCTCGATAACATATGTAATATTGAAAATCATCAGAAAGGCAATAGACATCATAAAGAAATATATACATTACCAGAGTGACCATTACATTATACGAAGAAACAGCCTTTCACATATCTGTTTCATTACTCCTCTTATGGTTGGAAGAACTCTAGTATTTTACTTCAGCAAATGTCAAATGACATAGAGAAGCCTAAGAGTGTTAATTATGTCACCATTAACCCTCTCATGGTCGGTACAATTCTATTATTCTGTTTTGGTTAGTGAGAGACGATTTCATTCACCAGAGGGTGAGTCACAGGAGCCTGAGGGAATATATGACAAGCTTGAACAACGTGGAGGTATCTTGAAAGGTCTCTAAATCTACCTTTATGGTGCTGAATACTACGTGTGCGAATTCAGTCTCTTTACTTTATCAACGCCTGTAGTTCCTTTTATCTAGAATGACCAACTTATCTCTCTCTCTCTCTCTCTCTCACTTTTGGCTGCTGGAATCCGTATCTTTAATTTTATTTTATCTTCTCTTTCACCCCTTCCCCTTGCTCTCTTTTTCTGTTTCTTTTTGTGTGTGTTTTCGCACACTTTTCCCACATGTTAGTTTATCTTCCTTATCTTGTGTCTCTCCCCTTTCTCCGTCCTACCCTTCCTTCCCCTCACCTCCCTTCTGTTTGTTTCTCTGTCGTCTAAGCTGTTTTCCTGTCTGTCTGTCAGTCTGCTGTCTTGGCTGTGGTTTTCTTTTTATTGCATTTCTCTCCTCCCCTCTCCACCCTCTCTCTTTGTCTGGTTCTGATTCTGCTGTAATCCTTCCCTCAGTTACTGCCTGTATGTCGCTTTTTGCCTGTTTGCGTGTCCCTTTCTGACTTTCATACTTTGTTTTTCTGTTTTTTGTCTTCTTCCCTCACTCACTGCTTTCGTTTATCTGTCTACTTTTTCCGACAACACATGACCCTCCCTCACATATCCCTCAGACATGTTCTTAATCTTGGACAGCTACCCGTCCGTGTTGATCATGCACACACACGCCAGTTACTTCCGTTCATTCATTCATTCAGTCAGTCAGTCAGTCAATCAGTTGGTCAGTCAGTCTTTCTGTTAGTCAGTCATTTAATCATTCATTCATTCAGTCAGTCGTTCAGTCAGGAATTCTATCCAACATCCATTCATTCATACGTTCGTTCATTCATTTATTCTTTCAATCTGTCAGTCAGTTGGTTAGTCAGTAAACCAGTCAGTGAGTTCGTCTATCAAACAATCTTTCATTCAGTCATTTATTCATTCATGCATTCACAAATATGGACGTTACAACATTGCATCTTTCACATACACTTTTCGCTACAGTCATCCATTTCGTACTTGGACAGCATTGGAAAGAGTTAATTCTGGCCTTCAATCTTCCTCTCTCGGACTAAAGCGAGCCTGATGATTTCTGGTTGACCTGCAACTGAGAGGCTCCTCGTGGATCATGGAGTGAGGGTAAATGAAGGGGCAGTATCCGGTTCACTATTTCAGCCATCTGACATCTGTCGCTCGTGTGTGTGTGTGTGTGTGTGTGTGTGTGTGTGGTCTTCCCATAACCATGGAAAAGAAACATTCCTCAACGCTGTTTTGTGAGTCATCATCTTGAATACCCGCCTTGTCCCTCCCCTTACCTTACGAAGAAGTCTGGGGCGATATTTTTCCGCCAGATGTTGTCGCCGTCAAGACAACAAGGACGCCATTGTTTTGATTAGGGGCATCGTCATGGCAACAGGGACACCACTGTACCCGATCCTCACCGTGATCTTAATTTTCCCTCCCTCACGTCACGGAGCCTCAGGTTAAATGCTGATCTGAAATTTACTGCGTCTCTCCCCCTCTTGGCTCATCTCCCCTCAGCTGTCACACACGAGCCGGAGAGGTTAATGATTAGGTAGGGGTGGGGAGAAGGAGAGAAAGGATGAGAGCTGTATTATTAAAATTGAGAACACAGAGGTGCAAGCAAGCCATTAATTTGTGTTGGTCATGTATGGAACACCTGTCATTCATTGTTAGATGCCAACAGTCTGCATCCCACGTTATAGAGTGTAGGCAGCAATGTTATTGAAGAGACAGACATGTTTTATTATAATCCATGCTTCAAAAATCATCGGCAATCGAATACTAGACCATACTTTTGCGCTTTGATATAATATTACGGTCTTCAGAGCGTGATGAAAAGATGGAGGAGTGGAGTGGATGTAGGAAGTGTTGTTATTTTAATGATTTTGACATTAAATAAGAAAATGCCGAATTCCCTATAGATAATTTTGTTTAGTATATACCTACGAGTGGAAACATCAAGAAAACATAGTTGGAAGATGTCAAAGCCTATGAAGAGCTAATTGGAGGAGACAGAGTGAGGGAGAGATATTGTGCAGACGATTATGGAGTGAGGGAGGAAATGACACGGGGCGAAAGATGAGGAAAGCAGGGTGAGGGAGAGACAGAGGACATAAAAAGAGGGAGAGATGGAGATAGGAGAATGAGGGAGAGACGGGGGCGAAGGTAGGGTACAGATATGGAGAAAGGAGATGGAGAGGGAGGGACAGAGGAGGGAGATCGAGGGAATTCGAAAGAAGACTGGGATTAAGTATAGCGAAGCAGGAAGGAGAAACAGAGAGAAGGGACAGAGGGAGGAAAAGAGTGAGGGAAGGACGAGACATAGCGAGAAAAACTGAGATAAAGAAAGACAGAAGAAAGGATATTCATATTCCTAATGATGACGTCTAATGTATAAAAACTTGTTTTATTTCAGCAGTAGAATACGCATATCCTACTCATGTTGTCCAATTTCTCTTAATGTTCTTATGTATATACTTTATTATGTAGTCAAGGTGTCTATGAAATGGAACAGACCATCTCTACAACTTCTTTGGTTTTATACTCTTACGTGTTTCATACGAAAGTTTAGGCGGGCTAATCATAAACTGTACGGTAAATACAAGATTATAAACAATTTACTACCCACTTTCATTGTTTTGAAGCTACATAATAATTATAAATACAAAAGAAATGTACAGTAATGCAGCATCACAACATTCTCTGGTACGCATTTCAAAGCAGGTAGGCGCGTTGTGGCCACCAGCTGACGTCAGCATCGCTCTCCCCACCTGCGCGTGAGTACACTACCTCTTCTTTACACCATGGTGCTAGTCTGAGTTATATTTGATAAGTCATCGCATTCAAGAGGTTAATGGTGACTGATTTTTAACCAGTCACCACGAGAGAGCCTTCTTTATCTAAATGAAATCCTCTGTTGCAAGCGAAAATAGAGTGTATGAAAAATGGTCCTCGTATTGATGATGATGATGGTGATACAGAGATGGTGGTACCGATAATGAAAATTAGTAAAATGTGGAAAGCCTTTAATATATCCTTCCCAGCTCTCGTGCTTCCATTTCTGCTGCTACCTATGTACCCTTACTAACTTGGCATGGTGACCTGCTGGGTGGGGCATGATGCTAATGATGCTCGGTTACTGATTCACTGTACTGGACTTGAGAGAGAGAGAGAGAGAGAGAGAGAGAGAGAGATTGATTAGATGGCTCCCATAGCACACACACACATACAGCTTTGACGGTTTGTTTTCACTGGGCCGCTCCCACAACTTGAATATTTAGCCGTGGTTGAATGAAGTTCAATGAACTCTGGATAATTTATGATGTAGGAATGTCTCTTTGGTTACTAGTCTAATACTCCAAGTGTGAGTACTACTGTAAGTCATTCATGTATAAGGTACTCGAATGGCGTGGGAAAGTTTGATTTGTTACTTGTCAAACTGGTCGTCCAGTTTGACTACACTTTGCTGTTAACTGAGCTGAGAGGAGTTAAGGATGTTCGTTAAGTCAGATCAAATTTACTGCAGTGACATGGCCCGGGAAGGAAGGGAGAGGACTGAATGAGTGATGGAGAGAGGGTTCAGTGACTGGGAAAGGAGGGAGGGAGGGAGGGTAAATTACGCAGCAGGGCGCAAAGGGAGAAAGTTTAGTGTTTAAAATGAAAGAAGACCTTTCAGGTGAGTGGTGAGTGAGGAGTGTTCAGTGAATGGAAGGACGAGTTGGTAAGTAAAAGGGACTGTAGTGAGTAAAAGAGGAGTTTTGTGAGTGGAAGATAACGTGGTTAGTGAGAGAAAGTAAAGGGTTCGGTAAGAGGTGGGAGTGGGGAAGGGTTCAGTGAGTCTCGGGAGGAGTTAAGGAACGTACTGAAGCATGAGGAGTGACTTATTTGCAGAGCCAGTGTAGCGTGTGGTGTGGGGTGACGGGCCACTCAGATCACCACTAAGATCCACGAGGTGTTAGCTTCCGCATGGTGCACTGTGGAGGGGAACTGGGGTTAGGGAGGAAAGGAGGTGGAGAGAGGGGAAGGAAGAAGAAAGAAGAGAAAGAGAATGGAAGAGAAGAGGGAAGAAGGAAAGGAGAGTTGGAAAGAGGGAAGGGCACAGTACAAAGTGCAAAGAGTACAATGGAAAGCAAGCAGGAGCAGACCTTCTGATGTGAGAGAAGACTATATCTGTTGTGTTTGATTATGACTTGAAGATAAGGACAGTAAAGCAAGAAGAAAGGGGGAAAGAAGATATACAGCTTTGGAAAAGGGGAAAGAATGGAAACTGATTGAACCAGAGGAAGAGAGAGGGAAAAGAGAGGGAAGGATAAAGAGAAAGAAGGAGACAAAAAGGGGGAGTGCAAGAGGAAGGAGGGGTATTGTGGAAAGATGGGGGCGAGGCGAGAGGGGGAAGGGGAAAGGGGTGGGGGAAAGATGGGAAGGGAAGAAGAAGATGGGAGGAGGATGGAAATGGAAGAAGAAAAGGGGCAAAGAGGAAGATAGGGGAGAAGGAGGGGAAGAATGGGGGAAGGATAAAAAAGAAAAAGGTAATGAAGAGGGGGGGGGTGAGAATGAAGGGCAGAGAATGAGAGGTATGCGGGAAAGAAGTAAGCGAGACGAATGGAGGAAATAAGAAAGGAATGGAAAGGAAGAGATGACGGAAGAGAAGGGAAGCTGGAGAAAGAAGAGGAATGGGAAAGGAGGGGGAGAGAGGTTAGGGAAACGGAGACTACATGCTGACTATAACGTGAGTATGTCTAACCACGGCGAATAAACAAGATGTGAAGTAGGCATATCCATTAGCTTTATAGTGCACTTACCACCTCTACAGATATTTCATTCCACTGCTACCACTGGCTCCACTACCACCACGACCGACCACCACAACCATAGCCATACCACGACCACCATCATCAATACTATAATAACAAATATCACGACAACTGCTACCACCACACCATTAACAAAAACACTACCACATCCTCCACCACAAGCAACATCTACGAATGCCCTGCCAAGGCTACCAGTACAACCACCATTCCAAACAATACCACACCATGACCACTACCACAATACTACAACTACCTCATCAACAGCAACCACTACTACATCTATTATACCACAAAACTAACAACTTACTATTACCACCACCATAATTGCCACAACTGCCACCACTGCCACCACCAGAGCCACTACAACAGCGACCACTACCACCACAAACACCATTACAACCATCACCATAGCTACCAACATTCTACGCCCACACCTACCACCACCACCACCGAAGTAACTTAACCTAACCCAACAAGACATAAACTAAACCCGCCTACACCTATCACCACCACCACTACTGCTATATCCACAGCCACCTCTGTTATCAACACTACCACACATACCACCACCAATACAATCACCACCATTAACAACAACGCTACTACATTTACCGCCACCACCACCACCACCACCACCACAATCTCTACCAACATTCTCCCCTCGCACTTACAACTATCGCGTTACTCTAGAACTGGACCTTCCTAGACTGTTTTTTTCAAATACGCCTATCGCTTCTCTGTGAGTAAGAGAACACATGGAATATTTTATTTACTTTCTTAATCCTTCTTTCTGTTTTGTTTTGATAAAGTCTTGTCTATTTGTAGTTATCCTTCTTCTTGCTTGTCACTTTTAATTTATTCTGTTTCTCTTTTCTCTTTGATTTTTCTTTCATCTATACTTCATAATTTGTCTTCGCTTCCTTGTTTACATACCATTTTTCTCTTTGTGTTTCTCATTTTTTCCCTCTTTTCATCATCATCATCATCACTATCATCACATCTCTCCTAATTTCTACCACGATGAAACTGGTACGAGGATGGAAGAAAGAGAAAAGGCATTAAAAAAAGAGAATTATCCAACAGCACACACTCCCAGTAAAATCGGCCACAACATTCATTTATGTATTTCTGTTACGTACAAGGTGGTCAGTATTGAGCACTCTACCAGAAACACCACGATGGTATATATTGCGTTGTGGAGACGGCTCTGTCTGCTGATGTGGGCGTGGGTGTGGTATTGGCAGTAGGAAGGAAATAAATGAATAAATGACGTAGAAGAGGCACTGATAACGCTGACTGACCCGTTCACAAAACACATAAGAGATCACCCAGTCTAGAGGGCCACTCTTTACATCTTCCTTTATATTTTCCGTATTCATAATTTTTCCTCTATTAAGATCTCAAGTATTTTCCAAAAACATAATTACCTCTTTGGTTGGGTCTCATATTTCCGTCTTTATTTTCATCCCTGCTACTGATTTATGGTTTTTGCACTTTCTTCATTATTCGATCAACTTTTCCTACCTTTCCCTCCCCCCCACTTCCCTCCCTCTCTCTCTCTCTTTCTCTCTCTCTCCATTTTGTCTGACCTCCGACGCACCTTAGCCGATCTTTATCTTTGCACATAAACAACGACCACCACTTAAGACACATTTAGGAGAGAGAGAGAGAGAGAGTACAGTATATAGGAAGCCTTTCTGGACTTCGAAGTCTGTCTGTCTGTCTGTCTGTCTGTCTCTCTCTCTCTCTCTCTCTCTCTCTCTCTATTAAATGGACAACTTGGTACTTGGCAATGCAGTCATCATCATCCCATTATCATCATCATCATCATTATGTAGTGTCCTTAACATACAGTATAAATACGAGAGTGTTCAACAGAATATTGCATTCCTTCCATGTGGCCAAACGACCACAATTATCCTTTTATGTATTTGTGTTTATTTTTTTACTTGCCTCCTTTCACATCGACCTACACACAGCCTTCCTCTAGAGTCATAGGCCTATAAAAATCTCCATGAATATTTAGAAACTGCTGTTATTAGGTAAATACCCCTGGGGGTAGGGGGTTTTCAAGAATACTCCCCCAGTATCCCTGCTTGTCGTACGAGGCGACTAAAAGGGTTGGTGGTGGGTTAGTGCCCCACCCCGTAAAAAGAACCAACTAAAAAAGCGAATAAAGCGCCTCGGACCCGGACGTACTATACGTTGACGACTAAGGAACGGACAAAGGACATTCTTAGGGTGGGAAATGGAATGTGAGAGGAGTGAATGATGAAGTGAAAGAGAGAGAGATTGTTCAG
Source organism: Coenobita brevimanus (assembly GCF_032717465.1). Lineage (NCBI taxonomy): Eukaryota > Metazoa > Arthropoda > Malacostraca > Decapoda > Coenobitidae > Coenobita > Coenobita brevimanus. The sequence continues at coordinate 15,047,268 of NC_136966.1, forward strand.
GTGCTTGAGGATGCAAAAGTGGATATATGTGGATTGAGTGAACCTAAATGGAAAGGTGAAAGGCTGAGAGAATGGGAATAATGGTGTAGGTATATGTACGGGAGTCAGTGAGAATGAGAGGGCAAGAGAGGGAGTATGTCTGATGATAAGCAAGAAGTGGAAGGCGAATATAAGAGAGTATGGAACAGTGGGTGCAAGGATTGTATGGGTGAGGATGAAAGTAGGTATACAAGCATGGGCGATTGTATGTGTGTATGCTCCAACAGAGGATCGAGTGGCAAGAGTGAAAGATGAGTTTTGGGCGAGAGTAGAAGCATGCATGGACAAGTTTGAGAGGAGCGAAAGAGTGCTGTTGATTGGAGACATGAATGGCAAAGTTGGGAATGTACGAGTGGATGGAGTGGTTGGTCAGTGGGGTGTGCCAACTGAAGTAGATGGGAATGGTAGTGCTTTGGTGGACATCTGTGCTTGTAAGGGGTTGGCAATAGCCAACACCTACTTTCGTCATAAGATGATCCACCGGTATACATGGAGAGTAATGAGGAGGATGGATGGTGAACTTGTTGAACGAAAGGCAATGATAGACTACGTGTGTGTGGATGACCGAATGAGAAAACAAGTGTTGGATGCAAGAGTGCGGAGAGGGTGGGGGAATGGAGCCTCGGACCATCACTTAGTGATGGCCAAGGTAAAGATACAAAGAAAGTGGTTGAGGAGGCGAAGGGGAAGACAGGAGGAAGCAGCTCCTGTGAGAAGAGTGGAGAAATTGCAAGATAGTGAGAAAATGACAGAGTATAAGAGCATAGTGGAAGAAAGATTGGGAAGGTATGAGCTAGAGCAGATGGAAGGGGTGGAAGACGTATGTAAGATATTCACGGAAGAGATAGGCGCAGCGTGTGAGGCGGTTTGTGGAGTGAGGAGGAGATGCAAGGGTGTGCAAGGGACAGCATGGTGGAATGATGAGGTGAAACGAGCTGTGGAACAAAAGAAAAAGGCATATGGTGAATGGTTGGCGAGTAGAGGTAGGGGAGAAGATGAGAGAGAGAAGAGAGAGGTATATGTGAGCAGGAGAAGGGAGGATAAGAGACTGGTGAAGGAGAGTAAGAAGAAAGTGGATGAAGAGTTTGGGAGGAATCTGAGTGTGAAATGGAGGGAGAGTAAGAAATTGTTTTGGAAGGAGGTAAAGAAAGTAAGGCAGTGTGAAAGGGGAAATAATAGGGGAGTGAAAGATAGGAATAATAGATTGTTGGTGGAGAAGAGAGAGAAATTGAGGAGTTGGAAGGAGCACTTTGAGGATTTGTTGAATGTAGAGAGTGAGAGCAGTGTGAGTATAAGTGGTTGGGGAATGGCTGGGAGAAGAAGAGACGAGAGGAGGGAGGAAGAGATCAGTAGGGCGGAAGTTGTGGAAGCGATGAAGAAGATTAAGTTGGGAAAGGCCCCAGGAATTGATGGAGTGTGTGGTGAAATGCTTAGGTATGGGGGTGAGATTGTTGTGGAGTGGATATGGAAGTTGTGTAGATTGGCTTGGGAAGAGGGAAGGGTTCCAGAGGACTGGAAATCAGGTATAATTGTTCCTCTGTACAAAGGAAAAGGGGAGAGAGAAGTATGTGGTAACCATAGGGGTATTTGCCTTCTTAGTGTGACTGGTAAAATATATGGTAGAATACTCATTGATAGGGTTAGGAATATGACAGAGGAGCTAGCTGGAGAAGAACAAGGGGGATTTAGGAAGGGAAAAGGGTGTGTAGATCAGATATTTGTTCTAAGATGTTTAGTGGAGAAGTATCTAGAGAAGGGAAGGAAAGTGTATGCTGCCTTCATGGACTTGGAGAAAGCTTATGACAGAATAGACAGGCAAGGTATGTGGAAGGTATTAAGAATATATGGAGTGGAGGGGAAATTGTTGAGTGCTGTGAAGAGTATGTACGAGGGAGCTAGGGCTGCGGTGCGAGTGGATGGTGAGCTGAGTGAGTTCTTTGATCTCAATGTGGGACTGAAACAGGGGTGTGTGATGTCTCCATGGCTGTTTTATATATGGATGGGGTTGTAAAGGAGGTGCAAGGTAGGGCAGTGGATGTGGGGTTGGCCCTAATGAATGAGGGTGAGATTTGGAAGCTTCCGGTGTTGCTGTTTGCTGATGATACAGTATTGTTGAGTGAAGATGAATGGGAGTTGCAAGGTTTGGTGAATGAATTTGGGACAGTGTGTAGGAGGAGGAAGCTGAAAGTTAATGTAAACAAAAGTAAAGTTATGGTGTTTGAGAGGAATGAAGTCACAGAGTGTGCAGTGAGGTTGGATGGTGAGGATATGGAGAATGTGAGTGCATTCAAGTACTTGGGTAGTGTGATGACTAAGGACGGAACTTTGGGGGATGAAGTACGTGAAAGGGTACAGCAGGGAAGGAAGGTTGTTGGTACACTGAAAGCAGTGATGAGAAATAGGGAGGTGAGTATGGAAGTTAAGAAGTCACTGCATGATGGTATTGTGATCCCTACCCCGACGTATGGAAGCGAGGCGTGGACCTTGCAAGAGGGGAACAAGTCAAGAGTGAGAGCAGTGGAAATGAGTTACTTGAGAGGAGCATGTGGAGTGACGTGGAGGGACAGGTTGACGAATGAAGAAGTGAAGGAACGTTGTGGGGTAGATGTGGATGTGGTTGAGAAGATTAGGAGAAATACACTGAGGTGGTTTGGACATGTGGAGAGAATGGAGAATGAAAGACTGACTAAGAGGGTGTATGTAGGTGAGGTGGAGGGAGGGAGAGGGAGGGGTAGACCGAGGATGAGGTGGAAGGATGGAGTTGAGAGGTATATGAGGGAGGGGGGGTGAGTTGGGGGGAGGGTAGTCAAATGGTGGGTGACAGAGTGACTTGGAGGCGTTTTGTCTGCGGCCATCCTTTGCGGGATTAGGGCGTCGGGCTATAGATAGATAGATAGATAGACAATAATACAGATACCTAGTCAACACAAATTTTCTCTTCGACTCTAATAATATGTTCCCACTTAAGTCTAATCTGTTTACTTAATTCTGTTTGTGTGGCTGCCTATAGCCTTGATTCTATCTTCCTAATGCTAATTCTTTTTTCAAGCTACGACTTAGATCCACAGTGCTCTTCCAGCTTTTTCATTTCCCTCATTCTAGGCCTTTCTCCCCTTATTCTCTCCTTGTAGATACCCAGACTGCTTTATCCTTCCATATTGCTTTCGTCCTCCTTTCCTGATTCTCCCATCCTTCATCATCTCTTCTATGCCTCTATCCTATAAACGTTCGATTTTTTTCTTTCACTTTATCCTTCGAACTCGTTCTCGTCCTCTTCACTCTCTTCCACTATGTTACTTTGCCGGCACCGATCCTTGACGTTCTCTTTCTCAAGACCGGTTTCTCCCTCATATTTTCCTCTATTTCATTTTTATATACAGCCAAAATGTGAACACTCGCACAGTCTGTGAATGGACGTGGAGCAAATTTTGGAAACTGTATGCCTATGTACAGAGTGTGTGGTGAGATGTCAGAAGCTTTTGGAGGTAATTATTTAGCAGATTTTGAGTACTAAATGCTATACCAACATCAGCACAATTCTCAGACGCTATGGAGCTACAATTACTAATAACCCTGTAGGTGAAAATTATCTCCCTCATGGTTCACTCACAAGGCCGTCAAGAATCGTAGCTACGTAATGGCTGAGAGCTGCACACATGTTGATATAACGTTTCTTAAACTCAATGTTAGCCAACGAATAGCTTGAAGATTCCTTCACATGTATCTCGCGGTACCCTGTATGTATTTTAATATTAGGTTACCAGTATTTCTGTACATGTGTTCAATTATGCCTACCTATATATGTCTTCCCTCTTCCTTATTTCGTTTCTTTCCGTCTGGCCTCAGTCCTAAGTTCTCGTCTTCCAAAATGATCTCAAGACATCTTTTTTCCTACTAGAAGGGAAATCTCACACCATCCTCCTTCGTAATGTTTCTGATTTAATACATCCATCCCTGTCTTTATCTTCCTCTCCTTCCAACAATCCCACTCTCATGCACTTTCTTAGTCATGTAATTTTAGCCCCATTTCGTGGAATTTTTATTGCATGCCACATAAATATCATATACAGGGAGTGTGAATACTCTTCCTGCTGTACAAGATGGAAACGGAGGGGGGGGGGGGAAGGGCAGAGTGTGTTGTGATAGTATGAACAGTAATACATGGAACTGTGTGATATTACTGAGATGTGTGTAAGGTGTGTGTGAAGTCTGACTGCTGAGTAAGAGGCGTGTGTAGGTAGCGTGCATGTGTGTGTGTGTGTGTGTGTGTGTGTGTGTGTGTGTGTGTGTGTGTGTGTGTGTGTGTGTGTTTTATGATGTTGCGGTCAGTGGTGTGGCAGTTTAAGGTACCGTAGTGTGTGTTTTGTGGTGTGGCGTCATGTATCGCAGTATGAGTATGGCAAATTATAATGTAGCAGTGTGTGTGCGTGTAGGGGTGGGGGGATAATGCAATAAGAGATGTGACGGTGTAGGGGTGGGGGGATAATGCAATAAGAGATGTGACAGTGTATGGTGCAGCAAAGTGAGGTGTGTGTATCAACGTGACAGGCTCGTGTGAGGTGATTCAAGCAGTGAGAAGTGTGTGATACATGTGAATGAGCTGCCAATACATGTTCTTCATAACTATTAATCTAACCCCCAGTCCAAAGCCAGCACTGTAGTTTTCCAAAAGACTCCCAGGCAGGATCATCGCGGAACAGCTTCTTAAGAACTGTCATAATTATACGCTCTTCAAAGCTTCTCTCACCATAAAAAAAAAAAAAAAAAAAGTGCTCTGAATAATTCTGAAACACGCAACCATATTTACATAATTTAGACCTTAACTGCATAATTTGCTCACTTCTTGTTATGTTGGGTGGCGTTATTGCCATTTAGGTACCTCTGTTCCTGTTTAGCTTGTTGATAGTACATATTTTCATTTTATTATGAAGCCTGTAGTAATTCATGCTCGTGGCTAAATAATACAAAATAATAAGAAATGAGATTATGATGATGATGGTGATGGTGATGATGATGGTGGTGATGATGATGATGATGATGATGATGATGAGGAGGAGGAGGAGGAGGAGGAAGAAGAAGAAGAAGAAGAAGAGGAGGAGGAGAAAGAGCAGATGAAGGAGGTGGAATAAAATGAGGAAGAGGAGGAGGAAGAGGATAAAGATGATGAAGATGATGATGATGATGGTAGAGAAATAAACCATACGAGGAGCGTTTAGAAGCCTTGAATCTCTTTACCCTAACTAAACACAAGTAACGAGGAGATTTAACTCAAGTATTTAAAACATTCAAAGGACATGAAAATATAGCTACTGATAGATCCTTCACAGTTGATCACTCGAACTGTACTAAGGGCAATGGGCGTAAAATAGTTGGTTAACGATTCCAGTCTCATGATGCGAAGCATTTTTTCATTAACAGAGTTATATATATATATATATATATATATATATATATATATATATATATTTTTTTTTTTTTTTTTTTTTTTGGGGGGGAAAGAAGGAACCAAAGGCCATGAGCCTGTAAACTGTTCCTTCTAAGACAAAAAAAAAAATACAAAGGAGAGCCAAATTCAATATCCGTTCATTTCGAGATGCCTGGGCACACTGCATTTGAAAGACTGGAGATCATAGGAAGTAGGAAATACAGACAGAGGGAGACAGTTCCAGAGTTGACCTGTTGCATAAATGAAGGACTGGGAGTAACGGTTAACTCTTGCATTAGAGTTTGTTGCTTGGTGGGTGCTACGCGGCCGTCACAGAGGTGGAGGGATGCAAGCAGACAGTTCAGAGGAGCAGTAATCATTGAAGCAGCGATGGAAAAAAGATAAAGATGCAACAATGAGGCGGAGAGACAGAGGTTGAAGGGAGCCAGTAAGAGGAGGAGAGTTAATGAGATGAAAAGCCTTTGACTCAACCCTATTGAGAAGAAGCTATATGTGGGGAGGCTCCCTACACATGAGACTTGTACTCTACACAGGGGTGAATAAAACCTGTGTAAAAAGTTGTAAGGGAGGTGAATGCAAGAGTTTTAGGTGGTCTGAGTCTGGTAAATGTTGATGTTGGAGAGTGGAATCTGAAGCAGCTGCTGTTTGCAGATGATACTGCACTGGTGACTGATTCAGAGGAGAGATTGAGACAGTTGGTAGAGGAGTTTGGAAGGGTGTGTGAAAGGAGGAAATTGAAAGTAAATGAGAATAAGAGTAAAGTGATGAAGTGTACGAGGTTGATAGATGGTAGGAGGATGAATATAGTTTTGAATGGTGAGTTGCTTGAGGAGGTAGAGTGTTTTAAATATCTAGGGTCACATGTTGCTGTGGATGGAAGAATAGATGCAGAAGTGAAGTTTAGAATAAATGAAGTAGGAAAGGTGCTGGGAGGAATGAAAAAAGTGTTTAAATGTCGTTCGCTTAGAATGGATGTAAAGAGAAGGCTGTATGAGGGTGTTGTGGTACCGACTACATGGAATATGGGTGTAGCAGAGAGGAAAAGTTTGAATGTAATGGAGATGAGATGTCTGAGGAGTATGTGTGGAGTGACGCGTATGGATCGAGTGCGAAATGATGAAGTGCGAAGGAGAACTGGAGTTGTTCGGGAGATGGCTGGTAGAGTTGAGAAGAGGATGTTGCAATGGTTTGGGCATATGGAGAGAGTGGATAATGAGCGATTGGTGAAAAAGATAACTAGATCTGATGTGAGAGGTGTAAGGCTGAGAGGAAGACCACGAATAGGATGGATGGACAGTGTGAAGAGAGCGCTGGATGCGAGAGGGATGTCTGTTGAGCAAGGAAGAGTGGCTGTGCGTGACAGAAATAAATGGAGAGAAATTGTGAATGAATAAGTGATGACGCAGCCCTGAGGGGATATTCTCCCGCATTTGGTCTGATCAGCTAGTCAGGTCAGGTGCAGGTAAGGGGATGGGTCTGTTATGATGTGGCAGGGGTAAACCAGTTCTGCTGTCAGGCCCTGCTGCGGATGTCACTGATTGCATTGTGCAGTTGACCCTTGTGCGGTGTGGTGCGGTGAGGATCTGTCCGTTCTCCCCTCTGGGGCTAAGATGCGAATGAATGTGTTTGAATGGATGAGTAAATGGGGAGTGAGTCGTCCTGTCTCGGCTACCTCCCTTTCCTTGGGGGAAGCAGCCTAGGTATATAGATAGATAGATAGATAGATAAAGTCAACAACTGTACAAGGGTAAGGACGGTACGGAGTCAGCTTAGCACACCCAATCTCTTGGAAACATATTTTACAAGAGATGTAATATAATCTTTCCAAGACAAGTTCCGAGTGAATGAAACCCCAAGCATGCTCAAGGATGATACAGGATTGAGCTGCATACTTTCAAACATTAGTGGGTACTCCTGTGGAAGATTTTGTGGGGTTGATAGGTGTAAGAACTGAGTCCTTCGTACATTAAAAACAGCAAGATTATTTTTACCCCAGTCAGAGGTATGAGCCAAGTCAGACATCAGGTGTGCCATAGCCTCATTCTTTGTTTGTTGAAGTAACTGCTGCGATGGACGTTGATGGAACCGAATGGACAGGTGAAGGGTGGAATCATCAGCGTATGAATGGATAGGGTTAGATGTACAGTTTAGAAGGTCATTCATGAATAAAAGGAAGGGAGTTGGTGATAGGACAGACCCCTGTGGAACACCACTCTTGATAGATCTAGGAGAAAAACGATGGCCGTCTACAACAGCGGATACAGAACGACCAGCATGGAAGCTATAGATGAAGGCACAGACAGAAGGACTGAAACTGTAGGAGGGCAGTTTGGAAATTAAAGATTTATGCCAGACACGATCGAAAGCCTTGCAGATGTTAAGTGCAATGCCAAAGCTTTCACCAAAGTCCCGAAGAGAGGATGACCAGGAGTCTGGAAGTTAGGTGAGATCACCAGTGGAGCGTCCCTGACGGAACCCATACTGACGATCAGAAAGAAGGTTGTGATAGGAAAGATGCTTTATAATTTTTTGGTTAAGAATAGACTCGAAAACTTTTGAGACACAAGATGTTAAAGCAATTGGACGACAGTCAGAGGGTTGGGAATGACAACCTTTTTTGGGACTGGATGAATGAGAGCAAACTTCCAGCAAGAAGGAAAGGTACAAGTTGATAGACAAAGGCGAAAGAGTTTACCTAGGCAGGGTGTAAGAACAGAAGCACAGTTCTTAAGGACAACAAGAGGGACCCCATCATGCCCATATGCCTTGTTAGTATTGAGTCCTGTGATGGCAGAAAATATATCAGCTGAAGAAATTTTAATATCAGCCATGAGGAAGTCAGAGAGGGGAAGTGATGGTGGAACAGCACCGGAATCGTCTAAGATGGAATAGGAGGAGAAAGTCTGAGCAGAGAGATCTGCTTTATCAGTAGAAGAAATAACTACAGAGCCATCAGAGTAGAAAAGAGCAGGGAAGGATAATGAGGTAAAATTGTTAGAAAGGTTTTTGGGAAGGTGCCAGAATTCGAGTTGGAGAGTTGAGAGCATTTAGTACGGATGAAATTATTATTAGCAGAGCAAAGAACAGACTTGGCACGATTCCGAGAAGAAACATAAAAAAGATGTGATTCAGGGGTGGGTTGGCTCTGTTACCTTTTATAGGCCCTGTCCTTGTTGTGGACAACATTAAAACGAGCGTGATTAAACCAGGCTTTCTTGCGTTAGTCAGGGGATATGAGAAAGGAATGTATGCTTCCATGTCCAAGAGAATAACCTCTATAATGGACAAGGCACACTCAGATGGCTCCCTGCCATAGAAGCAGTAATCATTCCAGGGAAAAATCAAAGAAGTACTGCCTGAGGGCCTCCCAATATGCTGCTCCAAAGTGCCACAATCGACGTTTCTTTGGTGGCTCCACAGGCCGTACCAGAGCGATAGGACAGGTTAAGGTAGTAAGGTTATGATCGGAGGAGCCCAACGGAGAGGAACGATCAACAGTGTAAGCAGAAGGACTAGTTGTAAGGATGAGGTCAGTTATGTTGGAGCTCTCTCCAAGGCGGCCAAGGATACGGGTAGGGTGCTGTACAAGCTGATCTAGGTCATTAAGGACAGAAAGATGTGAGCTTGTTCACCAGATGGATCAGTGAAGGGAGAACAAATTACCCTCCTATGTTGTAAACTGAAATAAAGTACTAACCATTAAAGGTTGCTTGGATAAGTATCTGTCCTCAAACTCCCTGCTTAATATGTTTACACTTGAATAATGCACTTCTGTATGTGTAAGCCTTTTTTTTTTAATTTTTTTCAAAGCCCGGATGATGTAACCTCCAGAACAACATTGATAAATATTTTTGACTTCCTTTTTAGGTAGATAGTTTAGATTAAGATTTGTTTTCCCTCTTTCCTATGATATTTAATTTACAGTTTTTCTATGCTTCATGATGATCCGTCACCCTATATCCTGCCGGCTTCGGCTTGACGGTTTGGTGGGTGGAGGGGGTCTTCCCCATTTTCTATCCTTATCCTTGATTGGTAGAATAGTTTTGTTAGTTGCAACCTTCTCTATACCAAACAGCCACGAAAGGACCAACAAGTCTATTGCTGTTTGCTTTCCTTTGTACTCCTTTGAACTCCTTTGTACATCCTCTCCTCTCTTCCTCTACCTACACCCGATCCTCTTCTTTTACCCCTACCCTTCACATCCTCCTCGTGTCTTCTCGTCCCTTCATCTTCATTTATCTTCCTATTCTTACTCTTCTCTTACCCTCTCTCCTTTTCTCTCTCTATTCAGCAGCTGGTCTAGGGAGGAGATCTGTATGCTAACTCACCCTTAACCCACAACCCAACTCTTCATTATCTCTTTCTCCTTTCTTCCCCTTCTTTTTCCTTCCTCTTCTTTCTTTTGTTCGTTATCTCACTTCTTTTCTACACTCTGTCGTCTCTGTTGCTTTTTTCCGAGGTGGAAGGGTAAGAGGAAAGTGAGACGAAGTACACTATTTCACCACTCCTTCCTTCACCCTATCCTCCAAAACTTCCTCTTCTTTCTTAATCCTCTCCTCTCCTTTCGAGTCAAAGCTTCTCCATCTTCCCTTTCTCTTTCTTCCCCCCTCCCATTTTCTTTCGTTCTCCTCCCCTGCCTTACCCTCCTTTCTCACCTTTCATCTTCTTTCCTTTCTTTTGTCTCTCCCTCTCCTCTCTGTAACTTTCCCTCCACTCCCCTTCATTCTTCTCTCCCTTACCCCAGCCCACGCTCTCTCTCTCTCCCTCTCCCAGCCTGTCTCCCTCAACCTTTACGCTCTCCCCATTCCTCTATTCCATCCCCCTCACCCCCCCTCTTTCACCCCCCGTTCTTCCCTCACCCCTAACCATTACCTCCTTCCCCATTTTCCTCTCTCTCACACTAATCTTCCTTCCCCCGCACCACGTCTCTCATCCTTCCTACGCCATTATGCAGAAACCTCCTGTTCGGGCGATTTGTCACCGCTGAGGAAGTATTCTGCTGCAATGATTTATACCCCTGCTTACTAACACACAAGTCTTTCGGGGAGGGGGGAGAGAGAAAGGAAAAATTACAATACGGTAATCAGGAGCCTGTCAAATTTGTTATCGTTTTCTTTGATTCGCAGAGGAGTTACCATATTTACAACAGAACCTATAGCAGGCAGCCACAAAGGACCAATAAATTTGTTGCTGTTTACTGTGCTTTCCTGGCGGTATAATACAAACTCCCCGGGAAAAAAAAAAAAAAAAAAAAAAAAACACCCGGGATAAACTCACCAGGCAAAGTCTCACCGGAGAAAAGCGCACTTCGGACAAATTTACGGGACACTAACTCACCTGATGAACTCTCACCAGACAAACTCCCACCGGATAAACTCTCACTGGACATTCACTAGACAAAAATAAATAAATAAATAAATAAACACACCAAATAAAACTCACCAATTAAGTATAAGGGGGGACAAAATTTTACGGAAGAAATTTTCGTAAGATATTTAAAGAAATAAATCTGTAATTAGATAATAAATTTCAGTACAGGTTAAAATAATTTTCGGATAAGTTTCTGGAAAATAGGATACCGGAAAGCTCTTGATTCGTAATGTAGGAAATATCATATAAAAAATATTTGTAAAAGATGTGCTATGGTGAAATATAAAAGTATCATATTATGAAAACCTGTCCTAAATTTTTAGACAATAAAAAGGAGAGGAAGAAGGCCAAAGAAATTATGTGGTTCTTTACCACATCTGTCTGACACTTAACTGCAAGGACAAATGAATGCTAAAGTAAAAAAATATGTCTAAACAATATAATTTCTGATAAGGTTGTACTTTTCTGGGGACTGTGGAGACTTGCTAATCGTAAAAAAAAGTGGATCGGAACGTTTATTACAAGCTAGCGAGTGCAGCGAGCGAAGCGATGTTTACGTGCAGCAGAGAAATGAGCTGTCTAACAGCCTAGCCCGGCCCGACCCGACACGACCCGACAGATACGGTTTTCAGAGGCTAATAACTTTTCTACTATGTGAGATAGAGAAGAGTTTCTTTCAGCAGGTAGTAGATGCATTCAGTAAATTTTGTTTTTATCTATCTATCTATCTATCTATCTATCTATCTATCTATCTATATATATATATATATATATATATATATATATATATACTCATGAGACCAAAGAAACCCCTTAGAATCCCAGCTTTCCAAGGGAATGTACCGAGGACTTCAATTGACATGCACCACTATGAAATCAAATTTTAAAAGATTTTCTTTTGTAACGCTGCGTTTTGTTGCATGAATGTTAACACTTAAATATTGGATATTATACTCATAATTTTACTTTTTTTTTTTTTTCCTGTGTTTCAGGGGTGAAATCAGCAAGGGTAATCGCCCCATTTCTGGGTTTTATCATTCGATCAATAGCCAAGCATTTACCGACGCAGTTCGTTGACACGGCAAGTCGGGAGCAGAGAACTGAACATTGCGCCTGTGATGAATGCTACGGCGCCTCGCTATTTGCACATCCAGAAAGAAAACTTGAGTGAGAGAAAACATGAGAATGTAACTATTTTAGCTCAGTTATTCTTCTGTTATTGTTAAACTACCTCATCAAAATTGTTGAAAGTTTACACCAAGATGAAAGTATGATGATAGGCTTATGTAAAAACGCTCGCTCGCTCGTCACAAAGCGCACTTTACTGGTCAGTATGGAGTCTAGTATCTGAAGGGCTATATTGATTAGCATCCTCTGTTGGTTAGAAGCCTTTACAAATACGGGTCCCAGTTTTTTCGGCACTTGTTTTTGGTTGAGACTCCTCTGATTAAAATCGTTTGTTGTTTATAACCCCCTGTTGCTTAGAGTCCCTTATAAAAACGGGCCTTGGTTTATGAAGCTCTTTATCTCTCCTGTCTGGCTAATGATGAATTTTCTTACCCAGTCTCTCTTATCCTGAGGAGTAGATGATCGGTCTCCTATGACGCTTTATGCAGATTTTCCCCTTGTAATCGTATATCAATGGCAAATACACGCAAAAGCCCCTTACTTATGCCATCTTAAAAATTAATGAGAAAATTGTTAAAATACCGTGCTGTGAACAGGACTTCGGTGTAAAAGCCCGCATTTTGTTACTGGCTTAAGCATTTAGATGCAAATAGACACAAAAAGCCGCCGTATTTTTTCCCTAAGAGTTATATTAGAGTATTTGAGAATATTATTTGACAAAGGTGTTGTAAATAGAGTCTTATTTTTCATGCCCAATTTTCTTACAGACTCAAGCATATACTTTACATTATCGGTAAATAGACGCAAGAAGCCTTTGTGCCTTCCCTAAAGATGATGTTAGTAAAAGTTTATGAGAAAATTATTCATAGAACGTGTTATAAAAAGGACTTTTCCTTATAAACCACAATTATCATACAACTTCCCGTGTATATTTTATATTATAATCAGGTAGACGCCAAAAGCTCTTGTTGTGTACCCCAAAAGTTCAGTTAGTTAAAGTATAAGTGGAAATTACTGAAACATTGCACTATAAATAAATGTATAGTTTATAAACCTTCTTACATAAAATTAATGCCAGTTAAATACGGTATGAGAAAACTGTCTAAAAAAGGTGCCATGAATTGAGCCTACGATGTCATGTCCCCTCAGTAATCTGAAAACATATCTTAAATTCTAGCCTTGATGTCTCCAAACGATTATCTTCAAGTTAGGACACGCCAAATTTGAACGTTTTGATGCAGCCTTTACCACCAGGGGGGCTCAACAAGCGAAACAAAAATTAGGGACAGCATGAAAACTATTAAGAAAAAAAAAAAAAAAAGTGTTTTAGTGGAGGGCATAATATCCTTTGGCATGTTGCTAATGTAAGTTTCAGTGTAATAATAATAATAATAATAATAATAATAATAATAATAATAATAATAATAATAATAATAATAATAATAATAATAATGTAATAATAATAATAATAATAATAATAATAATAATAGTAATGATAATAATAATAATGATAATAATAATAATAATAATAATAATGTAATAATAATAATAATAATGTAATAATTATTATTATTATTATTATTATTATTATTATTATTATTATTATCATTATTATTATTATTATTATTATTATTATTATTATTATAATGAGCAATATTAATCATAATAATAAGGAGAAGAAGAGGTATAATCTTTCTCTCAACTGTTTAACTGGGCTCAAACATGACAAATGGATTTCAATATCAATAACTGTAATGGGCTAAAAATCGGCATTAAAAATGTAAGAGCTAGTTATAACATGAATAATGTCCAGCTTGGTAGGGTAAACCATGAAAAAGACTTACGAGTTATAACAACAACGATCTGAAACCAAGCAAACAATGTACAGAAGCTGTGAAAAAAGCCAATAAACTGATTGGATTCGTAGGTAGAGCATTTGAATATAAATCCGAAAATATCGTCCTCACTTTGTATAATTCCTTAGCACGCCCATATCTGGAGTATTGCGTTTATTTTTGGTCACCTTATTATAAACATGATATGGAGAAACTTGAAAGAGTACAGCGAAGGATGACAAATATGATACCTAGATTGAGAAATAAACCATACGAGGAACGTTTAGAAGCCCTGAATCTCATAACCCTTGCTAAACGGAGGTTTCGAGGAGATTTAATTCAAGTATTCAAAATATTCAAAGGACATGATAAAACATGGCTATCGATAAATACTTCACAGTTGATCACACGAATTATACTAGGGGCAATGGACATAAAATAATAGGCAAACGATTCCAGTCGCATCAAGCTAAACATTTCTTCTTTGATAGAGTTGTAATTATATGGAACAAACTGCCCTTCAATATGGTAAACTGTAATACAGTACTAACCTTTAAAGGTCGCTTGGATAAGTCTCTGTCGTCTAACCCCAAGCTTAATATGTTTACTCCTGAGTGAAAAACTTGTATATATATATATATATATATATATATATATATATATATATATATATATATATATATACATATATATATTATATATATATACATATATATATATATATATATACATATATATTATATATATACATATATATTATATATATATATATATATGTAATTTTTTTTAGAGCCTAAATCAATTTATTAAATGCAAATATAGTATAAGCACAGACAAGGCTATGCACAGATAGCCCTGAGTTAATGGTCACTATTCTTACATTCGACCTGTGATGGGCTGTGGATCACTGAGGGTCCCTGTTAGTTAAGTGACCACCATTGGGATTTTTTTTTTAATGTGCTAGGAGTCACTGCTTCAGGAGGTAACTTGTGTGCTTGTCCCGCATGGGAAAGTTCCTTGTCTCAATGGAGTGAATGGAGCTGGGGCCTGACTGACTGCTGCCTACCTTAAAAGCGCCAGGCAAGGCTGCCCCACCATCCATGAACATCCACACTGTGCACTGTGCAGTTTCCATGCTGTGTCTACAGAAGCCCAGTTAACTCAAAGTACTCGTACATAATGTCATGCGTTATTTATTTACAGATCTGATTATTCATTTTACTTTACTACATCCTCTTTCAGGTTATTCAAACTGCTAGGCTGGGGGAGCCTTTTTGCTTTACTAAACTTATCCTTCAGCATATAGGATTAGATCTGGTAGTCATAGTCTGCTCTGTAACAAACAGCCTCGAAAGCACCATAAGATCAGTTACTGGTTGCACTCCTTTGTACTCCTTCCCTACTACAATTTCTTTCACTCTCTGCCGCTATATCTTGTGCTGTCAATGTTTACATCTCTCTCCCTATCTCTGTCTCCTCATCTCATTCCCCACCTCTCTCCATCTTCCGTATTCTCTCCTTCCCTCTTTCCTCCATCTCTCTAGCCTTTCCTACTTCCCTCCAGATAGCCATTAAAAGAAGAGTAAACACTGAAAGGCTCACCCATGGACGCACCCTCAAAACCTGACCACTCACCTCACCTTACCCTTCTCTCCCTCTCATCACATACAGAAAGAGAGAGAGAGAGAGAGAGAGAGAGAGAGAGGGAGAGAGGTGAGAATGGAATAGATTAGGAACTGTTCCGTAAATTATGCAGGAAAAACAAAGACAGAATAATAATATGAGAGAAATTGGGAACAATATAGAGAAAAGCCGAACTCTCTCTCTCTCTCTCTCTCTCTCTCTCTCTCTCTCTCTCTCTCTCTCTCTCTCTCTCTCTCTCTCTCTCTCTCTCTCTCTCTCTCTCTCTCTCTCTCTCTCATCCTCCACAAATCCATCAAATGTAGGTGAGGACAAAAGTAACCGCCGTGAATGAGTGTGGGAAGGGTCGAGTCAGGTCAGGTCAGGAGTGTTTAGGAAAAGGTGAGAGTTTTGAAGTAACTGCCAACAAGGATTTTGTTTTTGTTTATTGCAGTCCTTCCCTGTCCATTTCCTTCGCAGGGTAGTTATGTTCTCTGCCCGGTTTGTCGTCTGTCTGTTTGGTTGTCTGTCTGTTCATCTGTCTGTGGGCACTATTATGGAAAATCCCTTGGATGGAATTAAACTGATTTTTGAATAATGACTGAGGAACAGATGAAGACCAAGTGGTTGAATTTGGACCTAAAAATGTCAAGAGTCAGAGTCAAGGCTGTAAATAACAGACAAGGGGTGATGGTGCTGTTTGAAGAAGGTATGCTCGCTCGGAATGTTGTTTGTAGTTACGCCGGTCGGCGCAGTAACACGAACTCTAAAGTGTATCCAGTTGTTTTCATGTTATGTCAGGCACGGAAAAACAGCAACAAAAAATCCTTTTCATAGCGTGTGTTTCAAATGAGTGCAGTAAAATGTCAACTTGTTTGGGTATTACTGATCTGGTAACGTCTTCTTTATTTTTATTTATTTGTTTATTTATTTATTTATACTTTTTACGGCCGTGGTGGTTTGGTGGTTAGCATCGCAGACTGCGAAGCTGTTGGTTTGTTAGCGCCAAGGTCTAAATTCTGGTGCAGGCAGCTGACGCCATTCAGCTCAAGCGACCATCCACTTTTTGCTGGTTAGGTAGGTGTGATAAGCACCCAGGGTAACAGCTAGGGGAAGTCACTATGGAAACTTGGGTATTGCAGGGGTCTTGTTTCCCAGGATATTGGGTGAATAACCTGCCACAGACTCAAAGGCGTATGTTACGGAGATGCTTTACTTTTATTCTTCTATCTCCAGACAGTTTTGTTCGTCTTCGGGGATACGTTTACAGTGGGAGGGCTTTGATGCAGCTTTCATTCACTCCTTCACGTCCAGAGGTTTTTCATAGTTTTAGTAGCATCGTCCGATACATGCATGAGTACTGAACGAAAATGCGTCATTGCAGAGAAAACATTAACCGTGATAGTCCGCCTGCGGTCTACTGCAGAGTCGAACATTCTCCCTTGATGAGAGCGAGAGCCAGAATTATCTTTTACCCATGCTGGCGAAGAACTAATTGGGAAGGGGTGTCAGTACTGAGCATGATGCATGTGTGTGAAGAATTGCTGTAGTGTGTGTGTGTGTGTGTGTGTGTGTGTGTGTGTGTGTGTGTGTGTGTGTGTGTGAGAGAGAGAGAGAGAGAGAGAGAGAGAGAGAGAGAGGGAGAAAGAGTAATGACATGATAAAGAGATAAGAAGAGGAGCACTGGTGTGACAAGAGGAAGAAGCATGGTGGGGGGAGAGGGGAGGGGTAGGGATGAAAACTGTAGGATCCCAAAGGACAAGGGGAGAAGAGTAGCTGCTGGTGCTGGGGGATGAAGGTGGGGGTAAGATGGAGGGAGAGAGTGGAGGAGAGGGCAATGGAAGGGGACGAGAGGGAGAAAGGGTAGGAGAGAGGAAGGAAGGGACTGTAATGAGAACTGGGGAGCGGAAGTGAACTGAGGAAAGAGAGGAAAGAGGGGAGGAGAGAGAAGAATGGAGAGATGAAGGGAACTGAGGAGAGAGAGAGGGGAATATGGAATGGGATGATGGAAGGAAACTGAAGAGAGAGGAGAGAAGGAAGGGGAATGAGGAACGGAGAGTTGAAGGGAACTGAGGAGAGAGAGAGAGAGAGAGAGTACAAAGGAAAGTAAACAGCAACAGACCTTATGGTCCATTCCAGGCTGCTTATTACAGAGTAGACTATGACTATGAGATCTAATTCTACATGCTGAAGGATAAGGATGTTAAAGTCTCTCCAGTGCTTAATAAAATTGTCTGGATATTGCAAACTAAAATAAACTAAACATAAATAAAGAGAAGTGACCATGACATTATACGGATCCATCGTCAAGGTAGTTCGGTCGTATTAAATCTTTTACAATCTTCCTTTAGCTATCGACAGACGAAGAAGAAATAGAAGAAATAGCCTGGTATTAAATGGAGATTTTAACTGTAAAGAGGTTAACTGGCAGGAAAGTAATGCAGGTAACAAATTACATGAACTGGCGACAGAGATCTTACTGACCCAAATAATTAGGGAAGGACAAGAACAATAGGTGATGATGAACCATCGAATTTAGTTCTCGTTTTCACAAAAGCTCCAGATGATATGCAAAATATATAGTATTGTTTTCCCCTAGGTATAAGTGATCATATACTAACTGATCTTGAGCTTATAATCTGGGAAGAAGACGAAATAGAAAAGCCTAAAGGAGATAGGTATAATTGTAGCAAAGCTGATATTAATGCTTGCTTTGAGAAAATATTTCAGGGAATATGACTGGAGAGAGTTTAATGAAGAAAAGAATGTGGGGGAAAAGATACTTTCAGTTTAAGGAAGCTTACAATGAGGATGTTAGTAAGTATATTCCCAAATACAGAGCTAAATTTGAAAAGGAAAAGGAATGGTTTACTGACAGATGTAGAGTAGCAATGGAAAATAGGAACAAAACTTAGAATATGGTAAGGAAAACTGAGGGCAAATTAACATCGAAGAGATACAAATATTTTAGAAATGATTATGTGAGGATTATAAGAGAAGCCGCTAAATATGAAAAGAATAATATAGTAAATGAGTCTGAATATGATCCAAAATTGTTTTACATGTGTGTAAACAATAAAATCAGAATTAAAGATTGAATTGCAAGATTAAAAGATGATAATAAAGAATATGAAAGAGAAGACATGTGTGACATTATCACCGAAAAATCCCAGACAGTATTTGTAAAGGAGGAGGATTATCAAATGTCGGAAAAAAATCATGAGAACGTGGTAAAAAAATTAAATGAAATTAAAATTTCAACCTGATGAGCTTTTGGAGTTGATGAAAAGTGTGAATGTAACCAAAGGCATGGGACCTGACAACATTTTTGGTTGGAGAGTTAGTTAAACCAACTTGAGAGATATTAAAATGTTCTCTGATGGGGGGAGATTTACCAAGGGATTGGAAGGAAGCAAATTGGTACCTACATATAAGATTGGCAGCAGGGAAGACTTATTAATCTACAGACCAGTTTCTCTCATAATTATTGTTTGTAATATGTGTAAAAAAATAATTAAGAAAAGATGGGTTGCTCATTTAGAAAAATATAAAATAATAGCCTCTAGGCAATGTGGTTTCAGAGAAGGCACTTCATATATCACAAACTTGCTGGGTTTTTATGATAGAATGATTAATGTGCTGCAGGAAAGAGATGGGTGGGTGGATTGTTTTAATTTGGAATTGAGGAAAGCGTTTCATAGAGTGGTACATGAGAGGCTGATTTCGAAATTTAAAAATAATGGTGGCATAGATGGCATTTTATTGAAATGGATGAGGAGTTACTTCACCGGCAGACAGATGAAAACAATGATTAGAGACAAGTTTTCGACACGGAAGGATGTGATATTTGGAGTGCGCCAAGGAGCAGTTTTAGCCTCCATTATGTTCCTGATATAAATGATATGTCTAATGAAGTTCAATCGTATATGATTATGTTTGATGATAATGCAAAAATCATGAGTTAAAAAAAAATGTAGATAAAAAGAGTTTTAGAGTGTTGCTAGAAGATTTAGATCTACTTCATAAATGGAAGCAGTTATGGGAGATTGATTTTAACACTACTAAGTGTAATGTAAATGAGATGGGCATAAGTAAGAGATGATCAAATTGGGATTACAAGCTAAGATACGATAATACCAACAAAGCTACTCAGGAGAAATTTTGGGTGTACTAATAAAGCAAGGATTATCACCAGAGAAGCATAGAAATAAGATAACCAGTGAAACAAATAATAATCTGTTGATGAACATAAGAATACCATACTGTGCATGAGCGAGGAAATGCTAGGTAAACTGATAATGGCGCTGGTAAGACAAAAGCTGGAATATGCTGCCGTGGTGTGGTCTCCCCACTTTAAGAAACATATAGATAACGAAGGTGCAAAGAACGGCAACAAAAATTATACTAAGCTTAAGGGTTCTGCAGTATGAAGAGATTGAAAAGGTTGAAAGCGACTACATTACAAGAAAGACGAGAAAGAGGAGAGATGATAATGCTGTAGAAATATATGTGTGGTATAGAGAACATTCATAGAAAAGATTATATCATAAGGAATGAGAGAAGAACGAGAGGACATAGTTTGAAATTAAAGATACCAACTTGCACAGGTATTTTGAGAAAACTTTGCCTTCCAGTCAGATGTGTAACCAAAAGGATTAATCTGGATGAAAATGTGGTTTGTGCAAGGATTATCCATGCTTTCAAAGCAAAGTTGGATAATTATATCACTGGAGGCGGGACAACACGAGTTTAGTCAAACCTTGTAGAACACTAATAGGTAAATACAAACAGGTAAACACACACACACACACACACACACACACACACACAAGCCCTACTTCAATTTTTGACAAATAACCTGAGGCGCAAGAATTTGGCCATATATAAGCTTGCCACAGTTCATTTACCCTGTGACCTTTGTAGCGTATTGTGTGGAAGGCATCTGGAACAAAGGAATACTGCTCTATTTTCCCTTACATTTTTCGCAATTCTCCTATCTTTTGTTCTTTCTCCATTTTTTTTCATTTATTTACATTTTCCATCAGTTACCTTTCACCCCGATCCTCACCCCGCCAAGGAAGAGGTTATTATTACAGTTCCTTTTATTTTCATTGCCTCACAGCTATATTTTGTCCACCTCAAATTGGCGGAGATTTTAGTAATTTTGCAGTTTATTTCCGGTAGCATAACGTTAGACTAAAACAACATTACGGCTCTGCATCCTTTCCTCTCTTTTAATATTGATATTTAGTTACAGATCAGCATTCGCGATGACAAGATGGCAGTTTTAGGCCGAGTTCAGGTGTAAAGAGTTTAATAAAAATCCCCAGTGGTTAATCGCCACCATAACAGAGTAATATCCACGTACATTGTGGCACCCGCCGCTGATAAGAAAGGGTGGTAACAGCCACCGCACTATATCAAGATAAACATGGATTTATTCCCCACAGGTCTTTGTTTTTCACGTCTAGAGCATGACTTTCTCTGCTGCTCTTCGCTCGGGAAATTTGGTTCATAATTTGGCTTATCTTGTGTGGAGTTTTAACTGCCCCAGATTATATTTTAGATTTTATTCCTGCTACCTGCAGACGATACTGATCTATTCTAGGGAAGGAATTCTTCTAACAATATCTGTCCCCTGCCAACCAAAAAATCCCCCTAACCTCGCTGAATAAAAGTGACTTGGAAGAGCAGAAATATGATGTGTGTGATCATGAGATATTTCAAAAGCTCGTCTGTCAGCGTTTTGAGGAAGGATTTATTATTACTATTATTATCATTTTTATTATTATTATTATTATTATTATTATTATTATTATTATTTTGGTTGTGGGTATATAAAATATTTAGGAGATTTTCATTGTGCTGGAAACTGTGCATCATCCTTCAATGCAATGACTTCTATAATAATTTCAGCCCCTCCTACATATGATTGCAATAACCTTTGGGAGAGAATTTTCAATCTGTTGAGATTAACCATAGCCTTTCTTAACACCTCAACAGACAGATGAATAATACAATCGATTATAACTGTTTCGTACTATACTTACTGCAACGAAATAGACATTTACGTGCTGAGGGGCTTATTATCTTGCAATCATACAAGAAGATTGTAAAAACTGAATTGAAACCGTTGCCCCTTCACAGTAAGCACAGGATCATATTCTGGATGACATAGGAGACGTCTTATTCATTTTTTTCCCCCTTGGCGATTTATTATGTGCATTAAAGTTTTATATTAATAAACTCTCAATTATCCGTCGCTGCATTATTGGGCGTAAGTCAGTATACGTAACTGCAAATTATTGAATTTTCCTGATGAAAATTCCCGGGGAAGCCCCAAATTGAAATCCATGTCATTCCTCTCGTCACCCAAACACAGTTTCATGGCAGCTTTACAGTGAAATTGCATTTTGTCATCCTTATTACAGTTCTGAAGGTGTTTTTCTATCTTTGAACTGTTACATATTGCAGTTATAGGGTTTTATTAGGGGTTAGACCCCCCCTTTGAGGGGGATTTGGTGTCACTGCTTCACTGTCCGTTAGTATGTCTGTATCTGACAGCCCTGGCAACTATTCGATGATTATTTAATAGTGTGTTCTATGTTATTCAGTGTATATCAGTGTGAACATTGTTTCCTCATTAAAGAAAATGAGATAAAAAAAGAAAGTGCATTAAGGCAAAATAATTGCCTAGGAAGGGGTACTGTGAATTCACCCATACCACTTAGAATTATGCACCACTGTTTCAGTATATGGGTTAAACTCTTCCGTATATGACGATGGTTACACTGATATCCAAGGAGGAAATAAAGACACTTATGCATCTAAGCATAATTATTTCATTGATCACTTTTAGATTGGACAACATCATGTAGCACTTAACATAGATTATAATATATACTCGTAATTTCATCATGGCAGGTTTAATTACGGAATACAGTTATGACTGTGTTCAGTGTCACAAAGGGCTCCGTTAAAAAAGTAGCTGTACAGTAGAACGTACTACCCACCAAACACTGCCACACCCCATAATATAGTCACACACACACACACACACACACACACACACACACACACACAACAAGTAATCAAAAGCACCTGTGTACTGTATAGCCAAGACTGCGAGGAAGAACGTACAGTAAACTTCAATCGCTGATGTCAGTAACTCTTACTATTTAATGACCTTTTTTGCTATTTTTAAGCGATTTTGTTGATTTTGGCAGAAGTTTTTTTTTTGGGTGACGAGATAACAGCCTCCAATAGCCTCTTCAAAATCTGGTTTCTCTACATAAGCAGGATATAATCGTTGGAAGCGAAAAGGAAAAAAAAATCAATATATGTCACCGAACAGAAATGAATGGAATACGTAACGCGGAATATAAGCGTTTGGTCTTTCTGATACTTCGCTAATGGCCGCACTGTGTGACGAAAAAGGGTTAATAGACTGACGCAGGTGCACTAAAACTGACTGTCAAAAATTGTGGGCTTTTGCTGTTTCCTTCAACGTCTTAGTTATCAAAGTATATAAAACCAGCATTTAGTAAAGGGCAATGGCACCTGTGGTTAGATTAAAGGGCCCATTTGACAAGAAACCAGGGAAACTCATTCTTACCTCGCAATAAAGGCGCACCGAATTTCATGTAACTGCGCCACAAGTTACTACTTACGCTGTGGAAGTGACTCAGTCCCATCAGGTGAAATCAGACAAGTAACGAAAGGGACCCATTCCTGTTTCATATCTAAAGCTCATAAAATTTCGGGAAAGCTACCAGATCTCACGGGGTATAAACAAACCGATTATATTATCCAAAGAGACGATTCCTACATCAAATTTTGTTGAACCATGACTTGTTCAAATGGTGGGAGCGAACTAGTTCCGTCCTAGTAGAACACGCTGACTGGAATACCGTATGGTTGTATGATCAATAGGATACAGGGCGTCCCGCGAGATTTTACTTCAGGAGGTTATCCTAGAAGTAACTTTGAAAAAAAAAAAAAATCAATATGGATGGAGTTACAGTTCCTGATGACCTCATGGGTTTGGGGGGTAATTGTTTTCACCCATCATGTCATAATGGCAGGTCCGTAACA
Source organism: Coenobita brevimanus (assembly GCF_032717465.1). Taxonomy (NCBI): domain Eukaryota; kingdom Metazoa; phylum Arthropoda; class Malacostraca; order Decapoda; family Coenobitidae; genus Coenobita; species Coenobita brevimanus. The sequence goes on from NC_136966.1 coordinate 15,070,800, forward strand.
ACTGTTATCTGGATCCGTGTCGATAGAGCATGTTTACTCATAACTATCCCTAGAATAACCTCCTGAAGTATCTCAAAAATTTCGTACGACACCCTATATAGGAAAATAGTATAGCTGGCGTTGCGTGTCTGTCTCATGCATGTTGGGGTGGCTTTTACCAGCGGGTCTAGCAGGGTCATGCAGGGAGGGTCAGCAGAGAAAGGCAGGGAAAAGGTCATGAGAAAAGAACCAAATGGAAGGGACTTGGGTGAGGAAAGAGGGGGGGGGGGAAGAAATTCATACGGAAAAGAAGGCAAAAGAAAAGAGGGGAAGGGAAGGGTGACGGAGATGAGGAAGGAATGGAAGGGAAGGGAGGGAAGGGAAGCGAAGGCAAGAGGTCATGAAAAAAGAAAAGCAGGAAAACGTAGGGGTGAGGACGAGCAAATAAAGAGAAAATCATAAGGAAGAAAAGGGAAGGGGTGGGAAAGGAAGGGAAGAGAAGCGATTATGTGAGAAGGAGCATATGGAACTGAAGCAGTGAAGAAAGGAAGGGATAGATTTCGCTCGGGAGGGAATAAAGGGTGGAATAATTCATAAAACAACAAAGGAATAGAAGGGAAGGGGCTGGGAAAAGATGATCAAAAAGTGACAGAGAAAGGAGGAGAAGAGGGTATATGAAATGAAACGTCTGTAGGAGAAACTAAGGAGGAAGATGTGCTAGAGACACAAAAAAGAAGACGTACTAAAGACCCTACTAAACTTTTACGAGAGAGAGAGAGAGAGAAAGCACCAACAATTAAACAGACATTTTGTGTGTGTGTGTGTGTGTGTGTGTGTGTTAATGGAGATATTCTGTATATAGTACTGCGGTTAAGTAATCATGAGAGTGGTCATGAGTAAGTGAGAAACTGAGACCTGAGTTAGTTCATGAATTAATCAATGAATGAGTGAGTGAATGGGGGACTGGATTGTTGTTGTTGTTGTCGATGTTGTTGTTGTTGTTGTTGTTGCCTCAGGTTCATATAAATCGTGAACCTGGGGTACTGCAGGATTGAGTTGGTTTCTGCTGCAACCCACCACCCTCCTTTCAGGGGATGTGGAAGTATTTGAGATAAGATTATATAACGAAGTATTAGAGACGCCCGGTTGTATCGGTGCCACCATATGAAGGCGTCTCTCTCCAGCACCATGAGACTGGATTAAGAATGAGAGTGTGAGTGAATTAGTGGGTAAAATAGTGATGGGTTCAAGACAGCATTATCAAAACTGAGAGCGCAAAGATGTGGACAAAACCACAGACATTCAAGGTAATTTCTAAGCATGTCGTGACTGTAGAGCATGTCTAACCTTTCAGTATCGTTGCTGGCTGCACCTGGCAATGTGGGATGCAGGCTGATAGCACCTAACAGTTACAGACATCCCTTCATCCTAAAATATTATAATCTTGCTTACACCTTGTGCCTCTAGGTATTAATGACACTGGCCATATTGAGTGAAAAAAAGAGTTTGTCTTGGACAAAGAAATAAAAAAATAAGCACGCGATGAACACACACACACACACACACACACACACACACACACACACACACACACACACACACACACACTCCAGACGGTGGTGCGGTAGAACTGTAGAGCAGTGGGTTGTTGTGTGACAGGATTCCATGGGTTGTATTTACAATTTTACCATTTTTTTTTTTTTTTATGAGTGTTGAACTGTAGAGGAACGCCTTTTATATGGTGGCATCTATCTAACCGGACGTTGGACATGCCCGGTTATACAAACGTCCTCCAGTCCACTTCAGATCCTCCTATGTTGGACTGCGGAAGAAGGGCAACATCAGCTTGAAGTCCACAGGGTTCATGGTTAGATGAGCCTAGGGTTGCAACTAGTATTACAGCCACCATGCACCATTACTATCACCGCCGTCGCCACCGCCACTAACTTTACAGAAAAACCAAGTCTTCAGCACAGTCAGCTCTTCTTTATTTTTACATACTGTTCATCATTTTTATTTCTGTGTAATGTTTCTATAAAATTTTGGTAGCCAAGAATTTGGTAGCTGCTTAAGTGAAGACAAGCGTATGTGCGATGAGTCTTACACAAAACTTGTTTTTAGAAGAGTTTATAAATGCGATATCAGGCCAAACCCAGCGCAGGTCAAGTAACAGAGGATTTTAAGTACCTTGAAACACTGTTTACCGATATGCCGTAAGACCTATTGACACGTCATGAAAAGGTCCTCGCTAATACCAACAAGCTAGTCTTAATGAGAGAACCCTATCATGTAGTTAGTACGGACATTGCGTATTAATATTAAAGCGGTGTCATAGAGAGGTGTGTGACAAGTAGAAGGGAGTACTGCTGATGGTTAGGAAGAAACTACATATTCTATGTCCAGATTCGGAAATGTAACCAAAATTGGATACACAGAAGGCTTTACACTGCACGAATACAGAAAAAGAGACACATGGGTAATCAAAAACTCGAGCAGGAAACTACACAGAGACGGAAATGATTACATAGTTGTTAGAAACACAAACACACACAATCAGTTATGTACACATGGAGTTCAAAACATACACACAGGCAGACAGGGTACAGACAGCTGAACCATATTAGAGAGAGAGAGAGAGAGAGAGAGAGAGAGAGAGAGAGAGAGACTCGCAGTGACAAACAAACTCACTCTCTTACATTCCACCAACTCACACTCCACCACCTAATACCACTTCACACTCCACCACCCAATACTACATCTCCTTATCCTCCACCACCTCACCCTATTCAACCTTACCCTGAACCACCTCACGTTCCATCAACCCACACTCCAACACCTCACCCTACACCACCTCACGTTCCACCACCACGTACTCCATAACCTCACAGCCCATCACCTCACACTCCACACTCCACCTCCTCACTCTCCACCACCCCACACTCCACCTCCTCGCTCTCCACCACCCCGCACTCCAATACCTCACACTCCAGCACCTCACACTCCACCACTTCACTTATAACCTCTCATTCAGTCCTAAATTCAAACTCACACCAATCCTCACAATAAACCTCTCACTCGAACCTCACAGTTTACCTTTCACTCCACCCTCACACTCAGCCTCACACTTAACCTTACTCTTCACCTTCCTTCCAACCTCACATTTAACCTTTCGTTCTAATTGCAGTCATAACCTTACTCCAACCCCACACTCAACCTCTCAATCCAGCCTTACAATCCATCTCAAATTCCAACCTCACAATCCACCTCTCATTCCAACCTCACACTCAATCTCTCATTCCAACCTCACACTCAACCTCTCATTCCAATCTTACACTCAACCTCTCATTCCAACCTTACACTCCACCTCTTATTCCAACCTCACACTCCACTTCTCATTCCAGCCTCACAATCCACCTCTAATTCCAACCTCACGGTCCACCTCACGTTCCAACCTCACACTCAATCTCTCGTTCCAACCTCACACTCCGTCTTTCATTCCGGCCTCATACTTCATTTCACACTTAATTTCTCTTCCTAATCTCAGTCTTACTCCAACTTCATACTTAGTCTGTCACTCCAGCCACACTCAACCTCATTCCAGTCTTGCACTCAATCTCTCACTCTAACCTCACACTCAACCTGACACTCAAACTCTCACTCTAACCTCACAATCAGCCTCTCATTGCAACATCACATTCATTCTCATATTCAGCTCATACTCAGCCTAACATTCCTTGGAATTTCACCTCATACCCACACTTCTATCAGCCATACACGCAAGAACTGTAATCATATCATCATCATCATCACCATTATGCTCAAAGAAAGTAATAAATTCACCATCATCAACGGCATGCTTAAAGAAAGCAATAAATTCAACATCATCATTAATATCATCATCATCAACAGCAGCAGCAACAACAGGAGCTGCAGCAGCAGCAGCAGCACAACCACCATCATTATCCTACTATTTTTCATGCTGAGGAAAAGTAATAATTTCATTATCATGATCATGATCATCATCATCAATATACCTTTACTTTAAATCTATTTGGCAGGATGCAAAAACAGAAATAGCTAGAATTCTGAAACTGCTAAAGCAACATTCAGAGAACTCCACAATCCAGATGATAATGCCACATTCCAGATTAGAATGACAAACACACACACACACACACACACACACACACACACACACACACACACACACACACACACACACACACACACACACACATTTGTACATCAGGTGTTGTGTACAGTCTTTGAAATATACACAGTACTAAGAGTGGCTCTGGTAAATGGAACAAGTAATACATCACAAACTGAATGTGCAAAGATAAGTGTAATGATTTTTGTTCTAACCAAGATCTATACACGTGAGAATCTATGATTTCATGTAAACCATTATATATGGCAAGCTACTAAGTCTTGGTAAATTATGTACACAGAAACGAGTGTTATCAAAGTGAATCCATTGGTCATGTCTGTGGTCTTTCATTAAGACTGTGTAATGACCATAACTGTTGACATTCTGTAACGTATGCCATATTTAGTGATAATCTCCTATTGCATTTGAACCTTTTCATATACCTTTTGGAGATTTGAATCAGTTCTCATGAGCAGTACAAAAGCAACGTCATGAGCTCTTGTAATATCAGTATTACATTTTGTTTGAGGTGCAGGGCAATGTCTACAATGAAGATCTGATAGAAAGTCTGATGGTTCAATCACAACAGTAGGGGAAAATGGTGCAGATATACAGGGTGTCCCTGGGGTTATGTCAAAAACTTTGAGAAATGACAGATGAGGGAATTCTAAGCAAAAAATGTTATATGAACATGTGTCCAAATCTCAACCGTTACAGAGCTACAGTTACTGATGACCTTATGGGCGAAAATGGTCTCCTTCATAATTCGCCCATAAGGTCATCAGTAACTGTAGCTCCGTAACGGTTGGGGTTCGGACACATGTTCATATAACATTTTTTCCTCAGAATTCCCTCCTCTATCATTTCCCAAAGTTTTTGACTTAACTCCCGGGACACCCTGTAAAACGAAACTCTTCTCAGTCTTGAAATGAGTTCCCACAACTGCTGCATGAAATCAGTGCAGTTATTTGACCTTCCGCAATTTGGATAATTGCTGAGTTCTGATCTGCATCGGAAGGGAGGGGGGAAGGGGGGGAGGCGGAAGAGGAGAGGGATTAGGAAAGTACGTATAATTTTAGCGAAAACCCCAAGAGAAAAATAGGAAGTAAATAAATAAGAGGAGCGATTAAGTCCACCCTCGTCATTATCGGCTAACAGAGTGGAACTGGTGCCCATCCCACTCACTTCACAGCCCCCCCTCTGCCCTCCTTCCATACCTAGTCCTCCCTTGATCCCCATTAGGACTTTCTTTGCTCTCTATTGCTTCCCCCTCCCTAGTTCTCCTTCACCCATCTCTTCCTTCCTCTATTCTGCTTCACTCCATCATTTCCCTCACTTCCTTCCTTCCTTCATCTCCCTCACTCATCTTTTTCCCTCCACCCATCTTCCTCACCCTTCTTCTATCCCGCCATTTTCCTCACTCTGTTCCTTCTCTCTTTACATATCTATCACCCTTCCCCCTCCCTCCCTGCAGCCCCCTAGCCCTTCTCCTTCCCTCTCTCCATCTCCCTCACTCTTCTAACTTCCTCCATCTGCCTCGCCCCTCTTTTTCCCTTCCTCCATCTCCCTCACACTTCTCATTTCCTCCCTCCCTCTCCCTCATCCTTCTCATTTCCTCCCTCGATGTTCCTCTCTCATCTCTTTCCTTCCCTCCATCTTATTAACTTGACACCCACATGCTCTCGCCCTTTGCCCCATTTACGATCTAAATTTGGACCCGTGTTAATAGCAGGTCCTGACCAGCTTCTACGATAAACAAGTCTCTTATGGCAGTAATTTGTTATCAGAAATCATATCGTTTTGTCGGGTTTTTGTGTTTTTCAGTGTGGCGTTCATTCCAGTTTGCTTGTAAAGTGTTTGGTAGCTGACTGAGTGAAGACAAAAGTACAGTATATGCAAGCATCCTTGTTGACTATTTTTGGTCAGGATATTTTATGAATACCCTCTCTCTCTCTCTCTCTCTCTCTCTCTCTCTCTCTCTCTCTCTCTCTCTCTCTCTCTCTCTCTCTCTCTCTCTCTCGTTATCATCATCATATAACCTCTTCCCTCTTTTCTCTCTCCCCTAATTCCCTCTCCCCCCACCCTTCCTCCACATCTCCTGCCGCCACTCCATCACTATTACCGCTCCCTCTCCTCCTCTGCTGTTTTTACCTCGCGTCTGCCACTTCCCTCCCTCACTTCTTAACTCCCTACCCTCTGTCTGTCTGTCTGCCGAGAAACAAGGCTGGTGTTGGTAGAACTTTTCTGAAACTTCATTTCCATTTGTTATCTAATTATTTATGAAACAAGTTGATATGCCACCATGAAAACGGTGGTACGTTATAGAAACAAAATGTGTTCACTCCCCATTTAATGCTTTCAGTTACTGTCTTCCGCTCCTGTATCTAAACTGATATGTGCAAAAACTACTAGCCTTGAAATAAGCCAACATGCTAAATACTTGTCCTTTAGTGTGGGGATTACAATACTGTTATGCAGGGGTTTTTGTACTTACATCCATCCACTCATGATGTAGTGCTGCCTTCTCTTGTTTAGATGACTCTACACTGAGTGGCATGTTTAATGGTTTTTTGTAACCCGGGAAACCCTTTATAACGTTGGATGGTAACGATATAGCTAATAATGGAATGATGTGGAGCCTAGTGGGTGGGGAAATACAAATGCGGCATTCATCCAGGAACCAAACCTCCATAATCTGTCTCGCCCTTCGCTGTGACGAGGAGCTGTCCGCCACAAGAGAACATTGCCCCACTGGACTGGGCAATCCTGCAGAAGCGATTGCTTGCCTGCGATTGATGGGTCTGCTTGTCCAGAGAGACCGGGGTTGATCTATTACCTCTACATATTCACCTACCTCTTCATCTTCACCGCCTGTGTTATACCTGCAACCCTCCATCCCTTTCTCGAATTTCATCCACTAAACTTACAGACTTGCTCGTCACACTAACTAGATATCTGCTACTGTTCACATTCCATTACATGCCAATCACTACAAACCCCACGGCTTCATTCCTCCTGAAATCTAAGGGAATGGTGTATGGTAATTTCTGTAATCATAAACGATGATAGTTCTTTGCTATAATTTTCTTGTTCTCGTAACTCTCTTAGATAGGAGGTGCTCAGTCTTGGTCAAGCGTCCTACTCAGGTACATTATTTGATATTCATCTAATTCTTCATTTAGTGCTACCTTCATAATATAAAGACAAACTGCCGAAAAATAAATATTATTTTCACAATAAACCAACAAGAAGCAAGGGTAAGCATGGTTTTGTGATCACGTGTGACAAGTGAACCGCTGCCAGAACCCCACTTAGCTGATTATATACCAACCCAGGGAAGGAGTCTGGCAAGCGTTGTGATCAATTCTGTTGAACAGAAGGATGAGAGGCTAACTACTAAAACTGAGACATCTGAACACTCACAAAGTCAAAATTGTTTAGGTAATCATTTATGTCTTTCTGAAAGAGAGGTAATACTTCAATGGGGTAAATAGAAAAGACATTTGTAGGTGCAGAGTTCAGAATTATGTGAACGGATAGCAAAGTGTTGACGTGATGGGTATGCAGAGAGAGCATTTTACCATCCAATAGTTTGTAAACACCAGATGTATCGAGTGCCTTGACAGGAATGTTCGGACAGGTAACACTAACAAATGAAGGTGTACGAAAATAAAAGTAATATCCATGGTCTAGGTGAGTATGGAAAAAGGAAAAAAAAAAAGACTACGTGAAATTAGGTCACTACATGGAGCAAGGAAAGTAATGAAACTTGTTAAATCTGAAAGTGAAATGAAGATTTTGCAACATGACGCTGAAACTGAAGAAATCTGAGTGGGAACAGGACGAAACTGACGACCCACAGCCAACTCCGCCTCTACTATACAGTGCTGATTTGTGTAGCGACGTGTGGACATCCAGATATTAAGTGAACATTAGGTAATTCTTACGAGATCTTGTTTTCTCGAGATTCCATTGTTAATCCTGTATAACCAACTATCATGATAATGTATTTATTATTCGTCACTATAACATATATCAGTATTATATCATTGTCTTATGTATGTACATTAAATTTAGTTAAATATCCCACAATCAAATAGTATGCTCTTATTATCAGTACAGTATATTGTCACATAGCTTCCTTAACATTCACCTGTAATATCGGTAAAGTTGTGTCATTGAACTGTCATTTATACGTCTATAACATGTCAGGAGATATTTAAGGAAGGGTGGACAAATGTAGGTAAGAGAATTCTTGTTGCTTAGTCGCCACGACTCTGACGCTACCAGAATGCGATGAATTGGCAGTGGTCATTACCTCTGGCCAAGATCTGCTGCTTCATCAAGGGATCGCTGAGAGGACTGTTTTATGTGTACACAACTGACAACTCCTTAACTCACCGTACTGTCATGGCATTGGGTAAGAACGGAAACTTACCTCTCCCCGAATGATTCTGGGAGAGACAAAGAACTGATAGACTCCGATAGCGTTACACATATCTTTCCCAATAAAGTATCCAGTAGTTGTACGGAGTCTTTAAGAATGACCTGAGTTCCTGGTGGTATATCTATAGGCGTAAATGTCACAAAAATAGCTTACCTTCTTATAGACCCATGGCCACACTTATTAACGAGCTTTCTGTGGAGTAATTATTCCAACCTTCTTATGTCCCCTCTCTTAGCCGGACTCGTTTTCTCTAGAGATATCGTTCACTTGCAATCATCTCTATTAACCTGGAAATAATTGGTACGTCTGCCCCAAACATCAAAACGAGATAATGTTCCCTTCATTTGCGTAAATCCTGTTATCCGCGTCATTCCCTTGGAGTATTTCGCATTGTTACGGCTACCACCAGACAGTTTTTCTTTTTCAGCTCAGGAGAAAATCTTCAGATTAAATGGAGCTAGATATAAGCGTCATTGACCCATTCCCTACTAGAAGTCCATTCAAAAGTGACTAAAATCATCAGATAGTTGAATAAATAGAATAAGCCAGGGCCTCATTGGGGTAAATGGTTAAAATATATAACTATTTTACCATTCAAGTTTCCTGACAATAATGGGACACACACACACACACACACACACACACACCTTGCACCTCCTGTTATTCCCTTCCTTTATCAAGTCTTTCTTGTTCCATTCCCTTTCCATCCATTTTTTTCTGTACCCACTTTCTATCAGGTATAGCCTCTTCAAGACTATGAAAAAGTTTATTCTCTCTACAACACAACTCCTGTATTCAGCTTGGACGAGACTTTTCAAAAAGTAGTGGTCAGACAGCTTCAATAACATCTTCACTACATGAGATCTACCAAGCTGAATAAAACCGTGTGGTGGCAGCGATCATAAAGTGAATAAGGCATCGTCCTAACCTCTGTCTTGAACCTCCTGAAATTCCTATATTAAGCTATCAGCTCTTCCCATCTCTCTCTCTCTCTCTCTCTCTCTCTCTCTCTCTCTCTCTCTCTCTCTCTCTCTCTCTCTCTCTCTCTCAATACATTCTCCTCCTCCCTTCTCCCCACTTCTTCCTTCTCCCACTCTACCATTCTCTCTCTATACGTTTCTCTCACTCCCCCCTCCCCCCGACTCCTTCCCACTTTCTCTCTCTCCCCCACTCTTGTAAGTACGTACTTCAAGAGTTTACTGCTCTCGTGTGAATACCTCCGTCCCAGCGAGGGTCCTTCCTGCTTCATCTTACACTGGCTTTGGTAACTTTCTTCATCCTCAACTTTCATTAAACGAGGGAGTGAATACATAGCCAGACGCACACAATGTATGTACGCAAGGGTATACTATACAACAGTGAATGAAGTTAACAAAATAAGTCACAACTCACAAGGGTTTTTACACTCGTCTGAGTCTGCCATCAATAAAACACACGGACAGACACAACTCACAAGATTTGCTACTCATATTAGGCTGAAAGCAAGGGAAAAAACTGGCATGTAGCCTACCTCACTCTGTATCCGTGTCAGGCCGTACGGGGTCAACTGTAATGACGATCCTTCTCCTCAGATCCTTTTTTTTAATGCGAGGAAGAAGGAACCAAAGGCCATGAGCCCGCAATAAAAGTTCCCTCCAAGAGAAATACAAAATACAAGAAAGAGCCAAATTCAAGATCCAATCATTTCAAGATGCCTGGACACACTGCGTTTGAAAGACTGGAGATCATGGGCAGCAGGAAATACAGACAGAGGGAGACAGTTCCATAGTTGACCTGTTGCATAAATGAAGGACTGGGAGTAACGGTTAACTCTTGCATTAGAGAGTGGGACAGAAAAGGGATGAGAGTTTGCTGCCAGACGGGTGCTACGCGCCCGTCGTAGAGGTGGAGGATTGCAAGCAGACAGTTCAGAGGAGCAGTGACCATTAAAGTAGCGATAGAAAAGAGATAAAGATGCAACAGTGCGGCAAAGAGACAGAGGTTGAAGGGAGTCAGTAAGAGGAGGAGAGTTAATGAGACGAAAACCTTTTGACTCCACCCTATTGAGAAGAGCTGTATGTGGGAAGCCTCCCCACACATGAGAGTTGTACTCCACACAGGGGCGGATAAAACTCCTGTATAGAGTCAACAATTGTGCAGGGGTAAAGAAAGAACGGAGTCGGCTTAGCACACCCAATCTCTTGGAAGCAGATTTTACAAGAGATGTAATATGATCTTTCCAAGATAAGTCCCGAGTAAATGAAACCCCAGGCATGTTCAAGGATGATGCAGGATTAAGCTGAATATTATTAAACATTAGTGGGTATACCTGTGGAAGATTTTGACGGGTTGATATGTGTAAGAACTGAGTCCTACGTGCATTAAAAACAACCAGATTATTTTTACCCCAGTCAGAGATACGAGCCAAGTGAGACATCAGGTGTGCCATAGCCTCATCCCTTGTTTGTTGAAGTAACTGCTGAGATGGGCGTTGCGGGAACCGAATGGAAAGGTGAAAGGTGGAGTCATCAGCGTATGAGTGGATAGGGTTAGATGTACAGCTTAGAAGGTCATTGATGAATAAAAGGAAGAGAGTTGGTGATAGGACAGAGCCCTGAGGAACACCACTGTTGATAGATCTAGGAGAAGAACGATGGCCGTCTACAACAGCGGCTATAGAACGACCATAAAGGAAGCTAGCGATGAAGGCACAGATAGAAGGAGAGTGATAGTCGGAAGTTACATTTCCCGATGCTTGGCAAGTACGAATGAGGAAGGTTTTTGAGCCTGTGGTGAGATATTCGCCCACCCTTTATCAAGGATACATTCTCTAGGTGTTACCTTAGGCATTAATTGTACCTATCAACCCATAAATGCTGGATGGGCACATGACCCGAATGCCACCAGCTGCCCGCACAAGGATTCGAATCCTGGCGCTGTTGGGCCGTCAACTTCATAGCTATGGCCACCGCGACAGGTAAGTGATCATCTCAACCACGCTTACCATCACTACCATTTAATGGTTCATGTGAAACTGGAGGTCACCTATACAACAGTTTTTCTATGGCAGTGCAATCACATATACTGTATATATTAATATCTGCACATCTCTCGTGTGTCTGTCTATCTTACTAACTATACTCGGTTCCACGGAGTCTGACGCACTGATTTTGCCAGCCGAGGACAGGTGGATCTGGTAACACTGCGCGACGTACTCGGGCGGTGATTGGTGGATTTCCGTTGTGTTTGAAGGTGCTCCAAAGTGACTTTGTATTTCAACCAAGGCCCTCTGTGATTCGTAAGATACCGGATTATACAGATACAAATTAAAGCAATGATATCTTTAATGATAAATATGTGCCTTTTAAATTACTAGAGATAAATCTGAACGACAATGATAACAAAAAGTAAGTAAAGTCGCGACTGGATGCATACGGACAAGTCAGCGACTGTGGCGGGAATTCAGACGTTCATAGAGAGGTGGTTCCGAGGTCCTGTGAAGGCTTGAATGTTTTTCCTGCCACTACTACACAGTGTCACAGTCAACAATCTTCACCATGCCCTTCATTACCTCATCTGCTAATATACAACCTGACCCTAGATATGCTTAGCTTATCTATTGATAATTATGATTTGTGTAAGCACACACACACACACACACACACACACACACACACACACACACACACCTCACTGGGGCCAATACATGCTATTCCATTCTCAGTATATATAGTGTACATACATATTTTCATTACCTTCATAGGCAACAGTACCTTTAAAAATCTGCATTTGTTTGTATTCCCAGTCAGATTCAGTAGAATTATTTCTTACATGAATAAGTTTGGTGTTTGATTTTCCCTAACATTTTTGTATCATAAGAGACAGACATACAGACGGACACCCTATCCCTGGTCACAGTGCATCCTTAAGCATGTATCTCTGCCCCCTCGACAAAGAGCCGAGAAAGTAATGGATTACATCATTATAGAATGAACCGAATTTTTTTTAATAGTGGAAAAAAGGAAAGTAAGATAAAAGCAAACTCCATGAGAAAATAATAGTTGAAATATGCTGCTATAATAAAACCGCGTGCAGTATAAACGAAATCAAACATAATTAAATGGATTTAAATCAGTCGCTGACTTGTCCGTATGCATCCAGTCGCGACTTTACTTATTTTTTGTTATCATTGTCGTTCAGGTTTAACTCTATTAATTTAAAAGGCACATATTTATCATTAAAGATATCATTGCTTTAATTTGTATCTGTATAATCCGGTATCTTACGAATCATAGAGGGCCTTGGTTGAAATACAAAGTCACTTTGGAGCACATTCAAACACAACGGAAATCCACCAATCACCGCCCGAGTACATCACGCAGTGTTACCAGATCCACCTGTCCTCGGCTGGCAAAATCAGTGCGTCAGACTCCGTGGACCCGAGTATAGTTCTCGGTCTCTCTCTCTCTCTCTCTCTCTCTGTATATATATATATATATATATATATATATATATATATATATATATATATATATATATATATGTGTGTGTGTGTGTGTGTGTGTTTTCATCTCCGTAGTTGCATAAGCTCTATTTTCTCTCCTTATTAAGACCATTTTCTCCCTCTGCTCAAGCCATTACTTTTGTCCATTATCCCTCGGCCGCTCCTTAGTTCCCGTTGCAGAAGCAGTGCTCATCCCTGGGTTGCCTAGCCATAAGTCGCAGCAAGAAAAATGAGCCAAGTTAACCTTATGTGATATTTGTCTGTTTACTTTAGGGTCTCATGCATTTGTGTGAATCTCTCTCTCTCTTCTTTGTCTGTTTACTTTGGGGTCTGGAGCATTTGTGTGAATCTCTCTCTCCCTCCCTCCCTCTCTCTCTCTCTCTCTCTCTCTCTCTCTCTCTCTCTCTCTATCATGTGATATAGATGTGGTGGGAAGCAATATAATGCTTTGACTGAAGGTATGTATGACTATATAATGAAGCGAGATTGACCTGAATGAATAACGGGAACGGAAACTAATGAAAAATGGAGTGAGTTTATTGATCTATCTACCCATATTTCATTTATTGCCTTATAAGGAATGCAGGGGCCCGAGTCCAACTTACTGAGTCCAGACGTTTAAGGTGAGTGACCAGTTGCTTGTCCCTGAGTGACAGTGTGACCAATGTACGCCAACCACCATTCGGACTGAGATCCTTATGGGCTACATCCTGTTAAAGCGCCTTAACCTGTTATGATATAACGCGTTAATTTGTTTCCTGTATAGTTATAAACCAACGCATGAAGTGGTTTACAGAGATACAAGAAACAAATTGGCTTTTCATGCAGCACTACATCAAATGAATGGATGGTGGCCCTCCCACTTACCATAAATGGAGCATATATGAGAAGTATGCTAATTAAGTATGAAGAAGAGAGGTCTAAAATATCAAGGGGTAAGAAAATGAGAGAGATAAAGGATAAGGAGAGAAAGAAAGACATATAATTTGTGATCCTGGGTTATATTTACTCTACGGGTAAAGCTGTCATCTCTCCTTAATGCATGGGAACAACAAGAGGTTAACACTAAAGTATGCTGCTATTTTTTTTTATAGTCAAGAAGACGTTTCGTGAAAAGAATGTTAAGCTACAGCATTATCTTTATTTATTTATTTTTTTTCTCACTGAACTATGGGAAACTGGCTGCAAAAGAATGAATCTCCGCCAAATTAAAGTAAATGAATTTTAGTTCGGCTGACAATGAAAGGTGAAAGAGACACTGAGTAAGAAATGAAGGCTGGTAACCTCAGGAAATGTAGAAATTAAAAGAGAAAGAAGAACAACTGGAATAAAGAAGGGAGGAAGAAAGCCACATATAGGAGTGGCTATATGGTCTTATCAAATGTGCAAGGAGAGGCAAAGCAGACAGAATTTAAAAACAAATCAAAGGTGTGTAAAACCTGCAGAAGTATAGAAAAAAAAATGGTAGAGAGGTATAAGGACGGAGAGTCACATGTGCCAGGGATATCATAGTCTAATCCTGTCCACAGGGAAAAGTGATTGGAACAAAAGTGTGAATTTATGAATGTTAAATTCGGAAAGGCTGAGGTGAAAAAAAAGAAAAAAAGTAGAGAGAAATAAGGGAGGGAGGCAGTCACGAAATGTGAATGATACGATGTACAGTATGTAGCAGGGGACGTAGGAGGCTTGTTAGCTCCTCTTCCACAACGACTCATATCCCATATCTGTCCTGAATATTCTCGTGTTATCAATCATTTTAGTACCGACTTTGTTTGCGCCAAAAACATGCAACAGAATACTGAGATGTAATGAACTACGAAAGAGGTGTTGGCAAATCTGTAAAGTCACATAGATCTAACACGAGGCTATAGTGTAATCCAGGGTGCATGTGGTGCTGCTAAACCCCTCCACTGTACCGTAGATCTAACTCGAGGCTATAGTGTAATCCAATGACCATGTGGTATGCTAAATCCTCCACTGTGCCGTCTCGCCGAGGGAAGGAAATGGCCCAGTCACAACCACAGCCAAACCATCAAACATAGCGTTATATTTATGAACTTTCTTATTCTCTTCCATCCTACAACGTATTTTATTTATTCCTGGTACCTATCGACGATTTCACTTAGCTTAGGAAAGATCTCGTGTACTGAATGGATTAATGAAGGCTGCATATAACGCCCACCACATCTGAAGAGTCTATTAACGTGAATTAACTCGTCTCGAGGTAGCGAGAATCAAATATGAAATGCGCCACCAAGTTAAGGGGTTAAACTTAAGTTATATATATGAGATTGCTTGTATAGTCGTTCGTTGTGACTCGCTGCCAATTGCAGACTCTCATACTACAAACTGTGTATAAGATTGCTTGTATAGCTTATATGTTAGCTGTGACTCATGCAGCTACCAAATACTTTTCAATATACAGAGTCTCGTGTTCTAAATTCCCCTGTGGATGGGGGTAAACAATACTTCCCAAGTATCCATGCTTGTCGTAAGAGGAAACTAAAAGGGGCATATGTCTCCAATCTTTCTCTCCTTACTGTACTCTTCTGTTTTTCTGTCCTACCTTTCTTCTTACTATTTCCGTGTTTCTTTCGGCCTTTATTTTCCCTCTACTGCCACAGTGCCATATAGCCATATTATGGCCTGGTGCTAGTTCTTCATTATTCCTTCCTTCGTACTAATAAGTTGTGTATAAGACTGCTGGTACATGTGTTCTCTGTGACTCATACAGTTACTAGACACGTCTTAGTATACAGAGACTCTTATACTTAAAGCTGTGTATAAGATTGCCTGTACATACGTTCGCAGTGACTCGTACAACTACCAAACACTTCATGATTTATAAACCCTCCCAAGCGTAAATTTTATATATGACCACTTGTATATAGCCTGATTAACTCACAATCAGATCAAAGCAGAATGTTGAAGATACTAAATACGAAAAACAAAACGATCTGTGATAACAATTAGTTAGCTGAGATCGATAAAAATTACTCCAAAGATGCTCAAGTTTAGGATACATGCGAAGCTACGGTGCTTTGCTTATTAAGGTCCAAGCGTATTAACTGGGGCATTACATGGCATTTTTCAGATTTCGGTGCTGCTCTTACTGGCTTCTGCACCATTTTCTTTTTAAATTCTGATTTCTGCCGTGTGAACGAAAGCAGCTACTCAGATTTCGGATTCCCTCTATATTTCACATGACACAAAGTTGAGAAAGTTTAACTAAAAGGCTTGGTAAAATTATATATAAACTTTGAACACTGAATAGGATCCAAACAGATTTTCCAACCGAATTAATATCTCACCTGTTAAGGCGCTGATAACCACAAAGTCAAGTCTGAGTCTAGATTTCTCTTTCCAAGCAAATGTGTAAGTTGCTTTTTTTTTTTTTTTTTTTTTTTTTGCCTATCGACCATTGGGGCCGGAGTCCCTGGTCATTAAGGCAAAAATATATATATGTATATATATTGACACATACATACATATATATATATATATGAACATATATATATACATACATACATACATACACATCCATGCATATGAACATACACACTTTCATGCACACGAACATATATATAATAATTTTTATTTTATTTTTTTGTATTTTTATTTTTTTTTTTTATTTTTTTTTTTTTTAACCTTCTATTACTTTTAAACTAAAATGCCTAATCTAAAGACCCTAAAACTAACCACCTAACAGACAAATCGCTAACCTATACTAAATCCTAAGAGACAAATAACTAGACCTACACTAATGGTAAAAAATGCCTCGACCAAGAGATCACCATCGACTGCAGATATGTAATGCCTTTCTACATGACATACCTGCACTCATCACCTGGTGACTGTCAGTCGAGGCACAACCTAATATAGGGGACATCAATATATGAAAGGAAACCAGACGAGTCAGGAACATTTCCATATACGTCAGCTGTCAGCCCTAATTAGAATAACTTAAGCGAGATAGTATAATGTATTTAGAGAATTTGTACAGAAAGTGGAGAACCTCTCCCAGCAGACCACCATCGACTGCAAGTGCCCAATACCTTTCTATATTGCACACTTACACTCATCAGCTAGTGACTGTCAGTCGAGGAACGGGGTTTAATGTAGGGGACATCTATATTAGAAACAGATCAGTGGGTGGAGGAACTATTTCAAATACGTCAACAGTCAACCCTAATTAACAGTACAATACATACATATTTACAGTAGATAAAAACCATAACCATACAGTGAAAATGTCACATCACTCTGATCAGTCCGGTCTCTCTCAGGAAAGCCATCAATTTATCAGTCATAACAATGTCCCCATCACCCAGGATGGTGGAAAGGGTGAAGGGGACGTCTGCTGCGCCGCAGTAATTTATAAGTGAAGCACGTTCACGAATAAATCGCCGACAGCGCAGGACGATATGACTGATAGATAACACCGCATCACAGATGTCACAGTGCGGTGGGAATTGTCTTTCCATATATGGTTTTATGTGTGTTAATATAGTGGCATTAAGCCGTAACCGTGCCAACACTTTTTCCTCAAGACGACTGGGGCGGGTGGCAGTTTCCCAGTCGCCCAGGTGCGGCTTACAAGTTGGAATATTTAGTCTGGTCCACTGACCTTGCCACAGAAGATTTACTGATTTCTTTCCGAGAGAGAGACTCGACCGTAAATCACGAGGAACGTCCCAAGTCTCCTCGAGTTCTACAGCCGACTTTGCAAGTATGTCAGCCTGCTCATTGCCGTAGATGCGACAATGACCAGGCACCCAGATCAGCGTGAATGACTTATTGCATGAATGCAACTCATTAACGATGCGGCCCTGGATCTCGTGAGAGTCCGTAGTACAAGATGCAATTGCCTGAAGGGCTGATTTTGAATCTGAAAATATGACAAATGAGTCATGCCTAGAATTGAGAGCATAGTCTATGGCTTTGTCAATAGCAAAAAGTTCGGAGGTAAACACAGATGTATGAGTCGGCAACCGATACCTAAGTGCACATTCAGCCGACCACACACTTGCACCTACACATTCACTCGACTTGGAGCCGTCAGTGTAAAATTGATGGGACCCCAAGTGACGCACGATGATGTTACGAAGCAAGTGGTGGACCTCTGCCTCCGGAAAGTTGCAGCTGTCAGTAGGCTATTTATGGAATGGTACTGAACCATGCTTGGCTAATGAACTTTCACCGGGGGTATGACCGCCTCTGGAAAGTTGCGACTGTCAGTAGGCTATTTATGGAATGATACTGAACCATGCTTGGCTAATGAACTTTCACCGGGGGTATGACCAGAAACATCAGGGACAGACAAAATCAGTCAACACTCGGACACAACACTAATTAAACCAACAGGATTCGGTTGTTAGCGAATGAAGCACCAGTTACAGTAAAATGTCCAGTGAAACAGCATACTATGTTACTATAAATGGTGAAAGGTCGTTCACACACACCACAAAGCCAGCCAGGAGACAGGACGTGTGTGCTGGGCAATCCCCAAGTTCTGTCCTCCCCACTTACTATTTTTTAACCAGCCCATACCCCACTGACCGGGATAATGTATGACCCGGCCTGCACTATATGTGCAGGAAATCTTTGAACGAACGAACGGTGAAAGGTCTTTGAATAGTACTTACCTCACCATTGTCGTAGATGTAAATAAGACAATGACCGCTTATGGGAAAATGAACGACTGTGCGTGAAGTTTTAGTCATGACAGAAAGAAAGAAGAAACGAATGAATGAATGGATGTTAAAAAAAAAAAAAAAAAAAATCGGATAAACAGATGAAAAAAAAAATTCTCCTTTGTCTCGGAAAGCCTGGTCGTCCTCCATTCCAGTAACTCTGATATCAGTACAGCTACGCCCACAGTCCAGCGGAAGATTATCAAAAACATTACAGTATGACATTAGCAACGAAGAAATGCTACAGAAAAGATGAAGAGCCCTAGTAATTTTTTATTTCTGTCGCTGAGCTACGAAAATATGCAAAAAAGGACGAGAATATAAGTCAAGTATAGCTGAAAGAGCTATATCAATGGTGTGACGTGAATTTGCCTGTGACGCAGCTCCTAAAACAAGAGTTGTAAACATATTTCTTTTCAGGGGCATGATAACCCTTTCGTACACCTTCGTTATGTCAGTACCATAGTTTTTTTTTTTTTTTTTTTTTTCGGCGAAGACAAACACACATGGTTAATTTAACAGCTCCATACAGATTTTTAAGGATGTCGTAAGACCTCATGATGACTCAGTATTTCTAGTGACAGACTTAGGTACAGGTTGCTGATAATCCTCTGTAGTTGGTTTCTTTCCATCTGACGGAACTGGGCCACTCCCATAACTTGAATAGCAAGTCGTGGTTGCAAGAAGTTGAATGAGCCTTAGTTATGAGGTATAGAGGAATGAGTCTCCTTGGTTTATAGTCACATCAAATCTTTTTTCTTACCATCAACTCAGCTGAAACGGATTATGGATTTTTGTTAGATGGGGATAAACGCTCTGTTGTTATAAGCTCAGTGCTTCACACACGCGCCACTTTATTTCTCTGTTTCAAGACACATCTGTGTGTTTCACAAATCTGTGACTTTATTTCGTTCACGTATCATACACACACTCATCACGGTAAAAGTCAGGTCCGAAAAGCTACCTTGGAGCAGTGAGCTCCATACCATTACAGGCGGATGGAGAAAAGTTTTTTATGTTGCCTTATAATGTATGCAGTCATTAGCATGTCTGGCTGAGGTAATTACAGAGGAAGATGGTAATTAAAGCTGCAGGTGGGTAAAGTTGTTTAGCTACTAGCAGAGCGGCGGCTGTCGGCACCACCTACACACAAATACAATGCTATTTTATCTTTAACTGGCCTAAAATTGCCATCTATGTACTTTGAAATCTGAGTTGCGGCAACAAATTAACTCTAGAGTATAGTATAGTCACTCAGACCTGTTATGGAAGGATGTATAGCCGTACAATTGTCATATTCTGTCATTAACCTCCGAAAACTAAGCACTAAGAGAAAGAAAATCTGGGCAGGTTAAAGTGAAAAGATTACAGCAAGCGAGCAAATACAAGCTGCTGTTTCTTGGATGTTAGGCTGTCGATCACAGGCATGGAGGCCAATATCGTTAACCCCTTCAGTCTGGTGGCATAGTCCTTTCTCTTTTTCTTGCTACCGCCAGACGATATTATACAGCGCGGGTAGTGAGGGGTTAGCGAAGACTCTACCTCCCACAGCACGAGAAGTCTCCCCAGCGCTAAATAAAATCATTTGGTGGTGAGAGTAATGAATATAAATACGTCGCTGGAGTCAAGTAGGTAACTTACAGTATAACGTTATAAGTATTTTTTATTCATGCCATCTGCAGACGAGTTTACTTGTGTTTAGTGAGATTACATATTTGAGCCGAAGTGGTAACATGCATATGGATATGCGTGGCTCGTAGGAGGACTGCTGGACATCAGACACAAGATCGTTAAGTCTGTGCGCTAAGACTGATGCTGCTAGAAAAATAAATCCTAAAATTTGTTTGAACCACAGGATTTGTATATAGCACACACGTTATTGATATTTTTATGGGAGTACACACAGGCAGTAAGGATAATATTCAGTTCATTCTCCAGCGAATAGAATGATTTTACGCATGCTCTACAGTCGGGGACACAAGTATTCCTAATATTACTCATCCTCTGCTTCTGACTTTCCTCTGTTGGCCACTATTTTAAGATGACAGGTACTTACTATGCTTCGTTGCGCGAAGATGAGTGGCTTTAATTATGATGCGTCAGGACAGAAGTAATGAACATGCCACAAGTGCGACGCAGATGCAGTGGAACAGTAATCGATATTTCGTTGCTAACTGTGCACGTTGACCACACGCTCTGGGTACACCTTGCACACACCGTTGATGCACCTTAAACACTCACCGCTACTTACAAACGCTACTATCAACGTGCACAGCTGACGTGGTGGAACACAACCATACACTAAATTCATACCAATCATTTAAGGTAGTTCACCAGCATGCACCACCACTGAAATACGTTAAAAATGTATCCCAGTGAAAAATGCAAAAGCATGACTAACTCATACAGAGTATACTGTAACCTGCACACGCTAACTGAGCAATCCGTTCCCACACAACACCGATACTTATTATTACTTATAATTTTCAGAATAAGGTTAAGACGCAGAAAATGAACAACGAGACATTTACCGGGCTTGCATATACACATAATCAACACGAAGCTGTAAAAACTTGGCGGCTGACCTGTACAACTGACTGAGTTGTACACAAAATTAACTACTGAGACAACCTCTGGCCAGTCATGCAGGCCAACACAACAGAGCAACCAGTCACGGAAAGGGCCATAGTCTTGTTAAAGTTCATTTACGTAAATTTAGCCCAAGATTTTTGTCGATATGCAACTTATATCACGCAGAAAAAAAAAAAAATCCTATCCATGACACTTCGTCCATAATAGAATATTATTTTAGGATATATCTCTTGCCACGACTTGGTACTCAAGATGGAGAGACGGAAAATTTGGGCCAAGTTAAAAAGACTATAGTTCGGAATGCGCTCAGACACTATTTTTGACTATATATAAAGCTTATTACCTCTTACTCTACTCTTATATGTTATATCTCTTTTGTGTCGACGACTACTGTATATATAACATACAAGCGTATATTAACATATGAGATGCAGAAACAGCTTGTAAGGATGAAGGTAATACGGATCAAGGACACACACACACACTGCTGGTGCAGTAAGCGTGCGTCCTCCCAGCTGTTGGTACGTCTCACAGTAGTAGGACATGTTTATGAAGACTTTGAGACCTCGGCATCTGTGCCAAGTTTAAACAATGAACAGAGAGCAGATGTGGTCACGGCCGGAGGAGGAGAATAGCAGGAGAGGAAGGATAGGAGAAAGGATGAAGGTGAAGTGGAGAGGAGAGGAGAAGGTGAAGGGGCAGAGAAGAGGGTGAGGGAGAGAGAACCTGAGTGAGAGTAGAGGTGGAGAGGGAGAGGAGAAGGAGGGTTGGAGAATACAAAGGAGTACAAAAGGGAGCAAACAGCAACAGACCTATTTGATCATTCGAGGCTGTTAGTTTTATGGTAAGTTATAACTACCATGACTATCCCATGAATCAAAAGCAAAGACATGAAAACGGAAGGGATGGGGGTAAAAGAGAAGATGAGGGGTATAAATGACGGTGGGGGGTGAAGGAGAAGGTGAGGGAGAGACATGGGGGTGAAGCGGGGGAGAGGAAACGATGAGGTGGTAAAAACGAAGTGAGGAAGTGAAAAGAATGGAGAGGTAAATTACCAATATGCTGGGAATCGAACCAGGGACTCTCAGATAAAAAGCATCTACTTGCCCGAGTGCCAGGGGGTTAACTCATCCTCTTGATGCCCACAGTGGGGGCGGAGGGACGTTGGTTACAAGATTGTGACAACGTGAGTTAACTTTTACCTGGTCGTGGTGTAGTGGTATGCTGCCTGGCTCTCATCTGAGAGTCCCTGGTTCGATTCCCAGAATGGAGAGGGTGAGGGGGTGTGGGGAGAAGGGTAGGGGGAGACGAGACGGAGGGGAGGAGAGGTGTAGTGAAGAAAATAAGGAGAAGGGACAGTGTGGGGAGGGAAAATATTGTGTGTGGGGATAAAAATTATAAGATGAAGAGTTCAGTAATGAAATGAATACGCGAGAACAAGGTATATTACAGAGAAGTAGTTACAACAATAAAAAAGAAAAGTTGGGAGGAGATGTGGGATAACAGGGTTAGAGGATGAATACACACACACACACACACACACACACACAAGATGAGCCAGTAGCCTTAGTCTTTAAATTAAGATATAGGTCTACTGATGCGATGAATAACTAGGAGAAGAGAGAAGCTGTCAGTCGACTTTTATATCATATAGAAAATATACATATATTATATTTGTTTTACAACACTTTCGAAATTTCATTTGCTTATGTATGTTACCGAGAAATACTGAGGTATTGAAAGGTGCATCATAAATCTTATTGGAAAGTGTGTGTGTGTGTGTGTGTGTGTGTGTGTGTGTGTGTGTGTGTGTGTGTGTGTGTGTGTGTGTGTGTGTGAGCCAGGCGCGTATTCTGGGTAGTATAGACTACTTAGAAGCACCTCTTCCTTACCCTTTTGGTATGTTATCGAGGCAAACATTTTCAACAATAAAAGTTCATAACTAAAATAAAAAGGCAATGGAGAGGTGCAGTAGGCACAATAAATTGTTACGGAAGACTAGTTGCAAATCTCCAAAGTCATTTAGAACATAACTATTGTTGTCAGCTTGATGAACCCCTGTAGCACCTTAGGGCCAAAAGCTCATTCACACTGGGGTGAACGAGGGAAATATCCCTGCTGTTTCCTGACGATTAAATTCAAAGAATGAAAAGCCTCTCGTGCTGAAACTGTTAAGGACAGCTGGGTCTAACGTCTTCACTTTGAAATGTTACTCGAGTTTTTAAACAGAATAAAAGTGAAAGTGGTAAAACTTAACTGAAAATTGCATCATCCAAATTAGAAGGTTAATTCTGAGTTTTATA
Source organism: Coenobita brevimanus (assembly GCF_032717465.1). Taxonomy (NCBI): domain Eukaryota; kingdom Metazoa; phylum Arthropoda; class Malacostraca; order Decapoda; family Coenobitidae; genus Coenobita; species Coenobita brevimanus. The sequence continues at coordinate 15,094,447 of NC_136966.1, forward strand.
TGACATGCAACATACGCTTTTAAAACTTAAAGCAAATTTAATGACATTGTTTCATATATGCTGTACTATTAGGTAGTATTATTACATATTAATACCTTCGAGTCCGGGATGTGCTTTTACTTTTCTTTTTCATCCATTCTTTTTTTTTCTTTTTTTTTCTTTCCTCATTTCTCAGCTTCAATCAGTGACTTTCCTAAGTTAACAGATTGTTATAGCGTTCATTGACTCCTTCACTACTCGTCTGATCTCGTATAATGACGAATGATTTGATAGTGATATTGGTAATGTAGAATAAAATAACGTAAAGGGGCTGAAGGGTGTAAATTTCTGGCTTGTTAAACTAAAATCCACAACATTCCAAAGGCTTATTACATTTTAGGAACTGTATTATGGCTGTACCCTGCAGTGAATGGCATGTTCTGCCCTAAGACTGGTGCATGGTTAATACCGCCGTCATTTTCTCCAACTACCCTGTTCATTACACGCGCAAGTACCACTGAATTCGACCCAGTGTTGCAGAAAAAACTTAAGGGTCAGTAATCTGAGTGGCACAGGAGGCTTTGTAGTACCTCTTTCTGGTTGACTTTTTTTAGATATTACAGTTCAGCATTTGTATGGTATTTATGTAGTTTATATAGCTTACATGACTAACATATAAGATTAACGAGAAGTATATTGTGCATAATAAATCGCTAGGCTTTAATAAGACTACAACGCTACATCTGGTATCTGCTTCTAGAATCAAGTGCCGTGAACTGCTAAAATTAGGAATTACGTTCACCTGTTGAAATCATGTTTATTGTGATGGTACAATAATTTTGGCCCGACTTAGACCTTGCTCATGCATACTGATACTGTGTTCATTGTAAAGATCCAATAGTGCATAGCCGACTTGGATCATCTTCAGGCAAACTGAGGTTGTGTTAATGGTGAAAATACAACAGCTGGGCCCTACCTGAACCTTCTTCATACCTGGAAGTCGGGCCACAGTTGTTTCCGCACATAGAGCACAGTCTTAATATGTGGGTATGGTTTATTCATCTGCTCACACTGCGAAGTATTGTGGTTGTAAGCGGTTTTTATGGTTGGCTTCGGGGATTGCGTAACAGCTCTTCCTCGGTGATTTATTTTACATGTTTACAGTACAATTTTTTTTTCCATGGTGTGTTACTGAGGCAAACTATACCGACACTAGAGAGTACTTAATAATATTTAAATAGATAATCAGGGCGTGATACCCATAATAAATCGCAAAAAAGGCACTAAGAAATCTCCAAACCCACTTGCAGCATTGGTTTGGCGCTTACAGTCAGTCTTCAAGTTACAAGCAATGGTGCAATGCTGTTTGTTTACAGCATATCTGGTTGAATGGACGTGTTTTTAGGAGACATAATCGAATTCATGTAACTAGGTTGTTACTGAATAAAGTAGCGACATTTAAAGATACTGTATTTCTAGCAATATGAAGCCTGTCTGTACATGTGTAGGTGTTGGGGACCGTGCAGTACGATCCCAAAGCCATTTTTTCGTCGGTAAAATAGGCTCCCCAGTACCATTTCCTTGACTGTGTATTTATGTGCACGGCGCGGAGATGTTCCCTTTTACTGTATGTTACATATATGCAATCAATTTCCGTATAATGGAGACGCAAGAGACAGAGAAGAGAGTATGCCCTATTACGGTGGAACGTGCAAAATTAATCACTTAGGAAGAGATTTTAGAGAACTTCCTAAGCTTACGAGAATACGGCTTCAAGGTACATGCATGGGTGACAAATTAGGAGTATAGTTCTTTCACCTTAACTTGGCGTAGATTTTTGTTCCAGTGAAGTTATTTGTGTAGCTCAGTGACAGAATAAGACAGAACTACTGCTCAATATGCAATCCTTACAACTCCGTGACAAAAGCGTTGGACTGTTATTAACAGCTCGTTACAGCTCAGCATGCGGAATGGAAGAATGTCAGCTTTAGGCCTTAATAAACTGGAAAGAGCATAGTATGTGGAAGAGGTCTCGCTACTCCCTTCGCCTCCACGACCGCTTGTCCGCCAAATGTGATGTATTTCCTTAGATGTACCGTAGTTATGTCCAGCCTGATAACACCATCTTGGCTACACACACACACACACACACACACACACACACACACACACACACGTAGAGGGCCCCGGGGTTCATAATGTGTTGTATGTCTAAATATTTACAGTGTGGTGCGTCTGGTGCTGCGCCAGTGGTCACAATGTGGACGGCCCGGACCCTTGCCCTGTGCCACCCCTCACCCTCACACAGCCTGCTTACTTTCACGAACTTTACACCAATCCCTTCGCTACAATTACGTCATATATATTTTGTTTTGTTCTTGTCATCTACGAACGATTCTATTCTGTTTAAAGTAAAATTTTCATACTGGAAGGTATATATATATATATATATATATATATATATATATATATATATATATATATATATATATATGTTATCTTCACTGACCTCTGCATTTATACAGAGGTCTCCACCTACGTAAAAATCGTCCAGTATAAAATGTTATCTTCTCTGACCTCTGCATTTATACAGAGGTCTCCTAACCTACGTAAAGATCGTCCAATAACAGCGACATTAAAAGCAAAATCATTGGCCTTCGAATGCCTACCGGCCGCCATTAATAAAGAACTGAATCAGGGATCCTCTGGCAATTAGAAGCATATCATTGCAGCTTTGCCAGAATCGAAAGAATAAGTCTCTGGATTTTGCTGTTTGCTCCTACTAAGTTAAATACCATGCTACCATTTTGAAGCCTCTGGTAAGGGATATTATGTTGGTGAGAGTCATTGAGTATAAATGACCTTTGAAGAATTTCCGTTAATTACCCTTTAAGTTGCCATTCTCTTCGTTGAGGGTATGGCAGAATATGGTGAATAATGATAAACCAAAAGAAAAAGTTATATGACATATTTTCATGCAAAATCCTCTGGCAATCGGAGGATATCGTCACACCTTCACCAAAATTGTTAACAAACAAGCCATGTATCCCGGGATACTGCCCGCCAAGTCTGGATACAGTTTGCCCTCTTTATTTTTAAATATTTTGAAAACAGCCACCCAGACACACATACAGATACAGGCAATTACATTATCGCCTTGCTCGGCGGGCAGTAATAAACTGCAAAACGACGTAATATTAGTTGAAGGATTAACCTCTCTGGATTTTTACTATAGTTTTGTAACATTTAACTTAACCTAACTTAACATTAACACACCCCTTTCCCAGCTTATTTCACATAGCTCAGTGTCAGAAAAAGATCATATAATGGCTCTCTATCCTTACCATAGCACTTGTTTGCAAATAGCACCATACTATAGTATTAATGTATAGTTATAGATCAGCATTCACGACGGAGTGAGGGCTAATTTAAAGTCAACATTGAAGGTCCCTTTGTTTTCTGCTAATAATAATTCATATTGTATATTTTCTGAGTATACACCACAAATTCCTCATTCTGTACTTTTCTTTCAGATTAAACTCCCAAGCAACTTTCCTGTAATGTGTTCATACATTTTTTTATTGCTTTCGGTATGAATTTCCTTTATATGCATACGTACTGTACCTAAACTTTAAGAGCTTTGCTATTACTCATCTATATTTTTATTTATCTTGTTCACTTCTTTTCCTTCACTGCTAACTATGTCTGCCACTCCCTCCTCTTGTTTCCCTTGGCATTTTGTATCTCTTCCATCGATACCTTTTCTAGTGATTACAGCTGTGTTTTGGCATGGAAAATATATAAGTCAGTTCCGTCCTGAACGTGGTACAGTAATTGTGAGGGAAGTTGCAGGTTACTACCTATAAATTAGTCTGTCTGACAAAGCTTGGACACGCCCTATTTACTTGTCTCACTGTTTCCACAAAAGATGAATATATGTGAATGATGAAACTAACGAGGAGTGCACTCTTTATGATGCACAGTACTTATGTTGGGGCTAAAGATTGTCAGTAAGCCGCACTATCAGAGAATGAAAGAAATTAAAAGATGGACTGTAGGCAATATTCTCTGTAATCTGATAAGTACATATTTAGATTTCTGAAACAAGAAAATTTTGCAATTGGCTTCTAGTGTTCGACAGATCATTATTACTACGATTTAATCCTTTGACTACATCATTATCCTCTTAAAGGATGATGGACTGCAGGAGAAGAGCAACTTAGCCTGCAGTTCACTGGGTTCATGTGTGAGATGAACTTTGGGTCACAGACACAACTAGAACCCCTTGAATATGATGACGTCTTACATACCGGTATTTCATTCTGGCCTCACATTGACTTTATTCAGCTTTGGAGAGACGCTTCGAGCTGGAGGAAGAAGATTTAGCCTTCACTAACCCATTCACTACGAGGGCGCTCTCCTAGGCTGCATTAAATCATCTGACGGCAGCCAGACTGACGTCACTGCACTGAAGGTGTTAACGCTCTGAGGCGTAAATGTTTCCCTAAGATGTGTGAAGGAGTCTGTGCATAGCCAGAATACAATAGTGAAATGCTGCACCTTCCCTGGGTGAGTTAACCGAGATTAGTGGACATCCTCTGAGGAACAGGGATTTACCCAAGCAGGAAAAAGTGGTATGGCGTTACCCATAATAAATCACTCATCTGGGCTAATAATTATTCATCTCTGCTCACAGCGCCGAAAAAAAAAACAATAGGTAATAATTTAGCAGAACCTCTGAAATCTTTTGTCGTTCATCATAAGGAAGATTGATACAACAGTGTGCACATCTTGTGTATAGGAAAGCTTGAATTAGTAGAGAGAGGCGTCTTCACGCGGTAGCATTAGTATAATCTGGCAACTGTGCTGTCTGATTATACAAATGTCCTTCATTTCCCAACCCATCCCCCGAAAAGACAACGGAGGACTTCATGAGAAGGGAGTACTTCATCCTGCAGTTCATTCGGTTCACGTTACGATGAGTCTGGAGCAACAACAACAACAACACAAAGCTTGAAACTAGATTAAGATGCAAAGTGTTTCTTGAGGCACATAATAATATGCAAAATATATTCTAGGTACATTGCCATTACCATAAACGTTCATATCATTATTTTTAGTATGGACCATGGACACGGCTGGTAATCCAGTTTAGTATAATATCTGTGAGTGCGTATGTGAGGAATATGGTGTCCTGTAGAATGTGGCTGCCCTGGAGAATGAGACATTCCTGATTGAGACAGCTGCAGCATGTATTGTATTCAGAGCGGACGGTGGATTTAACGCTAAAAGTTGTTCCATATGAAGAAGTAAGGCACGTAGAAGGTCAGTCGTAATTCTGACCATTGTCAGTCACATAAAAAATGATTCCATTCAGATTGTCCCATCTTCGTTCACACTCTGTTCAGTTTGTGTCATCGTGATCAGAGCGTCCTATCATGATCATTTCGTCCACATAATAGTCAGTTTACAAAATCTTTTGTCACTGTTCCTCATCACAGTGTACAACATACCTAGCTGGCCATATTTAAGATTGTTCACACCTTTGGCAGTTGACTGGCTGAGAGAGAGAGAGAGAGAGAGAGAGAGAGAGAGAGAGAGAGAGATGGCATGAGTAACCAAGCTAAACATCATTAAACTTCAATTGGTCGTCACAAACCACAAACCAGTTCTCTTTAGAGGAAGAGGGGTCGCTTGTGTACGTGTGTGTGTGTGTGTGTGTGTGTGTGTGTGTGTGTGTGTGTGTGTGTGAGTGTGTTTAAAGATCTGTGTGTACGTGTACGTGTGTGCCCGTGCGTGTGCAGATGTGAATGGGCACGCATGAACATAGCATGGTAGTATCCTCAAATTTCTGGTCATCATAGCTGATGAGTCGCACAATTGTAAACATGAAATAAGATACAAAATCCCACACTGTCCGACGAAAAAAATGTATTTCCAAATAGTTTTTGCGGCAGCTTTCACCCTCATCAGTGGATCTAGAGACCAAGAGCGGTACATGCAATTACTGAGAAGCTGCTCATATGCAGGGTAACCTATCTATCTATCTATCTATTGCCTGATGCCATAATCCCGTTAGGGGTGGCCATTTGACTCTGAGTTATTTGTTTTACAGGAAGGGGCACTAACCCTCCACCAACCCACTTGATGACACGTAGGGAGCACGTAATTGTTTGGTTATATGGTTACCACTCAGCGTTGTAAATGGTTTCTTGGCTTACAGGAAACCATTAGGCTTGTCACTCAATGTAAAGCCACCTGTAAAGGAAAGAAAAGCAATAAGAAGTGACAGGAAAGATGGGAGAAATAGGAAGAGAGGAGGGCAGGCACAGAAAAAGAATGATAAAGGCTGAGGAAGAAGTAGGCAGGGTAACCACACCCGGTTTTATCCCACTGCACCGGATTCGACCTCTTCTGACACCCCCTCTACGCTGTCCACGACTGAGTGAGGGATTACATGGGGCGGCAAGAACCTGGCCACTAATCCTTTCATTACTGGATCTAATTTATACATTCATTCACCATAGTTAAAATTATTATATCTTTCTATATATACTGCTTCTACTATCCTACGTTTCTTATAAGTACTACATTTGTACAAAATTTTGCCAGATTTTCAGTCGATTCTATGATCGTTTTTTGAAGAATGAACGTACACTGTGATATTTATGTTGTCTATCTTACAAGCATTCCTTAATGCGGGTGTTAAAATCCCTTCCAGCTATCCCAGTATAAAGTAAGTCACAGTCTCTATATGGATTTTTGTATACCCCTGCAGTTTTGTTACTAATGGGCTTATTCTTTACTAACATAACTACTCTCTGGTATTGTGGACTCTGTGATGTTGGTCTAGGTACAAAAAAGGCTGTTCCGGCTTTAAAATATGCTCATCTTATAAGCCAATTGGGATATTTTATATATAGCTTAAAATATTTTCCATTTCTTAGCGATTTCCGTATCCAGATGTTGGGGACTACAAATTCTGAGTGCTCTAAGAATCATAGAAGAGACGTTTCAATATGAAGATGCTAAACCAGTAAAATGCTCTTTGTTAGAGCTTGACGAGCGAGCGAGAGCCATGTCATCACAGTTTCCCTCTGATATATCACTCAATCGATGTAGTACTGCTCTCGGGTGACTGCCATTTCCTCTCGTCTTTCCTTATTCACTTCCTTCCTCTTCTATCTTTTCATCTTTCTTTTCTCTTCCATCTGTCTATGGGTGACTCTATACTGAATGACAAGCCAAATGGTTTCCTGTACACCAGGTAACCATTTACTACGTTGGGTGGTAACCATAAAACCAAATTATGGCGCCTTGTGGTTTAGTGGGTAATTAAGGCGCTCCAGTCGGATGGAACCTGTGTAGGTTTATATCCAAGGGATGGTTGGAGCTTATTGGTCATGTAATGCCACTCAGGGATGTGGGAGGCTGGCCACTCTCATCTTAAATGTCAGGGCCAACTTGCCTAGGCCCGGGCTTCTACGCTCCTCATGGGGCAACACAGGATTAGATGATGTATGTACGTATGTATGTATATTATTTTTTCATGATGGTAGCTGAACAATGAAAACTATACTGGAACGAAAGACACACACACACACACACACACACACACTCTGCCATAAACGAAACACACACTCTATGGGAAAACTCGAGATTCCTAGGGGGTTCCTACGCCTTTATGGGTGTGTTTTTAGTTGATATCAAAATTAACTGAATGAATGTATCACATACAGAAAATATTTCAAATCTACTTCAAATAGGAGTAAAGTTATTAGCTTCTGCTTACCGTGACGGTCGGGTGGGATCGGGTCGGGCCGGACCGTTCATTTCCAAATTCAGCTGGGAGTAAACATTGCTCGCTCGTAATCAAATGGTGTGAAAGTATCAAGAATATATCAGTGAAACACGTCGCCAGAGTGAGCCAGCCGGTTGGATCAATACGACATCCTCTTTTCGTTTCATTTTTTTTTTTTTTTTTTTTTTTTTTTTTACCGTCCAGTGACTAAATTATTTTTGATGACCTATAGTGTTCACGGTAAAAAACATAAGATATTAGTTGATAAAGTGTTTGAATATTACCGGTTAGATGTACTCTTAATTAACCTTTTCACTGCCAGATATCCACCTAGGATTTAAAAAAAAAAAAATCTTGGTGGCAAGAATAAAATGTAAGAATACGATACTGGACTAAAGAAGTTAATACATACAAAAAATAAATACATAAATAATGGCATAAGAGTTACGGGATTACATCCGACCATTATTTGCTTTAACTGCTCACCAAATAACTCTCTGCACAAAATTCATTTTAATAGTTATAGAAAAAGTTGTCGAAACTGTTAAAGTAATTAAAACTCTGAAAATATTGTTTGGTTCAAAACAGGAGCTATATGAGAAGCAATTTTGTGTTTCTCATTAGCGATCCAATAAACAGATAGTTATTAGGCCCAATCAGAGCCATTCTGGTGATTACGAAGACTGTGGATAATACGCTGGTGTGTAACAGTCTTGACCACTTCACTACCATAAAAAAAATAAATTGTTCATTGTGCCAGATTTCGTTTAACCTTGAAAAAACGTGTAAATATGAAAATAGTTAATACAGATTTCATTAACATTTACACCTGGATGGAGGACTAATCTGTATTCCTCTGACTGCCGATGCACAGTTTTATTTGACTCTGGGAAACCTTACCAACATATGAAAGTAATAAATCCATCATGATACTTAAGCATAATTATTATATAGACTGATACATACATGCAGGCATACATACATACATACATATATAGGTACAGTATAAAGATAGATAGGCAGATAAAAAGATAAATATGGATAGATAGAGATAGATACTGTAGATGTAGATATATACACACATACACTCCCATACGACTTTATTCGGCTTAGGAGAGTATTCCAGCGTTATTACTGGTTAACTAAAACATGTGATTTTTTTTTTTTTACATTCGTATTGAAGATGTTAGCAAATAATCATTTCTCTAATCCTTTCACTATGAGAGGTTTTCCGTACTGGTGGTGACAGGAATAAAAGCGAGTGCATCAGCAACTCTATGCTGCCCACTCACTGCCGTCATTGGTGCTGCCTGTGAGCCGATTCTGAGTATTCTCAAGAGGCTGTGATGAACCAGCCCAACCCCGACACTGCATCACCACACACCGGGCTGCTGCACGCTGTGTGTGGCCAGAGTGGTGCTGGTGGTGGCCACGGCATGGAGGCGGGAGACGGGGGGAGGAAGCAGATGGATTACATCTTGGGGATAAGGAAGTAAAAATGCCGTAAACCTGCTTTACGAGAATAGTCGAAATAGTATTAGTACAGTAGTAGTAGCAGTAACTGTAGCAACAGTGGTAGAAGTATTGTAATAGTAGTAGTTGTCGTTGTTTTTGCTGTTATTGTTGTTATTTTCTTCTTATAAAATTAATAATGAAAATAATAATAATAATAATCATAATCATCATCATCATCATCATCATTATTATCATTATTACTCTATTATTATCATTATTATTACTTCATTATTATTGTTATTATTACTATTATTATTATTATTATTATTATTATTATTATTATTATTGGAAGATCAGCTTCATTTAAAACATGGACCCGGTAGACTGGTGGCTGAAGATATCTTTCTTCGCCAAACCACCATCCCATTTTCGGTAGACGGGGGGGTAGATGGGGGACATCTATATAACTAGGCAGCAGAGCCGCCCAATAATACAGCCCCTCTCTACTTAACACGCATAAAAGGCGACTAAAAGGGGTGTGGGAATGTAGCAATACCACCATCCAACACCTGGCTTGCAAGCAACCTCGTACCACCTAAAAAGGGCAGACATCAGGAGGCACTTAGCTGCAATACTTATCTCCGTGACTTATGCCACTAAGCCTGTGGTGGCTTATTCAACCACAGTCTTATGATAAAGATCACTTCATCATCGGTATTAGCACAATTGCTTTCCCAAGACGTCATCCTAGGTACTCGTCTTACCCACCAACCCACAAAGGGTGCCAGGTACCCGCACCAGGATTTGAATCCTGGTGCTACGATCCTGAAGCTTCGCAGGTACAAACACTAACCTAATATCAAAGCTAAAAGGACAGGCCATGTTACTACAGGCACGGAATAAAGTGGGGGGGGGGGGTTATATCATCCTTTTTCTTGGTAACCAAATAACTTATAATTAAACAACAAATATACTTACCAAAACCTGTGTAATAAACATCTCACTTAAATTTTAATGAAATAAGGGATTCGGTAAAAAAAATTTAGGGAAATCGATAATGAAGCAATTATTCAAGCTTGTGATACTTCCGCTAGAAATCACACCCCTGCGTTTGTGTGTGTGTGTGTGTGTGTGTGTGTGTGTGTGTGTGTGTGTGTGTGTGTGTGCGTGTGGTCCGCGTGATTAACAGCGAGCAGTGTATTAATGACCTAATCTAACCCATCGCCATACAGTCTAACCTAACCTAACCAAATCAAACTTAACCGAACATAGCCCATTCCACCCAATCCAACGCTGTTCAGTCCAACCCAACGCAGCCTAACAAAATATTCCTGCCATACCCATCCCAGCCCAACCTAACACAAACCAACCCTACCAAATCAGACCCAATCCAACTCGACCCACCGTAACCCAACCCAACATAACCTAATCCAGCATAACCTAACCCAAAGGACAGGCAATGTGTGTGTGTGTGTGTGTGTGTGTGTGTGTGTGTGTGTGTGTGTGTGTGTGTGTGTGTGTGTGTGTGTGTGTGTGTGTGTGTGTGGTTAGGCTAGTAATTTGCAGCCGGCGGTGCAGTAATGATGGTGAAGCAGCGACCATCAGCTTCAGTACTGTATGGATTTGCTACGTGGACCAGGTCATGTGTACTGCGGTGTTATGCAGGCACAGCACGAGAAGAGGGGCGAGTAGGGTGGGCCAAGGGAGGAGGGGGAGAATGGAGAAAGAAGGAAGGGGAGGGAAAGAGGCAAACGGTGAGATGGAGGAAAGTAGGAGAAGGAATTGAAAAAAAAAGGGGGGGGAAAGGGGGAGGGAGGGAGTTGGAAAGACTAGATAATGACAGGTGCGAGGGGAGTGAGGGAGAGAAGTGAGGTGTGCAGTAGGGGGGAGAAAAGGGAGAGAGAAGGGTTAGGAGCTGCAAGATGGGAGAGGAAAGAATGAAAGAAGAGAGAGATGAGTGGGTGAGAATATGGACAGGACTTGCACGACGGGGAAAGCAGGGTGAGAAAGTGAGTGGGTATGTCGGAAGAAGAGAGAGAAAAGTGAGGCAGAAGGGTTGGCAAAATAAGGAGGGGTGAAGCAGGTAGGGATTAGCAGAGACAGCGAAGTGAAAAGGAGAAGGAGTGAGAGGGGGAAAAAAGAAGAGGAATTTAATAAACAGAGAGGTGGGAAGAAGGGGGAAGTAATTAAAGTAAGGAAAGTTTCAGAGGAACACAGAGGAACACACACACACACACACACACACACACACACACACACTCACATACAGAACATGTGCTGCCCGAATTCTGTATTAGGAGTAAAGGATGGTGGTGCAGGTGAGTGCGTTTACCACACCCTGAGCCTAAATGGTATTATGATCCCGTGCTTCGTGTAGGATGAGCAGGGTTGTGGGCAGGCGTGATGCAGTGCCGTATTCTATGCGTCTTCAGCGATTTCGGAACGCCTCTTCCTTAGCGACTTGGTATACACATGGATTGCACAAATAACCATTAACACTATATCAGCATGTCATACAGAGAAATAATCTGGTACGCGAGAGGTGCAGGAAATAATATGAATCTGTGGAGAAAACTGTCCCCAGTCTTTGAGGATGAGCGGAGTCGGCTTGTCGTCTGCGTGGGAGGAGGGAGAGGACGCGTGCAGGGATGATCCAGCCTTCTCCATCACACCAGACTTTCCCACTGCCCCAACTCTGACAAACGATGTGTGTCCAGAATGGCACGCTTCAGCCATCCCAGAACTCATCCACGAAAGTAGGAGAAGACACCACCATCCGAACCTGAAGGGATAAAAACAGGAAAGTCAGGTGTGTGTGGTACCCTCTGAGAAAAAAAAAAAAAAAAAAAAAAAAAAAAAGGATTGAGAAGGGTTCAGTCAGCGACGAAAGTTGAATTAATATTCAGCAACCTCTACATCTAAGTTTCTTTGGCGGCAAGTAAATTGAAGCTGAAAAAGGCTAAGTATATTTTTCAACACATATACGATTGTCTTTGTTACACTGAATCAGGAAGGAAGGACAAGCCCTAAGTGCAAAGAAAACAGACTGGAATAGTAAGCAAACTTTTATTCTTAACAACACACACACACACACGCACACACACACACACAGTTGAAAAAGGGACAAAGGCGGGACACGATGAAAACTGGTAGGGAGACAGAAATACATAGCGAATTTTGATACGCATGGAGCAGAGCCATAAGAGATGCTTGAGCGTGAGGCATACATGAATAGGCTGAGATTTGTTTATAAAAACAACCTTGTATATGTAGTAACATATGTTTGTGTTTATTCATACAACAAGTAAGCACTTTGCAATCAAATCAGAGTGAATAGGGAAAGAGAAAAAAGTAAGAAAAGCAGGACTATGTATAATACTAGGTAGGTGGTTGGGTAGGTAGGAAGGTAGGTAGGTAGGTAGGTAGGTAGGTAGAGAGAGAGAGAGAGAGAGAGAGAGAGGTAAGGGCTACTGAAAGGGTGAATGAAAGCGAATGAAAGAGGGATGCAGGAGGAAGGATGGGGAATGGATGAAAGGAGACGGCACAAATGAAAGACAGGGAGAGAGGGGGATAAGGGATGAAAAGGAAAGACAGAAGATGAAATTAAGGAGGAAGTGGGGCATGAGAGAGGAGGGAGGGGTAAGGAAGGAGACTGAGATGAGAGGATAGGAAAAGGGGTGGGGTGGTAAGTTGGTTATGACAAAAAATCAGGATGAAACAAAGGGAAGGAAAAAAGAGGGATGAGGAAGAAGGGAGGGGGGGAGGGAGACAGGTGGGAGAAGGGGGTTATCAAGAAGGAGTAGGGGGAGGCAGTAAGGGGTGGGTGGGTCAAAGCGTGAGAGAGCAACACAGGCTCAGCGGGAAGGAACCATGTAAGGGCGTCAGACGGGGTACAGGAACCAAGACACCCAACCCTCTGTGCTATGGCCGGACAAAATAAAGTAACATGTAAGGGTGGTGGAGGTAGTGCTGTGTGGAACAGGAACACGACATCTGAATACCACATTATACTGTATGATTTCAATAATTAACCCTGTTTCCGTGCATTTGTATGTACAGAAATTTGTACGCAACTTTTATACATGATAATATTTATAGTACCAATACTCACTAAAAATAAAACGAAAATCATGAAAAACAGGGAGTGGACCACTCTCCATTTCATATTTCTATATAATATTTGCATATATGTGAAATTGAGTTTTGTGGTGCTGATGAGGACACCATGTTATACATCGATATAACCAGGTGGCTCAAGGCCAGTCATACAAATGTCCCTCATTTACTTCCCTGTATCTCATATGGAGGAGGTTGGACTAAAGGAGTTGGGTAACTTAAGCCTGCAGTTCACTGGCTTCACGTTTAAGATGAACCTGGTGCCATAGGGAAAAAAAAAAAATGAACAGCGAACGACTACTCGGACAATAGCACATCTGACGTCATACGACACATCACAGCACATCAGCCTTCAGAACACTGCAATCCTGACTTCAGTTGTCACGTCGTTGTTAACAGCACAGCATAAGACAACACAGGTGGGGAGGTAGAACAGATTGCGGCATGAGTTATGCTTCAACTGTTAAGGATGATCGACCTGCACAGCACAGTACAGCACAGCGCAGATGGGGGAGGATAGAAGGAAAGAGTGACGCAAGAGTTATGGTCCCGAGTATTTAGGAAAATCTAACAGCACAGCACATAACAGCGCATAACAGACCAGCATAGGACAGCAAACTACTGCACAGGTGCGGGGAGAAGAACAGAGTGGGGTATGAGTCTCCCCCCCACATATAAGCATCACTGGGCTTAGATAGAGGAAAATTTAGCACCACATCAAAGAACAGCATAGTTCATCTACTGTATATTTTTACAGCACATTATTAGCACATCTGACACAGCTTCACATCACATTAACCTTCATAACACGGTAGTCTTGATGGAAGTTTCATATTGCTATTCACAACACAGCACACCACAATACAGCAGAGCACAGGAGGGATGGGAAGAATAGATTGAGGCAAGGGTTATGTCCCCAGTTACTTTCATGTGACTGAGGCAATATTAAAAGGAAGATTAAACACCACAGGACTACACAGCACAACAAAACAAACACAACACAACACAGAACAATACAGGTGATGAGCGAAGAATAGAGTGACGCATATGGTCCCATCCACTGACTCATGACAGACAACATAAAAAGGAAAAATTAACACCGTAACAAACCACATCATGGCACAGCATGGCAAAGCACACGTGAGGAGTGAAAAGCAGAGTGAACCATGAGTTATGTCTCCAGCCATTTTCGCTTGACAGAGACCATAAAGAGGAAGATATAACACCACTCACCCTAACACAGCATAACAGGACACATGAGGAATGAAGGGCCGAGTGAACCATGAGTTGTGTCCTCCACTAGTTCTACGTGACTTAGGGAATATAAAGAAGAATATTCAGCACCACACAGCACACCACAGTATGACACAGTACAGTAAGCCCTCTATTTTGGCGAGTTCATGTCTGGCGGATTTGCAGTTGGCCCTCGCGGGGGACCACGAAGTCGGATGTCAGCTTAACTTTGTCAGCTTTGGATCCTAATTTAGTCTATCAATGTCCCTCAGTTTCTGGTTCTGGTTTAGTTTTCAAAAGTTATGTTAATATGCATATTGTTTATTACCTCTCAACAATAGAATAAACGTGGAATAGGAGGAAAATCAAGTTTTTATTGACTCTTCAGAAGCAGTTTAATTTCCCTCATTTAATTGTGCCCTTGGGTTTGGCGAAATTGAGTTTGGGAAGGTTATTTTAGGACCAATTAGTCATCACCTAGTAGCCAAAATGGGGGGCTTACTGTACAGGAATAGCACCGGTGATGAGGAAAGAACGGAGTGAGCCAAGCCCCAGCTATCTCCGCGTGACTGAGGCAACATAAAGAGGAAGACGTACTAACACCACACAGCACAGCATAACACAGCATATCATAGCACACGTGAGGAGTAAGGAATAGAGGAAAAAAAGAGTTATGGCCACGGTTGCTTGCAAGTGACTCAGGCATCATAAGGAGGAAGATTTAACGTGTGGCGAGGAGTAGACTGTAGCACCAGTCGAGCAGGGCAGTACTCCCGAGGTGGATGGAAAGCTGATGACAGGGAGTGCTGGAGCTCCCGTTTCATCAGCCCTCAGGACTAGTTCCTGACCATCCCCCTTTGCTGAACTTTTTCAGTGTCTCAGTTACACAGAGAGCAGGCCAGCATGCTCTCCAGTACAAATTTCTCTAACTATCTACACCAAACTACATGCACAGTACACACTACACTTCCTTTTCCAAAAGTCAAAAATTATGGCGTCTCATCACCAAGCCTCGGAGTCCCCAGGGGGTGGGACCATAAATGCCTCCACCATCCGCCCCTCTCCCGGTGACGACTCGGGGTGCCTGGAACCACTGTCTGACTCTCTTCTTCATTTCTGCAACATTCGCGGCCTTTCCTCTAACTTTCGCTCTGTTGAGCACCACCTCTCCTCCTCTAAACCTCACCTTCTTTTTCTAACTGAGACTCAGCTGTCTGAGGCAACTGACAGCAAACCCTTTTCTGTATCTTCCTACTTTCTCTATACTCATTTCAAAGCCAAAGGTGGCTGTTGTGTATATATATGCAACGACTTATCTTGCTCTCGTGTTCCTGAACTCGATTCTACTGAATTCTCTACACTCTGGCTTCGGCTCTCCTGTCATTCTCTGACTAAATATATCTGTGCTGTTTACTTATCCCCTAATTCTACTGACTATCAAAAATTCTTCTACTATCTTACTTCCACAATGGAACACATCCTATCCATTTCTCCTTTCTCTGAAATCTCCATTCTAGGAGATTTCAATGTTCACCGCCACCTTTGGCTCTCCTCTCCTTTCACTGATCCACCTGGTGAACAAGCCTACATCTTTTCTATCCTTAATGACCTAGAGCAGCTTGTACAGCACCCTACCTGTATCCCTGACCGCCTTGGAGAGAGCTCCAACATACTTGACCTCTTCCTCACAACTAATCCTTCTGCTTACTCTGTTAATCTTTTCTCTCCGTTGGGCTCCTCCGATCACAACCTCATTACCTTAACCTGTCCTATCACTCAGGTACGGCCTGTGGACCCTCCAGGGAAACGTCGTCTGTGGCATTTTGGAGCCGCGGACTGGGAGGCCCTCAGGCAGTACTTCTTTGATTTTTCCCTGGAATGATTATTGCTTCCATGGCCGGGAGCCATCTAAGTGTGCCTTGCGCATTACGGAGGTTATTCCCTCGGGCATGGAAGCATACATTCCTTTCTCATATCCTTTGACTAACGCAAGAAAGCCTTGGTCTAATCACGCTTGTTCTAATGCTGTCCACGACAAGGAGAGGGCCTACAAAAGGTACCGGAGCCAACCCACCCCTGAATCACATCATCTTTACGTTTCTGCCCGGAATCGTGCTAAGTCTGTTCTTCGCTCTACTAAGAATAATTTCATCCATACTAAATGCTCTCAACTCTCCAACTCGAATTCTTCCTGCTCCTTCTGGCACCTTGCCAAAAATCTTTCTAACAACTTCACCTCATCATCCTTCCCTCCTCTTTTCTACTCTGATGGTTCTGTAGCTATTTCTTCTACTGATAAAGCAGATCTTTTTGCACAGACTTTCTCCTCCAATTCTACCTTAGACGATTCCGGTGCTGTTCCTCCATCACTTCCCCCCTCTGACTTCCTCATGGCTGACATTAAAATTTCTTCAGCTGATGTATTTTCTGCCATCACTGGCCTCAGTACTAACAAGGCATATGGGCCTGATAGGGTCCCTCCTGTTGTTCTCAAGAACTGTGCTTCTGTGCTTACACCCTGCCTAGGCAAACTCTTTTGCCTTTGTCTGTCAACTTGTAAATTTCCTTCTTGCTGGAAGTTTGTTCTCATTCAGCCAGTCCTAAAGAAGGGTGACCACTCCCAACCCTCTAACTATCGTCCAATTGCTTTAACGTCCTGTATCTCAAAAGTTTTCAAGTCAATTCTCAATAGAAAAATTTTAAGGCATCTTTCCTATCACAACCTTCTTTCCGATCGTCAGTACGGGTTCCATCAGGGACGCTCCACTGGCGATCTTCTCACCTACCTTTCAGACTCCTGGTCATCCTCCTTTCGGGACTTTGGCGAAAGCTTTGCCATTGCACTTGACATCTCAAAGGCTTTCGATCGAGTCTGGCATAAATCTTTAATTTCCAAACTGCCCTCCTACGGTTTCTATCCTTCTATCTGTGCCTTCATCGCTAGCTTCCTTTCTGGTCGTTCTATAGCCGCTGTTGTAGACAGCCATCGTTCTTCTCCTAGATCTATCAACAGTGGTGTTCCTCAGGGCTCTGTCCTATCACCAACTCTCTTCCTTTTATTCATCAATGATCTTCTAAGCTGTACATCTAACCCTATCCACTCATACGCTGATGTGTCCACCCTTCACCTTTCCATTCGGTTCCCGCAACGCCCATCTCAACAGTTACTTCAACAAACAAGGGATGAGGCTATGGCACACCTAATGTCTGACTTGGCTCGTATCTCTGTCTGGGGTAAAAATAATATGGTTGTTTTTAATGCATCTAAGACTCAGTTCTTACACCTATCAACCCAACAAAATCTTCCACAGGTATACCCACTAATGTTTAATAATATTCAGCTTAATCCTGCATCATCCTTGAACATGCTTGGGGTTTCATTTACTCGGGACTTATCTTGGAAATATCATATTACTTCTCTTGTAAAATCTGCTTCCAAGAGATTGGGTGTGCTAAGCCGACTCCACTCTTTCTTTACCCCTGCACAATTGTTGACTCTATGCAGGGGTTTTATCCGCCCCTGTGTGGAGTACAACTCTCATGTGTGGGGAGGCTTCCCACATACAGCTCTTCTCAATAGGGTGGAGTCAAAGGCTTTTCGTCTCATTAACTCTCCTCCTCTTACTGACTCCCTTCAACCTCTGTCTCTTCGCCGCACTGTTGCATCTTTATCTCTTTTCTATCGCTACTTTATTGATCACTGCTCCTCTGAACTGTCTGCTTGCATTCCTCCACCTCTACGACGGGCGCGTAGCACCCGTCTGGCTGCAAACTCTCATCCCTTTTCTGTCCAACTCTCTAATGCAAGAGTTAACCGTTACTCACAGTCTTTCATTTATGCAACAGGTCAACTCTGGAACTGTCTCCCGCTGTCTGTATTTCCTGCTGCCTATGATCGCCAGTCTTTCAAACGCAGTGTGTCCAGGCATCTCAAAATGATCGGATCTTGAATTTGGCTCTCTATTGTATTTTGTTTTTCTCTTGGAGGGAACTGTTACTGTGGGCTCACGGCCTTTGGTTCCTTCTTCCTCGCATAAAAACAAAAAAAACTAAGTTTTATAGCCATCAAATTTAATGTGCCCACCCGCTGAACCCGTGGTATCTACGTCAAGATTAAAAATTATTACTAGTTCATTATCTCTACAGCTTTGTTTGGTATCAGTACTTTTATTTTTTATGCACATATGTATCACTTTACAGATCCAACTGGCTATTCCAGTTTAAGGCATACAACATAACATCATTTTCTATTAACTGAGTTCTTTACTTTTATTCCGTTGTTTTCTTTCCCCACTTTTTATTGTGCATCTGTTTGTCTATCCACGTATCTACTCCTCAAGTTTGCTAACTTGCTGAGGTTGTGTTTCCAGAGCCAAGTTTACTTTGTGTGTGTGTGTGTGTGTGTGTGTGTTGATATTTTTACTATTTCATTTGCCCAATCTGCTGGTCTGTTTATCTATCCATCTTTTTTTTTTTTTTTAAATTACAAATGAACCACCTCCCCTACAAGTAAGAAGGAATGTTGCCTCCCTTGCATTATTTTACAGATACTTTTGTCAAATGATCGGTTCATCTTCTGTAAATAAGTTGATCTTAGAGTCACGATAGCTCTTCTTATATGTAATCAGTTTTACACCTTTGTTCACTTTTTTTTTTTTTTCAACTTCTGTCAGTTTATGCATCTATCAGTTTATTGAAGAGGTGAAGATGTCAGTCTTACAGAACTGGGGCATTTTCAGTGTTAAATAGGTGAGGCCGTCCTCTAGCAACTTGGTTTAAGTGGTAAAGGCAAAAGCGATCATCCATTAAATGAAATTAAATTATATGAATAATACTACGTTAAATAAATTTAAGTAAATTAAGTTAGTATGTTACTCAACTGCTTACTTCTGAAAACTGTTATTATTTTTTCCTAGGTATCCAGTACTTATGAGAACTATGTGTGCTGTTATATACTCCATCCATCCATCCATCATCCAGTCCTGCATTGCCCCATGAGGAGCGTAGGAGCCCAGGGCTAGGCAGTTGGTCCTGACATTTAAGATGAGAGTGACCAGCCTCACTCATCCCTAAGTGGTATTACGTGAACAATAAACCCCAACCACCCCTTGGATATAAACCTTCACCGGCTCAATTCGATTGGAGCACAATAATTACCCACTAAACCACCAGGCGCCAAAATTTGGTTATATGGTTGCTCACCATCCACTCACTCAATGTAGTGCTGCTCTCGGGTGTCTGCCCTGTTCTCTCCTCCATCCTTCTTTCCTTCCATCTTCTTTTATCTTTCTTTCCTTCATTCTTTCCTCGTCCTTCTGCCTACGGATGACTTTACACTCCCTCTTCTGTCTTTCATTCCTTCATTATGAAGGAATGAAAGACAGAAGAGGGCTTCATTCTTTCTTCTTTCTTCTGCCTATGGGTGACTCTACACTGTGTGACAAGCCAAATGGTTTCCTGTACACCAGGAAACTATTTACTACGCTGGATGGTAACCATATAACCAAATTTTGGCGCCTGGTGGTTTAGTGGGTAATTATTGTGCTCCAATCGGATTGAGCCGATGAAGGTTTATATCCAAGGGATGGTTGGGGTTTATTGCTCACGTAATGCCACTCAGGGATGAATGAGGTTGGTCACTCTCATCATAAATGGCTGGACCAGCTGCCTAGCCCCGGGCTCCTATGCTCCTCATCTGGCAACGTAGGATTGGATGATGGATGGATGGATGGATGGTTACCACCCAGCGAAGTAAATAGATTCTTGGTGTACAGGAAACCATTTGGCTTGTCACACAGTGTAGAGTCACCCATAGGCAGAAGAAAGAGGAAAGAATGAAGGAATGAAAGACAGAAGAGGGAGTGTAAAGTCACCCGTAGGCAGAAGGACGAGGAAAGAATGAAGGAAAAAAAGATAAAAGAAGATGGAAGGAAAGAAGGATGGAGGAGAGGACAGGGCAGACATCCGAGAGCAGCACTACATTGAGTGAGTCGATGGTGAGCGCCCCCACCTACCACAAATTCAAAGGTAAAATTGCAGGCTGTCTGGAAAATATGATGACTTAGCTTTTTTTTTTTTTTCATCATTATGTGGAGAATCACCAGAGCAACATTTTCATACCCCCATGTACTTTGAATGACCCAGTACCCTCAAAGTTACAACAAAACAAAACCTAAGACATGTTCCACCCTGTTATCTCAATACTCTGTTGTATGTTTGTCTACCTATAAAGCTGAGGAGACTCGTTAAAAGTTGAAAGCATTATGAATCACTATTTTAATGCTGATTATTTGTATTGCTTTGTTTGCCGCAGTACTCTTTATTGTGTGTCAGTGCACGTATGTATGTGTGTATGTATGTATGTACGCAGCTTTTTAATCATTTGTCAGGCTGACTGGTTCTGCTGAAGGTCTGCAACATGCACGATTACTGTTTTCGAGTTTATTTTACTTTTTTAAACATTTCTTAATTTTTGTCTATCTTTCCCACTGTACAGCTGTCTGTCTGTGGCCCTGGACTTTGGATGGCTTCATACTTTCACGATTACTTGTGTGCCTACGAAACTAATTCATATTCACAGCTTTACTCTCTCTCTCTCTCTCTCTCTCTCTCTCTCTCTCTCTCTCTCTCTCTCTCTCTCTCTCTCTCTCTCTCTCTCTCTCTCTCTCTCTCTCTCTCTCTCTCTCTCTCTCTTTCTCGTAAAAGAGACACGATTATCCAACTTCATCTCCCACATCAGCGTTTCGTCTAACTGAATAGCAAAGTCTTTTCTCACCATGCACTGGACACATTCACTATACTCTATGCATTTTAAATAGACGTAAAACTGCCATCACTCCATCTTGAATGCAGAACTGTAACAAGAGGGTAACACTCCATTATGATACTAGCCAGAAAAATAGTATTATGGAAATGATTTAAAGCCGTAGTACTATAGGCTTTTTTTTTTTTTTTTGCTACGAAACAAAGAAAAAACAGGCTGCAAAAGGATGAAAATAATTTCGTTTAAACTTTTTGGTGATCCCAGTTCTCCTTTGTTCAGAAAATTTATTCGTACCAAAAAAAAAAAAAAAATGTAATTACGAAATACCTGCACTACAAAACTGCATAGTCCAGCCATCTCTTCTTCCATTTGTCAACTGCATATCTATTATCTTTACGTTTCATATCAGTCACAGAAGAAATTTTTTATTTAAGAAGAAATATTTGACACTGACGGTAGACACAAGTCTGTTAAAATTATTTACGTCATCAGGAGATGTCCAGTGGCCAGACACAACCCCCGCCTGTGGAAGGAATAAAGAATCCTGCGTGAAGACATGGCCACATCTACGCCAGCTTTAGATACACAATATTACCCTCGCCTTGCTCTGGTGAAGGGCAGTTAGCCGCAAGGGAACATCGGTTCACTGCGCCGGACGGCCCTGCAGGGGCGCTTGCTTGCTTGCTTGCGGTTGATGGGTTTGTTCATCTAGACAGACTGCGGTTGCTCAGCAACAACACCAATAACCTGATTCTCGAAGAAACAAGACTAGCCATAGAATCTCGTCTCTGACGTTACGTTTATCTATTTTCTTTCCGTCTGTCTGCCTATCTGACTGTTTCTCTCTCTCTCTCTCTCTCTCTCTCTCTCTCTCTCTCTCTCTCTGAAATATTGCAGCGATTCTAACCCTCCCTCATTCTGCATTCCTCTTCATCCTTCCTCCCTGTTCCCTCCTTAGTCAATTCCCTCCCTCCCTCCTTTCTATCTTCCTCCCTCGTTCCTCCCTGTACCTCCCTTATACCCCCTCCCCCTCCCTCTTTCCTATCTTTCTCCCTTCCTCCTTCCTTCCTTCATTTCTCCTTCGACCCTCCCTCCTTTCCTCTCTTTTTCCTCCCTTTCCCTTTTCTCCCTCTCTCCTTCCTCCTCCCCGCCCTCCCTCTCTTCTGTCCCTCCCTCTCCCGTTCCTCTCTCCCTCCCTTCTCTCCCTGTTTCCTCCCTCTTTCTCTCCCTCCCACCTATGCTCTCTCTCTCTCTCTCTCTCTCTCTCTCTCTCTCTCTCTCTCTCTCTCTCTCTCTCTCTCTCTCTCTCTCTCTCTCTCTCGTTTCTCCTCCTTCGTCCCTCCCTCACTTCCTTTTCTCCTTCCTTCCTCTTCCTCTCCTCCCTAGCATATTCCTCGTTCGTCCCATCTTACCACAATTTCCTGAACCCTCTTATCCTCTTCATCTAAACCCTCTCTCCTCTCAATCTTTTTTGCCTCAGTGCTTACCCTTCCCATGCTTCTCTCTCATTACCCACCTCGATTTTCTCCTTTCTCCAATTTTTTTCAGGAGTTTCTTTTTCTATTTTGCCTTATTTTATCCCGTTGCTTATTTTCTTCATCTAACCCTCCCAACTTTTTACATTCGTTGTTTCCATATTATCCAGTTTATACCCTCCTAACCCTGTCCTTTTTACTTCTCTTTCTTTTCTTCCCCCCTTTTCTCTCTTCTTTGTCTTTCCATCCCTCCTCATCCATCTAGTACCCTATCTTCGTCATCTAAACTCCTCCTTCTTCTGCACACTTTTTTGCTTCAATCGTGCACTGTCCCAACCACCTGGTCCCCCCCTCTCTCTCTCTCTCTCTCTCTCTCTCCACCAGCGCTTTCACCTCCATTATTCAACGTCGTCTTCTTCTCCCTAACTACCACTGGCCCTTCTCTTTGTACTTAATTTTCTCACCCCCATTTTCTTCGACAATGCATCTATTTCAGGGCTCCTTCCCCTCCCCTCCTCAACTCTCTCTCCTTCAGGTCATTTGCCAGGCTAATCTAGACGCAAGGGTGGATTACGGAGGGCGAAGGAAGGAGGAAGAAATCTTGGTAGTGGGCTATGAAAGGAAAGGAAAGTATGATTACCGGACTGAGTGGCAATGGAGAGTTTGCAAGAACTCTCAGTAATTTTGAACACTGTAGCTCGGTATCTTTTTGTGTAAATCGCGACGTTACTAAAATGATACATGAAGCATGTGAGAGAATGTCAAGGTATAATGGCAAGTAAAGCGCTTGAGGGAGAGGTGCTTCGAAACTTTTAATGCCCCACAGAATATCAGCCCTGAGCCTCATTAGCGGTCGCATCCAGAATTGACTCGTTTCCATCCAATCCTTAAAAATCTCCAGCATGGTAAGTTTCATTAGGGAGATATGGGAGTTATTAAGGATTATATGGAAATGCTAATGTAAATGGTTTGTGCGCTCGGCAAAACCTGCGCCAAAGATAACTGTGGAGGCAGAAAAAGGAATGAAGGTTTCGTTGGTTAATATATAGATATACAGCAATGCAGCGAGTATGGAGGAGGCTTTGTGAATGTGTATGAGAGTTGGCTTGCATACAGAGGGGAGATGATGAGATAAGGCCGGAGAGTATATTGGAGGCCGAAGGTGTCAAGGAAAGGGGGTTGTTACCGAGTATGAACAAAATGCATGGACATCCTTTTTTTCTTGGGATCACCAGTGACAGGAGTCAGCCAAAAGACAACAGTAATATGGTGAAGAAAATGAAAAAAGAGGGATTAGAGCATGGGCATTCTTCAAACATATTCTTGAGCTTATCTTGCGTTTGAGCTTTCTTGTTTATTCTTTTACCGTGCTTCATCCCGTTTTCAAAATCCTGAGTGAATAATAGAATGAAAAGTATGGTCAAACAGGGCGATTTTTATGTTATAATTCTCGTCTTTTGAGACAAGTTTACATAAGCTTCGATAAAGATGTATCATGGATACAGATCAAGGAGCGGATGAGAATAGAATTATAAGCAGTGACCAAGAGCTTGTGGAAAACAGATAAAGAAACTTTGAAAGGTACAGAAAGCATAAAGACACTACAAAGCTGTGGACATATTAAACATAATTTTACGAAAAGTTGAAATTAATAATGTAGGAAGAATTATATTACGAAGAAGTCTGTTGGAATGGGTTTAAATTAATCCAATGATAAACGGTATAGTTAAGAAGGAAATTATTGAAATGCTACCTGGCATAACTAGAGCTAACAGAAAGCGAAGAGAAGAGGATGATGAATCGACGGATGTGAGATGATTTGATGATGATAGGGGAGATAGTTGAGGAGTATTATGAGCTTCTTAAGTCATTCCAGCCTGGCATACTACGGACGAAATTAATCAATTCACAGAAACTCATATCTGCCAAAGGTTTAATGACTGAATGGCATTGCAAACAAAAACAGAATATATGGCGAGGAGAGAGGCAAGACGAGGTTGAAAAAAAAAAAAAAAAGTTTGTGAAGTGTTGGTCCTGTGTGACTGCATCTGAGTTAGCATTACAGTATTATCACCCAGATAATGAAGGAGTAAACTGGGAGGAGGATGTTGACTTGCTAAGTTACTCAAGGTCTATAAAAGCATGAACGGGGAATCGGAAGAGGAGAGAAAGAAGATGGAAGCACAAAAAGAAAAAAAAAAAAAGCTGTAAGCGTTTGTGATACCATGAGAGAGATGGATGTACATTAAAATAATATATATTAAATAAATCAGAGTATATAAAAATATGAAAAGAAAATTGGTCAATAGGAGGAAAAGGGTGGCAAAGGTATATTAGGAAAAAAAATCGTGAGTTCAGGTGGGGAGAAGAAAAGAAATATGGCATGAAATACTTATTAATCCAAGGGCTATAAGAACAGCAGAAAAGAACATGATGATAAGAAAAGGATAAAAATTCCCAAATGGAGGTAAACTCTAGCTTTTTAGAGGAAAATGATTTCCCTCAACTAAAATGCGTTGTTTGGCGGTAGCCGGAATAAAGAATAAATGTGAAGCTCTTCATTACGAGGATGTTCTCCGCTGATGAATTAAGTCGTTCGGAGTTAGCAAGAGCGAAATTAAGGACAAAGAATATGACCGAGTGGAAGGGTTCATGTGTAGACCAAGTGTAATTGGATTCAGAGTGTTACCATCTTAATCATGGCAAGGGTAAGCTCACTTCACTCAAGGGTGGTCCACACAGCTAAACTTGCCATGAACGAATCGCTGACAGACATTTTCGGTCAATATTTCTTGGGCTGTCTCTTTTAATGCAGTAATCTCCACATAATAGCTGGGTTGTCAGTTTTTATCCTTCTCTAATTCACACTGTCCTAGCTCTGACGTTACAACTTCTCAGGTTCGCTGTTTCGGGTGACACAAAATAGGATTACTCCTCTTCTTGTCGGGTACGTGATATAGTACAGGATATTTTACTTCTTCAACACGAGGATGTATTTTTCATTATAATTCTAGCTGAAAATGAATACATTCCGTTTCGAAGAGGCTTTTCTAATTAGAGGAGTTATATATAATCTTCTATGACTCACTCCTATGAACAAAATCGTCTACAGTGAGCCAGAAAATATTGCTAGAGTTGTCCCTACCACAACAGTGATAAATGATAAAGTTTGTCGTTTTCTTATAGGATCTTACATGGGTAATGTATCATACGAACCTGACACAGCGAGTGCATAATCTTGGTTATAGTGTGGTTATACTGTACAATGATAGACTAAGTATTAGTGGGACAGGAAGGTTCCTAGCACCTCATCCTTTGTCACACATTTAGAGTTAGAGGTTAAGCAATTCGTTCATTTTGCTGGGTATTACCTTCCTGTCAAATTACTTGTTTCTTTGGTATAACTTTTGCATTCACGCTTTTCTTTTTCGAGAACAAAATTTGCAGAAATAATCTTGCTCCTAAACATAATTATTGCAGTCAGTTCTAGCACGGGATGGTAACTACTGCACCAGCTTATGCTTGGGTGTATGGTGCAGGAGAAGGATGCCATTATGTGGAAGTTCTGGTATAACTTGGCGGCTCTTTAGTCTGGCTGTACCTACGTTACTCAACTACCATATCGCACGAAAGGAAGATGGTGGGCCGCAGGAGGAGGGAAACTTAACACTGGAGTTAACTGGGTTCACATTTCAGATGACCCTGATGCCGCAAAGAAATAAAGAGATAAAAGTACAAGTGTAGGTGAGGGAGATGGTGTGGCGTGGGATGAGGGACCGTTACTTAACAGGTAGAGAAAACCTTTTGGGGGTTATTTTGCCGAAGCCGCCCCTCACAGGATGCGACGTCAGGCATTATGTAGCTCGGCACACAAACAGATAGATAGATAGACAGACAGATAGATAGGCAGATAAAGATAGATAAGCTAAAGAAAAAGTGGTGTCGACTGTACTTGCAGCCTCATCCACCTCAGCCCCTCGTCTTCCTTCAAATTTCTCTCTCTCTCTCTCTCTCTCTCTCTCTCTCTCTCTCTCTCTCTCTCTCTCTCTCTCTCTCTCTCTCTCTCTCTCTCTCTCTCTCTCTCTCTCTCTCTCTCTCTCTCAATCTAAAGACCAGACCATTTCCCACAGGCCTCTTCGTGTCCCAGTTTTATAGTTCGTGAAGGAAAATACGATAATGAGGGGGAAGGAAGTTCAGGCTATTACTGTGATATAAGAAGGTGGTCATGAGAGTAACCAAGCGGAAACTTTATTGCTGCGGACGAACGATATACAGGTGAAGGAAAGCGAGGGAGGCGGCGATATTAAAAGCCCTAATATGTTGGGCAGCCTTCTGACTGGGATCACTATTTTCATTATTACACTTTATAGTTGTGTGGCATATCATACTGTGTGTGGTAAATAATGGGGGAATTAAAGGCAAAGGTTTTGACTTTTGAAGGTACTTAATGTAAAGTGTCTTAACAATATTTCTTCTTCCCTGTTGAATTCGACCTGTAATCACACAAAAGTATCACACAGAAGGAAACAGCACACCCATAGTTTAGTGAAAATCGCATATATATATTTCATCATCATCATCATCATCATCATCCGGACCTCCTTTCCCATCCTATGGCAGGGTAAGGAGTAGCAATGTCCAGACAGCCCAAATTTGCCCAATCCAATGGGCCACGCTTCCATTCACTCATCATTCAAGCCCCTGGAATTCTGGCTCTGTCTGATATGCCAAAAACTTTCAACACGTTCTGTAGCTTCACATAAATGTATTCGATTGAGTCAATCCGGAAGCTGCCACGTTAAAAAGAGGTGCCAAATACCTGATCATGCACTTCTCTTCACAACATTCATCTAGCCAGCTCGATCTCTTGTCAGTTCCCTAGCCTCACCGACTTCCAAACCTCTCTTCCTCACACACTCATCCACCATATCTCTCCACCTTCTTCTTGACCTACTTCGCCTCCTCCCTTCTTCAGATTCTCTCAGGTATACCTTTTTCACCACTCTATTGTTATCCATTTTCTCCACATTACCATACCATCTCAGTACTCTCTCTTCGATTCTGGTGTCCACCGATTTCCTCACTCCACACCTTCCACGAATCACATTATTTCGTATCCTATCCACCCTCTGTACACCACATACATTCCTCAGCAGTCCCATCCCCACTGCTCTTACTCTTGATTTTTCATTTTCATGCCACACCATAGTCTCACATCCATATGTTAAAGTTGGCACTAACACTCCTTCATGTAAGCCTCTGTGCAGCTGCAACACTCAAGCCTCTGTTTCTTATCAAGGCCTTCATTGCACTAGCTACCTTTCTTCCTTGTGTCCTCTACTTTCACCTTCTTTTGCACATTTTCCTCTCTTTGCTATCACTGTACCCAGGTACTTCAACTCTCTCACCAATTCCAGTATCTCTCCATTCACTGTAACATTGCAGCGGGAGTCACCTTCTCTCTCAATAACCATCACTTTACTCTTTTCTATATTTACTTTCAAGGCACGACGCTCACAGACCTCAGCAAAACTCTGCACTAGCCTACCAGGTTTTTGTCCAGAATTGGCAAGCAGTACTGCATCATCAGCATACAACGAATTTGTGATATTCCATCCATCACCATTCATTACCAACGCCATTCCTCTCTCCATTACGCGTGTTCTTACTTCTCTCACCACCACATCCATGTATACAGTATATTGAACAACCATGGGGACATCACACAACCTTGTCGCACGCCCACACAGATCGTGAACCATTCACTTAGATCCACATTAACCCTTACACATGCCTCACTACCATCATAAAAACTCTTGATGGCACCTAGCAACTTACCATCTACACCATACATGCGCAAAACTTTCCACAATCCCTCTCTGTCCACTTTGCCGTATGCTTTTTCCTGATCCATGAATGCCATAAGCACCTTGTGGTCCTTCTCACAAGCCTTCTCTGCTACCTGTCTCACTGCAAATACTTGATCCACGCATCCTCTGCCACTCCTAAAGCCATCCTGTTCATCACTCACTAGAACTTCTGAGATCTCTCTTACTTTCTCTATAATGATTTTTCCATATACCTTCCCTACCACACTCAGTAAACTTATGCCACGATAATTCTTACACTCATTTCGCTCACCATTATTTTTGTACAGGGGTACAATCACAGCATTTTTCCACTCTGCAGGCACAGTTTCACTCCATGGTTTCTTACATAACTCCAAAATTCCACTCTCTCCACTACACTTAAGCATCTCTGCATATATCTCATCAACCCCAGCTGCCTTCCCATTTTTCAGCCGCTTCTCGGCACTCTTCACCTGTGCGAGTGTCATGTCTCCTGGCACTGCATTCCTTCTCTGCACACCCCAGAACCAATCATGTTTACAGCCGCTCTGCTCTCTCTATTCCCATTCATCAGGCATTCAAAATACTCTTTCCATCTTGTCCTTACTTCGTTCCCATGGGTTAATAATCTACCACCTACATCCTTCACACCATCACATTTCTTTCCGCTTTCACTTTTACATTTCCGCACCTCTTTCCAGAATAACCTCCTATTTTCAGAGTAGTCCGCATTCACTTTTCTCCCTAGATTATCATTGCCTCCTTTTTCCTCTTCACTAGTCTCTTTACTTGCTTCTTGCTCTCAGGATACTCACTTCTTATTTCAACTGAACCCCTATCCTGTAACCACTTTAGCCACTTCTTCCTTTTTTCCTCCACCACTCTCTTAACCTCCTCATCCCACCATGCCATACCTTTCTGCTTTGTTGTTACTCTTGCCACACCACACACTGCTTTAGCATTCCCAACTAAGCAATCCCTATATGCATTCTACAGTCTGTCTAGATCCATTTCATTCCAATTCACTGATTCTAAATCCTCCTCTACTTTGGTCCTGTAATCATCTGCCATTTCTCTAATCCTCAGCTTCTCAACTTTCAGTCTTTCTCCCTGACTGCTTCTCTCTCTCCTGATCCACCTCACTCCTCTCAGCTTGATCTTGCATACCACAATCATGTGATCTGACAGACCTCCACAACGCCCTCTCACGGCCCTCGTATCAACAACCATTCCCATCATCGACCTCTCTACGAGCACGTGATCAATCAGGCTTAGAGACAGACAGACAGACAGACAGACAGACAGACAGATAGGTATATACATAGAGAGAGAGAAAATAAGAGAGACAGACAGACAGACAGACAGACAGATAGATATAACTATATCTATATATCTACAGTTTATATATGATTTCGTAATTGAGTTGTTCGCCAGTTAGAACAGAACACTCCCTTGGAAAACGCGAGATTCCAGGGTGTTCCAAGGCCTTCATGGGTTTTTTGGTTGATAAAAAAAATTTACTGAATGAATGTATCACATGCAGAAAGAATCTCAGTTCTACTTCACATAGGAGCTAAGTTATTAGCTTCTGCTTACCATGACGGTCGGGCAGGGCCGGGCTGCTCATTTCCAAACTTAAGAGAAAACATCGCTCGCTCGCTTCGCTCGTTTGCTCTTAATAATAATAATAATAATAATAATAATAATAATAATAATAATAATAATAATAATAATGATGATGATGATGATGATGATAATGATGATGGTGATGATAATGATGACGAATGGACTTTGATGTTTCTAACTGAAAGACTGATGTATTATAAACAAGGCAAAATCCAGACGTAGTCTGATATTTGGTTCTTTTCCTTTCGCTTTGAAAGACACTGTACACTCCAAGCCATAGTTTCTGCACACCCACTAAAGAGTGAACGAGTGAGAGACGAGGTTAACGAGATCTGTGTGGGAAAAGGTTACAGAAAAGGTAGGAAGGGAAAAGAGAGTGATTCAAGACAAATGACAAAGCTCAGATCACAGAACGAAAATGTCGCTTACAAAAACAGGAAGACACAGATGACAACGATGAAGGAACTTTCGAAATAAGCTGAGGCGGTGTTTACTGAAAGAAAAGAAGAAAAGCTGAAGAAAGAAAACGTAATTCAGTTAGCTATAGGGAAGTTGTAAAACGATGAACCCTCAATATCAGTGATCCGCATTCAAATCATACATGTAATGGGAAGCAATAAAGGAATATGATCATTGATAATTATGTAGAGCAGATAACAAATGGAGGACTCAGAAATCGAAGAAGCAACCCATATATGGAGTGAGAGGAAGAGACAGATTGAGAACAAAATGGAGAGATGAAATTGGCAAGTTTGATGACACAGGATGGAATAGAACAACAGCCAAATGGTTCACCGTGTAGAATGATGGGAGAAGGTCTTGTC
This sequence comes from Coenobita brevimanus, assembly GCF_032717465.1. Classification (NCBI taxonomy): domain Eukaryota; kingdom Metazoa; phylum Arthropoda; class Malacostraca; order Decapoda; family Coenobitidae; genus Coenobita; species Coenobita brevimanus. The sequence goes on from NC_136966.1 coordinate 15,125,568, forward strand.
CTACGGGGGGATATTTCAAAGTTACGATGAAACTGGTTATCCTGCTTAATTACATATGGTCACTGACGCGTCCATAAAAGAGGAAAACTCATATGACGTTACGCTGGTTCTAAAAGAGTTATCCCTCCCAATCTCGCTCTGGACAGAGGATAATACTGAATAATACACTGTTGGCGAGTGTGAGGACCAGTGAATGTGGAATATGAACTTCTTAGAAAATGTCTTCCTAAGAAAATGGCTAGCAAACAAGTAACAGTTTTCTTTGATTTTCCTTTTTATTTTCTTACTACCATGAGACAGACAGACAGACAGACAGACAGACAGAGGGGAGGGACTGCCTTCTCTCCACTGACACACAGCTGGGAGAAGAAAGAGAAGACCAACAATGAAGGCGGACAAGGGAGAAAGATGAGGGAGGGTGCACTGGAATGGGTAGTTTCTTGGAAAGAGGATGAGGAGGAGGAGGAGATAGTTGTTAGAAGGAGGCAAAACAAAAGGAGATAGTTGTGGAAGGAAAAGTAACAGAACTAGACGGTTGCTGAAAGAAAGACTGAAGGAGGAGATCGAAGAGGAGGACAGGATGGCAGCTGAAAGGAAGAAAAGGAGGAGAAGGAAGGAACAATAAGGCTCTTGGAAGAAAGAGAAGAGAAGGATGAGGAGGACAAGATGACTAATGTGAAGGGCGTGATGAGTAAAAAGAAATATTGGCCACAAATAATGCACGAACTGTGGTTGAGGGGCAACATAAATAGAGGATGGGACGTCACGGTGATGGATTAAAAGAACAGTGTTTTAGACGGGAATAAATCTTACGGATAAAAGATGTCCAGAATAACTGAGATAGAACAAGATAAATTATACATAAACCTGTAAAAGTAATAGTTTCATGTGGCATTAATCAGCGACGTAGGGACCCAATTAGATGGTTCAACACTTTTTGCCCAGGAATGATTGGTGATTTTCGTTCGTCGCCACGATTCTATAGCTAGATTTTTTTCGTCTTTTTTATTTTTATGTGACGCTAATTTTCGGTGCTTTATTCAGATCCAGTCTTTACTTTTGCTCAGTATTACTAGCCTGCACTGTAATTTTTGGTCATTTGTATAATATGCTTCAGTAGGTTATGAAACCTATTATCTTAAAATAATGGCGTTGCAGAAGTATTTAAAGGTGATGTACTGCTTAACTATATTTCGGTCTATCCTTCAAGTGTCTAGGTCAAGTCTAAAGTATAATACACAAAAGGTATGTTATGATTATGATGGAAGGCCGAAACTACTTAAAATCTTCATTCTTCAGCTAAAACTCTAAATATGTCGTCAACATCATACACGCACTGCTTACTTTGCATCATTAAAACATAAAGTATTGGTCGCTATAGCTGTGATCTTTCATATTAATCCTCTGAATCTGATTACATTTTCTTCCAGGTTAATCTTACCTTCTCAACACTATTTTATTCAGGCTAGGGGAACATACTGGTAGCCAAGAGGCTATTCAAGGCTACATTTAATGCGCCCAGTTCGAAAAATTATCACAGCCTGAATAAAATCATCAGGACAAAACAAAACGTCAGCTAATTCAAAGGGTTAACACTACACCTTACACAAGCATCTGCATTGTCAACACTGCTGTGCATAGTCTTGCAGTACAGGAAGGCCACATTATCTTTACATTCCAACACACTCCTCCTGTATGGCACATTAACTTTCAGTGTTTTGGCGGGACTGGGATGAGATATAGCCATGAAAAACATAACTATCCATATTTTACTCTCGTAGTCCAGTTATACTCCTATAGGAACTGCCTAGCATGGGGCAACTGAACTACTGCGAGTATCTTCTTTTCTTATGCTCCTTTGTCTTCATTTTCAGCACTAAAGATGATCACGAATGACAGCACGATTTTGAAAGCTGTTTCCCCGCTACATCATAAAAATGAAGCAACAAATGCGATATCCAAGAAAAGGGCTAAGATTTAAAAAGTTTGACTTCGAAAAATCACGAAGTATTTGATACACGTTGGCGCTGGCTACCCCTGAAGAAGTAAAGAGGAAAGGCAGTAATTTAAAATGAAGGAATATGAGAGCAAATTTCGAGAGAGAGAGAGAGAGAGAGACAGACAGACAGACAGACAGACAGACAGAGACGACAGACAGACAGAAACAGAACAGTTTCACATAGTAATGATGCAAAAAACATATCTTGAAGGGAAAGGAGTATTAGACTTGTAATGATGTAGTGGGTGTTCCTTGCCTCTCAGTGCTCAGGTGTGGTGTAATTACCACCCATCATGACAAACTTGTGTGCCATTCCTGCCCCGAGGCTCGCTACATCGTTGAGTGGGGTGGTGGCAGGCCAAGAGGGCAATACTAATCAAATGGTCACCTGTATTCTGGTTGACGTAAGGGGCTTCATAGTATTTCTGCTTCAGTAACTTTTTTGTATTGTTCTTCTATTCTAATAATTGTTTAAACTTTTTTTTTATAACGATATATTATTTGCATCAATAATATGCAGTACAAGAATTTTTAAAAAAATATACATTACAAAAATAAGAAGGAAGTATTACAATCTCTATAGCAAACCAACAGGAATACGGCCCTTCCAGGTAAAAAGAATAATAATGCAGGAATAATATGCGGGTGGCTTCAGAAGAGCATGGCAGTTAAAGGATGGTTGAGGTGACGCTCTACGGCCGGTGTTTGGAATCACTGGATATATTTACTTTTGTACAGTATATACGAGAGTAATGTATGAAAATGACTATTGTCTTCCCTGGATGAACTTCATGCCCTTTCTTAAACAGCTTCTTCTCACTGGTGGCATATACATGTATAGGGTTTGCAAGTAACTCTCGTTGTGCAACCTGAGTATGTGTTATACTTCTTTATATGAATTCAGGTCGAACTAGATAACGAGAGAAAAAAATCGAGACAGCACGTTTTCTTAAGTTCACAAATAATATTTAAAAAAAACTAAAGCTTCTCTATATCTAACAGTAAGTGTGAGGCGTATAAACTAGCCTAACAAACCATTATTTGAATGTGCCAAGATATTGTTTACCCTGTCACAAGTCTCCACAACGTAACAGAACTTTTAATACTGGCGCCTTATTGACCTTCCTTCACTTCTGTATGATTTGTCTGTTGCTGTAAAGTTTCCGCTTGGCTTGCTCCAATTTCATTCCTCTCAAAAATGGGTCTCTCTCTCTCTCTCTCTCTCTCTCTCTCTCTCTCACACACACACACACACACACACACACACACACACACACACACACACACACACACACACACACACACACACACACACACACACGCGCGCAATCTTGTATTTCTTCACGAACCATAAAGCTAGGTCAAGGAGGGGCCTGCGAAAAATTACCAGGTCTATTAAGAGAGAGAGAGAGAGAGAGAGAGAGAGAGAGAGAGAGAGTTACATAGATGCATAGACCACACAGATCGTACTGTCCCTACGAGGCGGTCTGGCCCTAACACCATAAGAGTGTGTGTGTGTGTGTGTGTGTGTGTGTGTGTGTGTGTGTGTGTGTGTGTGTGTGTGTGTGTGTGTGTGTGTGTGTGTGTGTGTGTGTGTGTGCGTGTGTGTGTGTGTGTGAGGACAGGGGGGGGAAAGAAGAGAAAATGAATGGGTGGCTTCAGAGAGACAGAGAGAGAGAGAGAGAGAGACTAAATGCAATGGGGTGAAGATATATGGCATGTACAGCATGGTACTGTACTTGAGAAGAAGTGATGGAGATTGACTGATTAACTGATTGACTGATTGTGTGTGTGTGTGTGTGTGTGTGTGTGTGTGTGTGTGTGTGTGTGTGTGTGTGTGTGTGTGTGTGTGTGTGTGTGGTTGTGTGTGTGTGTGTGTGTCTGTGTCTGTGTGAGTGTGTTATACTAATATTCCCAAATCACGCTCCTTTTGCGGTCTACTGTCGGTGGTCTGACAATAATATTAATAGAGATATCTACTCTCTCTTCACAGAATACTTAGAATAGGCGAGAGTATATACTAGAAAATACCATTACGACTTTTCTTTCTCATTTATCTCGCTCCCTCTCTTCTCATGCGTTTCCCTTCCCACCTCCTCCTTCTCTCCCTGCTTCTCTCTTTTCCTCTGTGCTAGTCGGTCATCCTTTCTAACTTCTTCCCCCTCCCCCCCTCCCTACCTACTTTTCTCCCTCCCTTCCTTTATGATTCAGTCTCTTTTCTGTACATTAACAATTTTTCAACCCTTACCCCCTCTCTCCCTGTATGTTTCTCGTGTTTCTTCTCCTTCCTATCTGTCAATTAGCCATCCTTCTTCTCTCCCTCCCTCCATGTCTCTCCCTCAGCAACAAGAGGCTGTCACATCCCACCCCTCCTACATACCTCTCCACCACACGCCCCGTTCTCACCTGCCCTTCGCTGGCTGTGCCTTATTTTAGCTGATATAGGAGACTTCGCTGCCAACTACTATTAATATTGTTTCACTTGTTATTTATGTCATTTTCATATCGACTTAGTTTGCTTCAGTGATCTCGAAAAGTAAATTACGAGGCAGCAGGCAAAATAAATAGCCAAGGAAGAGGTGTTAGGGAATCTCCAAAGTGACCTAACATTTCGTAGACAAGAGCGTACCTGTGGTCTGGTTTACGAGCGAGCGAGGAAAGCCAGCTAGCGATGTTTATTCTCTGCTAGCTTTGGAAATGAGCTTTCCAGCCCGACCTGACTGTCTCGCTAAGGAAAGCTAATAACTTTATTTCAGTGTGAAGTAGAATTCAGATTGTTTCTACATGTGATACATTCATTCAGTAGATTTTGTTATCAACTAAAAATTCACCCATAAAGGCGTAGGAACCTCTTGGAATGTCGAGAGTTCCAAGGGAGTGTTCGGATCTAATCGGTGAACATCTCAGTTATGAAATCAAATTTTAAAAAGTTTTTCGGTCGTAACACTGTGATTTTGGCATCAGCTCTAGCAATGCAATATCGGATATTCCTCCTATAACTTTATATCGGGGGAAATTATGATCATATGGCGCTCGCTTGCTCGTCATGCGCTCACTAAACTCCCTTCACTGTTCTTGTTGAGGTTTAAGGCATAAGTTGGTGTAAGGTTGTGTTAGGTGTATGAATTAATTCAAAGCTACAAGAGGATGACGCCTTCCTGCTTTATTACTCTTGAGACTTACTGCCATATACTAGGTGGCAGTATAGCAACTCCTCATCAGCTCCTTATTACATCCGTCAACGATGTTCTACGCAGGATAAGTATTCACCAATGTCTGTTTGTCTGTTTGTGTACAAGATGTCTCAAAAAGTTGTTACCGGATTTCAATGAAAGGTGGGCAATGGGTCAAGAAAGAGTTAATTAGATAATGAAGTGGATCCACGTTCGGATCCGGATGCAGGAGTAATTCATAAATTTCACTGGTGTTGGTGGAGGTATACACTCTGTGAGACTATGTAACAAGGCAGACTAAGCCAATAAATTAATAATATTTGCTATGTGAGGACGTAAAAATATTTGTCAGGTAGGAAAGAGGAAATACAACCGTAAATCAACTTTACTGACGTTCGCGGAGGTCTTGGTTTCCGGAATGTTTTTTAGTATTGCATGTTATTCATTTTTCTCCTCTTTTACGTTATTGAGGCGAACTGCATCAGTCCTGGTTAAATATACATAACATGAAAAATAACTTCACGAAGTAAGAGTCATAATATACCACAAAGAAAAAGATATTACGAAGGTTGTCACGCCACTTAAATTACCGTCCTTTAACGGATGTACTTTGACTTCACAGGCCACCACTCGTTCACATGGAAGGATGTTTTCCACGTACACAAACTGTGTTCATTATGATGAAACAACAGTTTTGCCCCGACTGGACTCTTTTCATATACCCGGCCCGGTATTATCATAATAATCATATTTGCAATAATCGGGTATGATGTTTTGCTATCCATCATTATCCTGCTGTTGCTGTTGTGGCCCCAGACTCACTAGAACTGAACCTGTCGGACTGCAAGCTGAGGTTGCCCTCCTTTAGCTGTCCACCATCCACCATTTGGTGGATAGGGGGGCAGATGAGGGATGTTTATATACCCCAGCAGTGGAGATGTCCGGTTATAACGGCGCCACTACGTGAAGGCGACCTTCTTCAGCACCAGTATCACACCATATTATAATATAAGAATGGCATTAAAAATCAGTAGATCTATTGTTGTTTGCAGTCCATTGTATGTTTCTGATTCTCTTGCAATGTGTTCCATCATGTAATGCAGTCAAGATGCTGGTCTCTCACAGGCCCATTTATGTTCTGAAATACAGTGGACCAGCCTCTGGCCTTTACACCTTGCAAGTGGTAATATTAGACTGGTAGTCTACACACACACACACACACACACACACACACACACACACACACACACACACACACACACACCGGCATCTTAAATATTTCTCTGCACAAGAGAGGCTGTAGAAAATGAGCACACGCACAACGTAAAAAAAAAAAAAAAAAAAAAAAATTTTTATGTAGCAAAGCGGAAAATGGAAAAAGATCGAGTTTGATCTTGGCACGAGGGCTGCAGTTCGATCACATATGGGGCCATTTTATTTCATGTCAAATGAAGTTTTCTAAAGGGGTGTATTGGCCCTAATAGCTGCCTCCATTGGATTTACCTTCGGCAGAACACGTCAAGCAGGTGGTGTCCAGCGTCGAAGCAGCTCTTCGTTGGTTCCGAGCAGTTCTAGGCACGGCTGAAAAATGTTAGCAGATTCAAAGTTTTTGAGCCAGTTGTGTGTAACTAAAGCAACCTCCTGGCGGCGAGTGGGGAGGAGGGGAGGCATATCTGAATATTGGCCTTGATATCTTAACACGTAATGTACAATGGACTGTCATCCGTAATGCTATATTTGGGGAGCGCGACCTCCCTGATGATTCTTTGAGGGGTCAGTCCCTCTCCCAAAAATAAAAATAATCAGAAATAGGGGAAAGATTTGAATAATATTTCCCAAGTGAATTCGTTTGGTTACTGGGAAGGTCTTCCACTATATACAGTATTCCAACCATGATTTTTAAGGGGGTCAGCCCTTCTCAGCTAATTAAAATTCTCAGAAATTGCGAAAGGATGGCAGATATCATAGCACAGGTTGTCCAATGAACTCTCCTCAGTAATGCGATCTCTGAGGAGCATAATCCCTCCAGTGATTGTTGAAGGTGTTATCCCCCCTTCCAAAAATAAAAACGGTCAGAAATAGGGCAAAGTGAGCACATAGACTTCAACGAAATCGGCATGCATACAGCAGGACTGGGTATGCAGTTTCCATGTTTTCTCTGAATGCAATGGAACTGCACATCCGGTTTATCATTACTATTGTTATTATTATTATTATCATTAGTAGCAGTAGTAGTAGTAGTAGTAGGTATTTTACATTATTATTGTCATATTTTCGTTATTATTATTATTATTATTATTATTATTATTATTATTATTATTATTATCATTACTAATGTTGTTGTTGTTAAGTAGTAGATAAGGGCGCCCACCCTCCTCTAACTCTATGTATGGCACTCTTTGGGTGACTGCATTGAGTGACATGCCATATCCTGTCCCGAGGGACAATTAACTACGTTGAATACTCTGACCGGATGGGTCCCAACAGGGTTTACATCCGAGGTGTGACTGGGGTATATTGTTCACATTTTATCACACAGGGGCGAACGACGCTAGTGAAAAAAAAAAAGAAAAAAAAATACTGCATGATAAAATAGATTGATACTGTTGTTGTTTTGTTGACGTTGTTGTTGTTGTTGCTTTTGTTGCTAGCTCGAGTCACGTCCATTTGGGGTCAACAGTGGCATTAGGGGATGTGCCTCTGTGTCACCTATACATGGCGCTGACAGTCCCCGACGCGGGGCGAGATCGTTGTTGACGCACCTCCACCACCACTCGTCACCATCAACCATACTCGTGTTTACTGCTAGGTCACAGACTTTGCCCCACGGTGATTGACGGTAGTTTTAGGATGCCTGTCTGGGTTTTACTGCAGAATTGTTCCCCAAGTGCAGGCAACCGAAAAAAGACCGTCAAGCTTCGCTACCTCCAGAGAATTATATTTTGCTATGGGAAGACATTTCTCTTGTGAACTGGCTATTCAAGTACTGTATCTAATGAGTCTTAAAGCTGCTTACCGTCCGTGAGTGTTTGGGGGTGACCTCTACTCCACTCCATCACACCCTGATTATGTCCAATCCTGTCCTATTCTACCCTTCCTCACCTATAATGTACTGTACAAGAGGATGGCTTTCATTATCCTAGTCTACCCCTGGCCGATGTGGTGGTGATGGATCAGGTCAGACCGGATTCCTGCTGAAATCATTACGCACAACCCACCGTCCCGCACCACCTGCGGCCACACGGCAGCCACCAAAAGCACAGTAATGTACGCACACACATCAGGTATACACCACAAGGCCGCGCCCGCGACACTCCAACACACAACAGACACATGGACATGAACACACACACACACATACAGACACGCACATGAGCACACACACATACAGACACACGCACATGAACACACACACATAGACACACGCACATGAACACACACACATACAGACACACACACACACACACACACACACACACACACACACACACACACACACACACATAGGGGCAAGCACATTCAGACACATTACCATACTCGTGTATGCAGTCCAGTGAGGCAGCGAGGTAGCTTCGTAGCACTGATGAATATATAAAACTTGCAAAACATAACTAAACTCTCAAATGAACTCGTCTATGACTTGGATGATTTGATTTTTCTAGTGTATTTACAAAAATGTACCCGGAGGAAGACATTTAATTCCCTGACGTCACAAAACGCTTTCATGCTTCGAGACAGTGTTGCAAAATATGGCTTTACCATTACGATTCACTAAGTTAAGCAGTAATTTAAAAATCTTCAACCAGATTGATGAGGACACCTCAGATGTTAAATATAGTGTGGTACGATGTATGTGTAGCCGCGATATTCGTTTTATATGTGGACGAATCCAGTTACGGAACTGGTGAGGAGTATCAAACCTCGTGACGTCCCTGATGTTTTTTCTTCCGATACCACCTGGACGGAAGTGTCACATACTACGCAATAAATTGTCTCAAGGCCAACTGACTTCTACATTAAACTTCAGTTCTGGTGGAGGACGAAGTAGAAGTAGGTTTATGGTAAAAATTCGTGGACAAAAAGCGGCTCTCTTAACGCTGCTTGTAGAAAGCTCTGGGATCCTGGCTGTGGCTTCACGGTGCTTCAGCAGACTTCACGTGCATAGTAAGAGACGAGGACGACTGGCTGAAGACTTAAGGTAAAACGCCGCGCAGCATTTTATTTACTGACTCAAAGGCGGACCACACAGGTAGACAACCACTCGTGCACACACATACGCACTCATATATTGCTTTAAAACACACACACACACACACACACACACACACACACACACACTTTGTTGATCTACATATTTTCTTTTATATTTGACCAGTGTGGCTAGCGAACAATTTATTCTACCAGAAATAACGTTCGATGCCCTCGTAAGTACCATCTCTCTCTCTCTCTCTCTCTCTCTCTCTCTCTCTCTCTCTCTCTCTCTCTCTCTCTCCTCTTCCCGTCCTCTGTATCACACAGTCATACCCTTCGTCTTCACTTATTCTTCCTTATCCTCATCCCTCCTCTGTATTCCAATTTCTCTCTTTCTCTTCTCTCTTCTCATCTGTTCCCTCCCTTCTCCTATCTTCTCCACTGTTCCTCCCCTCCCCTCTAATGTACAGTCGCCAAACTTTCCACCTGGGCCACCTAGCCGCGAGAGGTGGGTAACGGGTGCTGGCAACAGTGTATATGTTTGTTCGTGTGTACATGCTCGACGAAAGTTCGGATCATCAACTCTCTTCGTCCATAGTGAACCTCTGTCAGAGTCAGAGTTCATCCCATAGATGGCTGGGTACGGAGTTAGGTGGTGAGAAAAATGTCTCAGGAGTAAGGCGCCTCTCCCATCGGCTCAGCCAGTTGCATGAAACTGGTCGCATGGAAAATTATTGTGTGCCACAGGTCGCGCTGACCAAGGCCAAAGATATATGACTACAGTATATAAATTTTATAATAAAGTAATATAAATAATATTCTTATATAAATATAAACTTTTATTTATAATACAATAATATATATTATACTATACATAGTTGGCCTTGGTCCGTGCAACCTGTGACATGCAACAATTCCATGCGACCGGTTTCCTGCAACTGGTCGAGCCGGTGGGAGAGCTGCTTAAGGGAGGAGCTTGGCATAGTGAAGTCCAGGGCAGGCGCAGGACGTTGAGGGGAGGGGATTACGTTACTCATACCGCCAGTGACAATAACTGCCGAACTAGTTTTTGAGATCCATTGGCAATCTACCAAATATTTAAATTTTTAACAATACTAAACATGTTATTTTCTATGTTGTTTTTACATTGTTACAATAACATGTTAATGCACTAAATACTGGAATCACTCCAAGCCTTTCTCTCACACTCTCTTATTATATCAGTAATTCCATTTCATAGGGTTATCACTTGATACCATTATCAGTATAGGTTGAAGATGAATGCATTTACCTAACATCTACAACCAGTTACAAGTAAGATTGCTCTGCCATATTCACATCATGAATGACACTGACCAATAAACATTAGGATGATGTTCAGACACTGTTAACGGTTGCTTATTTCCTCGTTGGTAGTACTTCAGGCAGATGTTTTCATGTGTTCTGTGGTGCACCACGAAGAGGTAGGAGATTAAAATACTGTCACCTCAGCAGGCAGAGAATTTATGCATACTTTTGTCGAATGTGGTTATTATATCAGCTATGATAATGATTTACCGTACCATTTTTCATATGACTATGATCATTACAGCACATCTTTATAGTCCATTCGTCTAACGTATGACTGAATTACACATTGCAAGGAAAACCGATTGTGAGTGGTGCTGCTTATGTGTGCGGTCACACATTTACATGCTCATCGATTATTCACCGAACAACATTATCTCACATTATAGCAAGATGAAGACACCATCTCTTCACCACAGTATGCAAAAGCTTCCAGTCATTTTAAGCTCAATTTTATTGATTCATGAATTGTTTGGACATTTATATCACCATTGCCTGTGATATTACTTATGTGATTGGTAAATGCAACACAACGAACATGAAATTATCATTACAGGCTGGAACACTTTTTTTTTTTTTTTTTTTTTAACCCGCGAACCTCCCTATAGCCCCCGTCACCGAGGTCCGGAGTGCGAGGATATGTGATGTTGGTTGCTGACTGGCTGCTACCAAGACCTAGGTCATAAGACAAGGGCTTGGTGTTTAATAGGAGAAACCCCTCTCCTGACGGGGGTGGAACCACGTCACACGGATCGCCTGGCGGAAGCGTTAACTACCACGTCACCCACAGTACTGTTTCAAATATTTAATATATATCAACTATTAAAACAATTGCCGTGTTTGCACTGCAAGCACGGAGATCCACGTAATGATTAAGTGATGAGATGCTTAGGTTTTCTATTGTTAACGAAAGGTTGACTCATGACTAGCTGACTCAAGGCAGTATTCTGCCTCAACGAACGAGTTTCAACCTCCGACATCTACAGCTCCTAACTCTCCTACTTAGTTTAAATTAATATCCTCCCAATGAGTAATCCTGTAACGATTAATGACCTAACTTGTCTAATCATGTCTCGGATCAAGAATGGTATTTCAATAGGTTTAATCGAGACCGGCCCAGGACTGGCTAAATGCAAAACGAACAGTCAGACACAGGTATCTACTTTTCAACCATAAGAGCCGGTCACACGACGGTTCTTCCCCCCCAGTATGCAGTAGACATTTTTTAGCCATGGATTTATCATGTAATAATGAAAAAGAATACTTTTTAAAATATATAATATATGTAAAGATGCGGCCTTTTGAATTAGTTTACTTATTGTTTTCAATACTTGCATTATCCAACACTTTCAAGAAGCTCCTTTGAAATTCTATCGCCTAAAAATTGTTGACTGATTACTGGGATGAACTTTGACTGAGGTTCACTAAGGAAAACGAGAGGCGATGATCCGAACTTTCATCAAGCATGTACACACGAACAAACAGATAGCCTACACTGTTGCCAGCACCCCTTACCCACCTCTCGTGGCCGGGTGGCCCAGGTGGAAAGTTTGGCGACTGTACATTCACTCCCTTCGTCTCCCTTAACCTCTCCCTAAAACACCATCCCCCGCCCCTTTTCCATTCCTTTCTCTCCTCCCTCTCCCTCTTTCTATCCCCTCTGTCACCTGCTTCACATCATTCCCCTCCGTCGATTTACTCCTCTGTTCTGTTTCCTCTCTCCCTCACTCTCTGCTCCTCCCCACTCTTTTTCTTTTATCTCTCCTCCCGTCAACTACTTTTTCGTCGTCCCTCACACTCTCTCCTCCCCTTCTTGCACCCAAATAATCTTACTAACCCCCTCCTTTCTCCCATAACCACTATCCACCACTATCCTCCTCTCCTCATTCTACAGTAAAATCCCTTCCCTCCCTTGTATCTATCACTCCTTCCCTCTTTCTGCTCTTGGTTAAGCTCCTCTCCTCTCTAGTGTCTATTTTTCCTTCGATCCCTTGAGCTGACGTGTCCTCTATCCCGTAATCCCCTCCTGGCTTTTCTCTTTCATATTCCTTTAAAACATCCCCCTACACTGCTTTCTATTCTTCTTCTCTATCACTAGCCATCCCACCCCCACCTATTCTCTGTCTCCCCTTCTACGAATTCTCAATCTTTAGCTACCCCTCTTTCTCACCGTGTCCTTTTTTTCATATTCACCTTCTCCTACCTCTTCCCTGTCAGTTTTTCCCCCTTGCATTCCTTTCTTCATTCCACCCCCTCCCCCATCCCTTACTATCATTTATTTTCCATCCCTGCGCTTTCTACCCTCTCTGTTCCTCGTTTTCTCTTCACCGTCTTTATTCCCTCCCTCTTCCCTATTCACTCTTCCTCTCGCTACCCTTCTTTCTTCCCCTTCGTTTACTCCCCCCCCCTCCTTCTTTCCCCATCTTCGCTCTTCCTTTTCCCAATTCCACTTCCTTGTACTTCTTTGATTCTTCAATTTTCCTCCACTTATTTCCTCTTTGCACCCCTTTCGTTCTCTTCACTCCCTCTTATTCCTCATACACAATACCTTCTTTATCTTTCTTCTCCTCCATTTCCTCACCCTCCTACTTACTTTCCCCCTTCTTAAACCATCTTTTCTCCTTTTTCTCATGCAATTTCCTTCCTGTTTCTTCTTTTAATTCCACTTTCCTCTCCACCACCTACGCCTGTGCTTTCATTCAGTCTCCTAGCCATCTCTTCCACAATCCCTTATCTATACCCAGCAATCCTTCTACCTTTCTTTTCCCACCAAGTCCCCACCCCCTCTCTACCTACCCCCTTCACTCCTCCATACATCCATCTCCATCGAAATAAAAGGGATTATGTCAAAAGGCGAATAAGAGAAGGGAAGGATAAATGCAAGGAACATATGATGAAACAGAAGGTGCTGTTTGTAGACGGTTTCATGGTGTAAGTTCAGTTATTTTGTCGTTCTCTCCTCACTAACCCCTCTCTCTATTTTCTTTCAGCTTCTTCCGCTGTTGCAACTTTCTCCCCTCCTCACCCCAATTTCTGTCCCTACCCTTCTTCCTTCTCCCGTCAGCTCCTACATTGTTATCTAAGACATCCACGACCGCCGCCACCACCAAAAAAACAACGGGGGACGGGAAATAGGGAAGTATGTAAAAAACAAGTTCCGTGGCCTCCTGGGGGAACCATGCTAGTCTGGCCACAACGCACGACCTGGTCATTAGTTATTAATAGTGTTTTTGTACGTCCTTCCTTGATTAAAACATATGTATTTACAAAGCTGGTATTCCTGTTGGGTTTATAAAATAATATCTTGATAAACTTGGACATTATAAGCTGTGATACGTATTTATAAATCCTTTCTCGCAAAGCCTGTTAATTAACAATGGTAAACAAAAGGAAGTTTAAAGAACAGCACATAAATTAACAAAACTAGACTTCGTGTTTTTCAAACGCATTTCCTTGTTAAGAATACGGATTTAATAAATTGGATTTCCTTCGGTCTTTGTGAATTTTTCCCTGAATATTCTCACTTCCTATTCCTCTTCTCCTCCTCTTGTTTGTTTTCCTTCTGCACTTGCACCTCCCCGCATCGTCATCATCATTATCATCATCATAACCTTGTTTACACTTCACAAATAGAGTGGGTATAATCGAGAAACACGACCATGAATCCAAAACAATACGACAATTAACAGCAATGAGCAAATAAATGAATGATGCAGCCACTCATTCAACATTGACGTCTTTGTAATTCGTGGCTCTGCTCCTCAGCAGACGGTTTCCACAGAATGTGCTTTTAAAACTTTCTTAAGTATCTTCAGTCCGATGACCTTTCTTGTTTATTCATTTTAACCCCCGACTATTTTATTCAGAGTACAATGGATTCAGAATATATGGGTTTGCCACAGCCTTCATTAACCCATGCTATATTAGGAGGGTAATATAAATTAAAGAACTTAATTTGTAGGTAGGAAAAACAAGGGGGAACAAATACTGCCTGTCATCAGATTAATATGAATCCATCCATCCACTGGCCATCATCCCAGTCCTGTCGCCAATTAACCCTCTCAGTCTGATGAAGCATAATTTTTTTTTCTAACTCATGGCAGTTTTGTTAAGCTATGTGAGAGAAGTTAAAGTGAAGGTGCTACCAACAGTTTCCATTAATTTAGAAAGACAGACAGACAGAGAAACAAGAGCGGCACTATTCCCTTTATCTTAATACGTGGCACTCCGGCACAGGTAAACCGACCCTCCCCCCATGGTGCTACCTCTCTCTCTCTCTCTCTCTCTCTCTCTCTCTCTCGCCTGTTTCTTGCAAAATTTCTCTCCTTTTTGTTTTCCCTAACTTAATTATCGCTTCCTCTCTTTCTCTGCAATCTTATAATTATATTTTCTACATTTTACCTTTCTTGAATATACTACCCACTCCCTCCTCTCCCTTTACCCCCCAAATCCTCGTCTCTACACTCCCTCTGACTATTTAATATGCTTCTTATCACTGTATCCTCCTCCTCCTCCTCCTCCTCCTCCTCCTCCTTCTCTTCCTCCTCCTACACACACACACACACACACACACACACACACACACACACACACACACACACACACACAGCACAGGAAACTAAGATAAAATGGGAGTTCGTCAGATAGGCAGCGGTCAGTCAGTTTTTCTTACCCTGCCTCCCTCCCGTCTGCCATTTCCTTCTCTGTCAACCTTTCTCTTTCCTCCAATCTTCCACCTTTCTTGCTTTGTCCCTTACCTGTACAGCATTTTGTTTAAAACCCATGTTGCTGTCTTCTTCATTTGTTCTTTCCTCTCGTTAGATGTACCATTTTGCTATACTCCCACCACCCTCTCTGTTCCTTCTCTTAACCTTCACTCTGCCACTCTCATCCTCTCCCACCTTCTCCCCATTCCTTTTGTACGATTAACTCATACCTCTTCTTGTCCCCCTTTCCCTCACCCTGCCTTTCTCCCTCAGCTATCCTCTCCCTCCCGTCTTACCCACACCCCTACCCTTCTTTCTGTTATTGCCTAACCTTCTCGTTGCCTATCTCTCTCTCTTCCTACCCTCTCTCCCTCTTCATGCCTTCTCTCCCTCATTCTACCATCTCTCTTTCTTCCTATCTTCTCTCCCTCTTCCTACTGCCTCTCCTTCTTCCTACCTTCTCTCCCTCTTCCTGCCATCTCTTCCTCTTCCTACCTTCTGCTTCCCCTTCCTACCTTTGCTCTCTCTCCTCCAACCATCTCACTTTCTTTTCTTCCTTCCCTCTACCTACCCTCTCTCCTTCCTTCTGTCTTCTTTCCTTCTTCCTACCCTCTCTCCCTCTTCCTACCCTGTTCCTTTCATTCTATCCCTTCTCCCATTACTTTCCCTTTCCGTCCTTTCCCAACCTTCTCCTTTCCCCTCCTACCCTCTCCACGCCTGACAATAACCCTAATGGATGTCACCGCCTCTCTTCCTCTCCCTCCTCAAAAGCATCTTCCTGTTCTTTCTTCATTTCATTCCACCTGCAAAAACATTCTATTTCTCTTCTCGGGTTTTACCTTCTTAGCTAACCCCCTTGCCTCTTTTCTCTCACCTCCTCCTCTTCCATCTTTATCTCTGTCGTTATTTCTTGCTCTTTGTCGTTTTCTTCCTGTAGTGCATTATTTACATATGATAAAGGTCCAAGACATTAATAACTGATTTTTCCACCCCAAATAACTTTCTGAAACTGAAGAAGGATGATGATAATATTGTTGCTTTGTTGTTGTTATGGATAATGATGTTGTTGCTGTTGATGATGATGGTGGTGATAATATTGATGGTGTTGTTATTGATGATAATTTTGTTGTTGTTGTTGTTGATGATGATGATGACGATGATGACGGACGATGATGATGATGATGATGATGATGATGGCATTGATGATGATGATGATGATGGTATTGATGATGATGACGATGATGGTATTAATGATGATAATGATAATGGTACTGATGATGATGATCATGATGATGACGATGATGACGGATGCTGAAGATGAATATTCTTTCTCTTCCAGTGAATTCTTTCGTCATTGTTATCTAGCAAGGAGAACTGGCATAAATACTGATCCAATCCATGACGATAAATAACGTGACAGTGAACAATGATCCTAAACACCGAGGGATGAGATATTCGGAATACAAACATAGTGTTTCAGATTATTACGTACGGGTTTCATAAATGTTTGATATAAAGTGCAGCGATATTATTAAACGCATTTACAGTATACAGTGGTTCGGAATATCATTTACCGTACAGGAGGAGACAGACAGACAGAAAGTGTACTAAGTTTGCACTGTTTTTACCAATATCGTTGCTACTCGTATATATCTTTTTGTTTAATGTGTATAACTGTTCATGATTTGTCACCTACAGTACCTCTTCCTTCATTTTATATGTACTCTCTGATCTATGATGGCAAGCACTGCCTAATCGGAATAAAATCGTCTGATGGCTGTAGCAGCAAAATTTAAAAGACGTAATCGCACTGAAGTGGCTAAGGGAAATAAGAAAATTACCTCTACTGCACAGTGGTTTTTCCTCCTACTTCTCCCTGACATCTCACACACCACTATTATTCCTTTCCGTTGTAAAATACGTAATAATACTCTAAAAGTTAATTCTTTCACTCCAATGGTGTATTTTTTCACTGTTGATGCTACCACCAGGTATTATTAACTTCAGGACAGACTTTACGAGCAAGCCGGTCACATGATGTCTTCAGTACCCACACCAGTACAAGACGTCTCCACTATGCTGAATAAAATAATTTGGTAGTAATAAGATTTAACTGAAAAATAAGTCACTGGATGCAGGAGATTAAGTAACAAATATTACTTTGTCCACTAAGGATCATATTCCATCATTCCTCCTAACCATATCTTGCAACATTATTACTCCTCTCTGTTGCAAGAGTCGTAATCTTATTATCACATTCTAGTTGACATAGCATTCTTCCGTCATATCTGTAAACCATATATTACAACGGTCTGACTCCCCTGCGTTGCAGGTTGTTTTCTGCTTGCAGCAACGACTGGCCATCACTCCCACACCCACTCAGCACCAACACGGTATCAATCAGCAACACATGACCAAGTTGCATCTCAGGACTGCGTGCACGGCGTCAGACAGCATTTGGATTAAGGACACATGTGTTCTTTGTCTGCCTGGCAATTTATTTATTCATCCATCTATATTGTGGCCTAACTATCGACTTATATATCTATACATTTGTTTATTTGGCTACTGGTCTACTTTCCTCTCTGCTGGGTGTCTGTCAGTTTAACTATATATCTTATCTGTAAATTTCTCTGTTGACCTGTCTATCTATCTATCTATCTATTGCAGATGATGACTTATTCTACTGGCTTCGTGTGGGCCAACAAGTGCTTTATGTGTATATGTTTACTAGCGGTAACCCGTTGCCAGAGTTCGCCTATACAGCGGCCGGCTTGCACACGCCTGACATGGGCGGGGTAGCTCACCTATCAACCTTCAAGCCGTGATTTTAGAATAACTGACATTAACAAAAACATAATGCAGAGCAGCTTTCTGTAAATGGTTACCTCACCTTGCCAATTTTGTCAGAAAGGTGGTGTAGATTAAATAACAAAGTTCCTGTGCAGTGTAACCCCTGTCTGATTACGAACCTCAATCACAGCACCGTCGCCTGACCAAGGAATTGGCCCGGAACGGTGAGCATTCATATTTATTCAGTAAAACGGGAACAAAAGAAAAAAAATGTTCATCTTCATCCTATCTGGAGAGGGACGCCTTCACGAAGTGGCACTGATATAACCAGACGATCCCGCCGCCCAGATGTAAGCTACAAGCGTTCTTCAACTCCCTCCCTTCCCTACCAAATGGAGGAAGGTAGAATGTAAAAGGACAATTTCATCCCGCAATCCAAACGTTTATGTTCAGATGCGTGTGGGTCATAAACAGCAATAATGACAAAGGTCAAAATCATCTGCAGTATATATATATATATATATATATATATATATATATATATATATATATATATATATATATATATATATATATATATATATATATATATATATATATATATATATATATATATATATATATATTCTTGATTTTCGGTCAAAACAATGATGATTAAAGTATTTTAACATTTCCAGCTCCCTATATTTTCTTTGTGTACAGGTAATCCCTTGAATCCAATGAATTGCTTTACCATAGTCTTGCTACTTTCACACGATTATGTTCAGCTTAGGAGAAACTTTTCCAACTTCGAAAGGTTAAACGTTGCCTTCATTTTCCTCATTCAGTACGAGTCCTCTGAGAGCTAAATGAATCGTCTGAATTACCAATAGCAATGCAAGAAAGATGCTTCCGGAGTTAAACAGATTTATCGTCTGACTTGAGACGAAATAAAATGTAAAGTAGGCAATTCACAGACCAGGGGTTAAGCCGTTCTAACCCTGTTCCCGTCTCGCCACCCATGACCCACCTCGAATTTCTGTGTCGGCTGTTTTGACTGCGTGAATCTGGGAAGCTAACCAGACCAAAATCTATAGAAGATGTTAATGCATATGGCTGTATTCTAGAGGGATGGGAAAATTCATAACATCTCTACCTCAGCGATGTATTCAGTGCATTACGCTGTAACATTCTCTTCTGTGTGTGTGTGTGTTTTTTTTTTTATACCGCTTTAACACTAACATACATTGCATCAACAACATACAAGAGGATGGCCAGGTCAAATATGCAAAATTAATCGCTAAGAAAGAGGTGCTACGAAATTCTTCTTAAGTAATTTAGATTAGGACCCTAAGGAGCTTGGTTTTTAGGTCTCCACAAGTAGTTTGGGAACCTCCTGTAGCCCTTCAGTTTCTTTCTCCTTTTATTTTACAAACACTTTATCACCTTAGCACCATTCCTCTGTTTCTTAACCAGTTCCCATCAAACCTGCCACAGTCGCTTCTTGAGCAAATATCCACAGACACCATTTTCATTATTTTTTCTTTTACTTGGCATTTTAAAGCGTATCATGAGGTCAAAAGACAAACCATACAGCACACGTTTTGGGATCATCTTTTCTTGTCTGTTCATATAAATTATCATGGCATTTTACACAAAAGTATGTCAGTGTTGTATATCTGTGTGAAGACCATCCTGTATTCCATTGAGAATGTCGCCAATCCTTATCTAATTTAACTTTATACCGCAATTTCTGGGGTATGCAGCTAGAGCATGTGTCCGGCTCAGGGAAGATGAACGTTCCTGCCCTCAGTAGTCGCGAGTCACCAAAGTAGCACCCATTTGTCGACCAAAAAGACAGTAGGTGGATGGTTACCATCGTCCCGGAAGGTACTGCCATGAGTGACGTGGTCCCCAGGTCCGGCAGCTGACCTTGCACAACACTACAAGGTGGGGAACTCAACCACACTTACCAAATAGTCACGTCCGGGCTGGGGACTACAACTTATTATCTCCTTTACACAGCACATACTCTTAAGGGCTAGGCCACCTCCATTTTCCCTGCACTTCGCCATGTAGGACCCTGTTCCGACCCTAGAAAGGCGCTGTCTGCCACAGGAAGATTTCTTTTCTTTTTCTTTTTTTTTTCAAGGAAGAAAGAACCAAGGCCAGGAACCAGCAAACCGTTCCTTCCACAAAAAAAAAAAAAAAAAAAAAAAAAAAAAAACAATACAAAAGAGAGCCAAATTCAAGATCCGATCATTTCGAGATGCCTGGACACACTGAGTTTGAAAGACTGGAGATCATAGGAGGTAGGAAATACTGACAGGGGGTGACGGTTCCAGAGTTAACCTGTTGCATAAATGAAGGACTGGGAGTAACAGTTAACTCTTGCATTAGAGAGTTGGACAGAAATGGGATGAGAGTTTCTTGCTAGACGGGTGCTACGCGCCCTCCGTAGACAGTTCAGAGGAACAGAGACCATTGAAGTAGCGAAAGAAAAGAGATAAAGATGCAACAGTGTGGCGAAGAGACAGAGGTTGAAGGGAGCCTGTAAGAGGAGGAGAGTTAATGAGACGAAAAGCCTTTGACTCCACCCTATTGAGAAGAGCTGTATGTGGGGAGCCTCCCCACACATGAGAGTTATACTTAACACAGGGACGAATAAAACCCGTGTATAAAGTCAACAACTGTGCAGGGGTAAAGAAGGTACAGAGTCGGCTTAGCACACCTTATCTCTAGCAGGCAGATTTTACAAGAGATGTAATATGATCTTTCCAAGATAAGTCCCGAGTGAATGAAACCCCAAGCATGTCCAAGGATGATGCTGGACTGAACTGGATATTATTAAACATTAGTGGGTACTCCTATGGAAGATATTGTCGGGTTGATATGTGTAAGAACTGAGTCTTTGATGCCTTAAAAACATCAAGATTATTTTTACCCCAATCAGAGATAAGAGCCAAGTCAGACAGGTGTGCCATAGCCTCATCACTTGTTTATTGTTTGCGTGTGATCGATGGTTTTGCTCGGACAGACAGATCAGGGTCTAGAAAAAAGAAGTTCATCTTAGCATTTCAAATCAAGGTTCTGTAGTAGATTATATTAGTAGGGGTTGATATATCAGAAAATAATAGTATTAACATGCACTGACAGATAATGAAATCCGGATACCTATAATGCCGTGGGTACATTTAGTTATGAGAAATTATTTATTTGAATGGTATTACTAGGAAAGTTGGCGAATAATGATAATGATGAAGATCAGTAATGTTGGAGGATAAAGTAATTAAGACGGCTATGAAGATGACGATGATGAACGAAATTTACAGGACAGCATAATCTCGGAAGACATAAACCCAGCTCATTTTCAGTTTTATGGTTCTGTTTTGTGCTTTCATTTTTGATCACTCCTACCCCACCACATCACCTTCCATGTTTACCACGGTGACGTCATGACGTGAGGTGGTCCCCTTCCTCCTCCCGTCTCTCTCTCTCTCTCTCTCTCTCTCTCTCTCTCTCTCTCTCTCTCTCTCTTACACACACACACACACACACACACACGTCTGCAGTTATATATGTAATGGGAACGTGAAAACACACTTTCATCACAAGGCGTTAGCTCAAGGAGGCAAAAACAGGAGAGAGAGAGAGAGAGAGAGAGAGAGAGAGAGAGAGAGAGAGAGAGAGAGGTGAGGGGACTAGGTTGTGGGGCAGGGAGGAGAGAGAACAATGTAAAGAGGACGTTAAGTAGAAACTACATTACAGAACAACGTGTACAGACTTACAGACTTGTCCTTAAAACCTTCTCAACGTAATGGCAACTGTTAATTTTTATTTACGTCAAATTAAAAAATTCTCCCCAACACAGCAGTCCACCATCGTAGTAAAGAAGTTAAATTTAAATCTAATAATCCAGTGGTCGTGAGAATACAACACAGAAGACATAAGCGTATCAAATCGTTTAAGTACTAGTTCACTGGTACTTGTCACATACGAAGTAGCTTCGTATCACCAATATTTTGCGATATTTCGTTTGTTACAGATTTATATTCTCTCGTGTGTTATTTTTAACGCTTTATATCGACATTGCTTGCATCAGTAACGTACAAGAGTATACAAAATTGGAAAGAGAGAGTAACACGAAATCTCCAAAGCCACTCAGAGTACAACCCGTTTGTAGGAGAAATCAGACTGAGAGGTCAGAGGGTGAGTGGTTGAGTAATGAACGGTGAGGGCAGTATCGACTGACCTCTGAATTTTTTTTACCCGCCTTGTCACGTGTCAGGAATGTGGCTGGGCGAGGTCAGGCAGGGCGAGGATAGGTAAAAAATGAGGGGCACCGGGAGGAGGAGAGGTGAAGCAGGGTGGGGTGGAGCAGGATAAGAAGCATGGCATGGGAGAGAGGAGTGGTGGGATGGGGATGAATGAAGTGGGGTGAGGCTGGATAGGGTAGAATGGGGTGTGTTGGGGTCAGGCAGTGTGAGATGAGTTGAGGAGCAGTGGTAGGGTGTCCGGTGTGGCGTGAGGTTGGAATGGGTCCGGCAGTGAAGAAGAGTGAGACCGTGTACGGTCATGTTTACCGAGTGAATCAGGGTCGCCAGCCTGGAAACAAGCGGAGCGGGAGAGTGGTTAGAAGTGAAGAGACGAAGGAGTAAGTGCAGAGGAGGGGGAGACTGGAAATCTGGCTACGGGGAGGAATGATTGAAGAGGTAGCGGAGGAGGAGAGGTTGAGGGGGGGGGGGAAGGGTGAGGAAGCGAAAGAACATAAGGACGTGAGGCGAGAATGAACGATTTATTGGGGTAGAAGAAGAACAGAAAGTGAGAAGGAAAAGGAAAGAGGGGGAACAGAAGATGGAGAAGGGTGAGGATAAAAACCTAAGAAAAAGATGAATGTACTAGACCGGTTTACTCCTGTTGTTAGTTTCTGTCATGTACAATAATTCTATCTATCGATGTACCTAGGCTGCTTCCCCCAAAGAAAGTGGGGTAGCCTAGACAAGACGACGCACTTGAAATTTACTCATCCACACACACACACACACACACACACACACACACACACACACACACACACACACACACACACACACACACACACACACACACACACACACACACACATTTATTTGTATCCTAGCACCAAGGGGGAACAACGAAAATCTGACACCCCACCAACTCTCCAACCGAAACAGAGCAAGAAGTGAAGAGAAACACTATGTTGTATAGACGAAGTGGGATGAAAATTATAACAGGCAAGGACGAGATATCAATGTACAGTCCGAGGTGACAGTTCGTCTTATATATCACTATATTCACACTTAGGGCATGTCCGTTACTTTCCTTTTGACGCACCATATCAAGGAGAATGGTCTATGGGCAGAGAAGTAGAAGTATACCAAACCTCTTTTGAAATGTAAGGTGCATATGGACTGTGTAAGTTATACAACCCACTGAAACTCTGACTGGATTATTCACTCTTACATGCACGCGCACAAACACACACACATTCACACAAACACGGACACATGCAACAGCTGTCGCCGACGCTAAAACATTTTCTAATAAAAGCATCATTCAGTCAAGCAATCACACTCATACGTTCATGCAAAGTTCCACACATTATCAGTGTCATCTCATAAATACACACACACACACACACACACACACACACACACACACACACACACACACGCCCGTCCACATCTCTGGTGCTGCTGAATCGATATGCAGGAGGCCTGCAGTACTGATGGACCCAGGTTCGAATCCCGGCTGGGGCAGGGAACACTTTAAGGATTTCAATTTCATAAAAAGCAGACTTTCCTGATCTACCAGATGACCCGCCGACATGTCGTAAAAATACCCCCGCTAATACCAATACACCAGTCCTGTATGAGACAGCCCTAGCATGTATTCAATACGCCGAAGTGGTGAAATGTGGAGGTGTAGGAGGAATACTGGGCCTTGGGATAGGCTACTGCCCCCGAGATATAGGCCCTGAAGCCTTTGCCCAGAGTAGGACACATTAAAAAAAAAAAAAAAAAAAAAAATCTCTCACACCAGCCACTGGATGCCCCAACAACCAGCCACTTCCACACACGTCAGTCGTCACCGCGTCAAATTTCATGTTACCTGACACAAGATCCACCTGGAATTCCTGTTGGACTTCTATATTAGATCTGAAGTTACAGTTGGATGGAATAATATTTAATGTTGAGTGCCTCATCCAAAAACTGGCATATTATTTTGAGGAAGATGCCACTACTTATTGCAGAAATAGGGATAAATCACGAGTCCAAGATATGTCCGAATGCTTGGAATTATCAGTTCTCATCACGTACATAATTCTGACAAGGTAGAAGGGCCACAGATGGAGGCTGCTTGACGTAGTGGTGAGAAATATGGCCACACCTTACTGCCAGCTCGTCAGTGGATGAACCTTTTCAAATCAAGAATTATATACGAGCACATAATGTAACGCCTGTGAATCTCAGTGCAAAACGATCGATTCATATTTACGGGATCGTAAGTTCTACTCTCCGCGGGGTAACTGAGTTGGCAGACGTTGAATCCTTTCATGATAATGCCAACTCCCTCGCCAGCCAGCCATAGTTAAGGTGATGAGGTACGACTTATCCCATCACACTGAAAAGTTCTGCATCTGCGCGGAGCCTGCCATAGACTGAGGCAAGGGTACGCTAAATATACTGACAGAAAACGAGCAGATACTTTGTACAAACGTTCTGTCTCATAACCTCCGTCAACGAAGTTGGAGGATGTTATGTATTAAATATACTGTGACAGAAAACGAGCAGATACTTTGTACAAACAGCCCTGTCTCATAACCTCTGTCAACGAAGTTGGAGGAGGTTATGTATTCACCTATGTTTGTCTGTACCTGTTTGTCTGTCTGTTTGTCCAGACGATATCTCTGAAAGTTCTCATTGACGTTCAATGGAACTTGAGGAAGCTTGAGCCATGGGTCAAGCAAAGAGTGTTTAAAACTTGGGCCGGATCCGATCCGGATCAGGAGTATCCCGCACAATATCTCCATTAGTTCTCAATGGATCTCAATGGAATTTAGTGGAAGCGTGGGCCATGGGCCAAGAAAGAATAGATTAGATTTTAGTGCGGATCCGGATCCTTTTTAAGGGCAATGGCATTGACAGATGTATGCGTTCTCTGAATGCGTTCTAGTTTGATAGATGTGGATGGTCCAAAGCGGGGTTTCCTCATTAAAAAAGAAAAAAACGTTCAGTACGTAGGTGTGATACCTCCATTCCAGAAACTATTTTATATCCAACAGGAAATACTTAGACGATGTTTTTCAACCACCTTCGAACTCAACAAATTTCCACAGAACTTATATTCCAAACTCGGCTCACCAATCTTACATTCCCCACCCCAGCCATCTGTCACTTTCTCACGGCTGCCAGCACAACCGTAGGGCCGTTAATCATACGCCAATCTAAACCTACTACTTGCGTTAATCTAAGAGAAACGGAGATATTTATTTGCTTGCTGAGAGAGAGAGAGAGAGAGAGAGAGAGATGTTGAAAGGCAGAGGCCACATTGTGAGGCAAACTATAAATAAATATGTTCCCTGTTGATATACTAATGGAAATGAAAGATTAAAAGGAGTGAAGGAGCACAGCAGAGTCGGCATTCTAAAATATATTGAGTCTGTAAAAAATAATCTTAATCACAGAGGGAGAATTATTTTTATTTTTTTTTTTTTTTTAGCAAGAGCCAGGAAAACGGTGGACATTGTTTTTTTTTTTTTTTAACTTGTTCCTGCAAATCAAAATCTGAGTTAAAAGACAGATTCTATCATTAGTTTATCTGTGAATCCTGTTCCAGAGTATGGGATAAGGCTAAGTTGAGATCTTTTTATTACGACCATCTGGACAGGGAAGACGGAAAGTAGTCGTAGGGGAAAGGTGCATACAGACATTAACCTGGCACAGAATTTTGTCTTTTTGAGACGATTTCACATAGCTCAGAGACAATAAGATAATGCTAGGGTCAGCATCCTTTCCGTAGTGCTTCGTGACTATCATCATATCCTGGTGCCAGTTTCTTGCTAGAACTCAGCATCCAAAGTGGAGAGACTGAAATTTTAGACAGAGTTAAAGAAAATTATAGAAAAAAAAACAGAATGTCTTACGCTTTCTGCTGCTATTGTGCCCTTTATTTTATCTCTGTTCCAGGACAATTTCATTTAGCTTTGGAGAGACTTTTCGAACTGTAGAGGTTAAATGTAGGCTTTATCATCCCTTCTCTACTGAGGTCTCCCATAAGCTGAATAAAATCGTCTGGATATAGGAAATATGAAGAGGAAATGGGTAAGGCGTTTTGATGGACTGTTCTGGGGTCTTGTAACTAATGTGTGCAGGATAAACCAGCCTGGAAAAGGGGAAACCTGGAGGGCACGAGGGGGGGATGGGGGATCCTGGGGTTTCTGAGTCCCTCTTTTCTTGCCTCCCACAGATTTTCATAGTTATCTGAAAGGAAAAATAAAAAAACGCTGCCTTTTGTTAGAACAGGAAAACATAGAGCTAATTCTGCAGTTACCATGGATTATAATGACAGGAAAGCTTAACACTCTTAATGGAGCTTCATCTACTAATAAATCTTTGTCAGCAGTGGAATGAGATGTATTGGAACTTTCCTTTTAATAAACACTGGGGCAATAAAACACACACACACACACACACACACACACACACACACACACACAGCCACTGGACTACTTCGAACGTGGAAGGAAGACCATCAGGGAGGACCCATCTGTCTCTCTCTCTCTCTCTCTCTCTCTCTCTCTCTCTCTCTCTCTCTCTCTCTCACGTACATCATGGTTCCAGTAATATTCTTCCGTATTTGTATCCTCACCTTTTTCACGGTTGCATCACTCCCTCCATCTTCCAACCTGCCATTCTTCATCTCAGTCTTCCTAGCCATCTTCCCACTCTTTTCTCGCGCCTTCCTTCATTATTCCTGGTTCACCTTCAACATTTTCGTCCCTTTCGCTGATTTGCGACGTATCTCTCACGCGTCGCCCGGTAAGACCACCTCAGCCTTACTCCTCGCTCTTCTCCCGTTTCTCTCATCAGGTTGTACTTATTCCCCTGTTTTACGAAATGTTTGTTTTCCTTTTATTTTTTCTGGGTCCATTCCCTCTCTTGAATTATTCCTCTTTCTTTCCTTCCTTCATTTCTGCCTTCCTGTCTGTCCATACGAGCATGATTTTTCGTCTGTGTCTATCTGTGTCTGTGTCTGCCTGTTGTCTCTCTCTCTCTCTCTCTCTCTCTCTCTCTCTCTCTCTCTCTCTCTCTCTCTCTCTCTCGTGTGCTCCCTTGTGCTCTACTTTCGTTATCTTTACCTCGAGTTTTTCTCTTCCCCCTTTTCTCTTGCTTCTTTGCTTTTGCATTCCCAGCAGATTTTCCTCTTTTTCCATTTTTATTTCTCTCATATCATTTCGTCTTTTCGTTCTGTTTCTCATTTTCCTAAATATTCTTTTTTATGTAATTTCTTATCTTTCTCGTGAATCTTTTGTTCCCCTGAATTCTCTGAAGAAGATTTGGTTAGGAATGAAAGACCTTTATAAACAAGGAGTCGGAAAATGAGAGAGAGAGAGAGAGAGAGAGAGAGAAACTTGGAACAACAACACTACGTCACAACTAATTTACTAGAGACGACATTAAGTTTAGCGAAATTATCCTGATGTTCATGATAAGGAAGTTCGTGTGCAATTTACGTGATAGCAATGATAGTAGGGAAAACTTTGTGGAATATTCTGCAAAAAAAGAGAACATGGAAATTACCCACTGGTATGGCTGAGAAACCAGTTTTATGTTCCGCATAAAGGGGCCGATAAAAGTAAAACAATAGCGTGGACTTGTAGTATTGGAGAGCTCTTGCCGACGTGATAGGCTTCTTGTATGGTAACTCACCGGCAAGCAGTATCTCTATAAGTTTTTTTTTTTTTTCTTTTCGATTTACCTTCCAACTGCTGGTGTCTATTTGGTGAATAATGTCGCCTGGCGTTAACCACATTAATCTGCAGAACGTGTCAGTCGTTGTTTGAGACTTGAATAAGACAGTGTTAGCGGTTCTTTTGCGTGAATTTCTGTGCTCAGTTCTGTCAAATAATAATGGGATGAAGCAAGAGAATGGAAACCTATGAGAGTTCACCCAACCCTGCAATACCGTAAGAGGAGATAATGAATCATTTTGGCGGGAAGCGGAGAGGCAAACCCAAGGTCCACCCTCTGCAAATTCTGGTCTGGGATGAAGGCCTACTTTCTATCTATCTATTGCCAGACGCCTAAACCCCATAAAGGATGGCCACAAACATATCGCCTCCATATCGCCCTGTCCTCTGTTCTGCCTTCTTTCCAACTCACGCACTCCTCTCATATATCTCTCCACTCCATCCTTTCATCTCATCCTTAGTTTTCCCCTCCTCCTCTCCCCCGGCATCTCACTCACATACACTCTTGTAATCAGTTTCTTAGTCTCCATCCTCTCCACAGCCAAACCATCTCAAAGTATTTCATCACTTTCAGTTACATTCATATCAGCATCACAATGTTCCTTTACTTTTACATTTGTCGGTCTCTCTCTCCATGTAGCTCCAAAGCTCCTCTCAGTTATCTTATTTCCACTGCTCTTATTCCTCAGATGTGCCCAACAAACAAGGTTCAAGCTTCACATCCGTATGCCAGAGTGGGCATCACGGTACTGTCATGCAGCGACTTTTTTGCTTCCATGCTCCCCTCCCCTTTCCAATCACTGTTTTCAGTGAACCAGCATCCTTTCTACCCTGTTGTACTCTTACAAGCACATCATCCTCTATACTTCCATCCTTCCACATCATATTACCAACCAGTACATGAATTAACTCATCATCAACCCTCAGTGTGCACTGTGATTTCACTTCTCTCATAAATTATAACTTCGCCCTTATCTATGTTCACTTTCATAGTCCGTTTCATATGAGTACACACATTACACTCCCAGACTCATTGGAGAAGCCTTGCCAGTCATAATCATCTTTATTAAACGTTCCAGTATACATAATCAAACAACAGTACAGAAAGTTTCCACATCCTAACCATTATCATTAGAGACACCAGCATCAACTGCCATATCTAGAATCTCTTTAATAACTCCATCCATATATAAAGTGAACAAAGACGGAGACATTATACACCTTTGCTTTAGTCCAATACTGTGTTTAAAAAAATAATAATAATAATAATTCACTATCCACACGAACTGCAGCCGCAGCGACCTCATGTATATACTTCTCATAGCAGTCAGTAACTTCCCATCTGCTCCAAATACTTCTAATACCTTCTACATTCCCTGTCTGTCCACTCTACCATATGCTTTCTCCAGATCCATGATGGCAGCATACAACTTCTTTCCCTTCTCCAGATAACTCTCCATCCAAAAACTTAGGACAAAAATCTGAATTACTCAGATTTATCCCTTCCCAAACTCTTTTGTTCCTCTCCAACAAATTTTTTCGGTTATTACCCGAACTTTATCGATAAGTATCCTATCATATAGTTTCCTATAACACTGAGAAGACAAATACCCCTATGATCGCCACACACTTTATATTCCTTTTTGGTTTGTATTGAGGTGCAGTTATACCTGACTTCCAATCCTACGGGACCCCACCTTCCTCTCAGGTCAATCTGCACATCTTCCATATCCATTTTGTCACTATCTTTCTCCGTATTTCAACATTTCACCACCCACTCCATCAGTTCCGGAGTTTTACCCATTTGACTTTCCTCATTGCTTCTAATACATCTGTTATAATGATTTCATCCTCCATACTTGCCTCTTTTATTCTCCGAGGTTTAATACTGTGCAAAATTTCGTATGCCTGCATACAAACTATGGTACTGACTCCCCTGAGGGGGGCTATCTCCCCTTCGTGGGTGTTAGTCATCGGGGGTTGCACCCTGCCGAAAACGTGGCCGGAGGGGACGTCTACTAGTAGGCAAAAATTTCAGGTTCACAGATTAAAAAGTATGACTGTATATTAACGTTTGGCCAGACCCCCCCTCGCCCAGTGGGAATTGGCCTTTAAGGTTCTCATCTGCCTAAAACGCGGCCCTAATAAAGATCTACCATCCTGCAAATTTTCACATTCTTGAGTAAAAAGCTACGGTATTGGCCCATCCCCTCCCGCCCATGGGGAGTGGTCATCGGGGGTGCCACCCGGTCTACAAAGTGGACTGGGGAAATGCCGAGCATCATGGAAATTGTCTGTTTCTAGGTTACAAACTATGGCCGTGCATTAAGGCTTTACTGGAACCCCCAGAGGCCACGCCCTCCCCGGTGAGGCGCGACCCTTCTTGGTTCCATCCTTCTCAACACGTGGCCGGGGTGAACATCGATCAGTATGAAAAATTTCATCTTCTTCAGTTAAAAATTTTATCCGTGCATAATAACTTTTGCCGAGAGCACCGAGCACCGCTCCCCCTCCCACCACCTTGCTGGAGGTGGCCCTCGGGATTCCCAACATTCTTATTACCTGCCCCAGCATTCTTATTACCTGGCGCGAGTGAAGTTATACCATTTATAAAAAATTCGTGTTCCAAGGTAAAAAAATGACTGTGCCTATAATGGTTTTGGGAAGGATATCCGGGGGTCACCACCCCTGTGGGAGACGGCCCTCTTGGGTCCCACACTACCTGAGGACTGACCTGGGTGGAGATCTACCACTGTGTAAAATATCATTTTCCTAATACCCCTCCAATTAGGCCTAGGCTTCGTTCTTCAAAACAGTACAGTAGTTCAGAGAGTGAGGGAGGGAGAGAGGGGGAAGTGACAGTTAGAGACAAACCTTTTATTTCGTCACTGCTGTGCGAGTGGCAAAAAAATAAAAAATAAATAATTTATAACCATTACTTTTAGCTGTAGTAATGAAAACCGTCGCGATCTCTTGCGATTTAACCACATTCACTTGCAGCATGGCAGGTATGAACTGCAACTGAAGGCAGGGTAAAGGCAAACTGATGACATGAAAGCTGTCTACGGAAACTGGTATTAGACCGTCCAGGGATATACCAAACTGCATTCAGTCACGGTGTTAACTGTACAATTCATCAGACGAGGCAGAGAAACCCGTCATTCCCGAGAGGGCATTACGAAAGCCGAGTTCAGGGCCTGTAGAATATTCATAAAGCAAATTGATCTCGGGTTGCGCTTGACATCGTTTGTTTGTGCTTCATCTAACTGAATATAACTGCCAACCACTACCGAGCCAAGCTGGAGGAAATAATAACTTAAAATTTAACAAACAACAATTCACTCTGACAATAAACCACTGAAATCATCGACTGTTCGTAGTCTCATCTTAAATGTCAGGACCAACTTGCCTAGCCCCGGGCTCCTACGCTCCTCGTGGGGCAACGTAGGATTGGATGATGGATGGATGGATGATTACTGTCAGTAAGGAGTTGGAATGCTCGGGTCAGGGTTACGGTTGAACTGCGGAACGGCCATGGGGGGTTCCCGGTGAGGCACGAGCGTGCATGTCACGAGCTTGTTACCTGACCTGGCCTTTTCCCTTCATAGTTTTTCACTGGAAACGATAATAAAAATTACAGGGCATACAATGGATAGCAACGAAGAAGGGGAAAAAACAGGGAAGAAGTGGAAAGAGAGGAGGAACTAAGGTTCAGTGATGAGAATATATATATATATATATATATATATATGAGTTTGTTCCGGTGGGTGATGGTAAAAATAACTTCCCCCCAAAAAGAAACGAAGGAGGATTTGACTATACAAAGGGAAAATGAGAAAAAACAACTATGAAACAGTGACAGACGTATCTATATACTTGTTCCTTTACCCTCCTCCAGTCTTGTTTTCCATTTATATCTATATATATATACTATATATATATATATATATATATATATATATATATATATATATATATATATATATATATATATATATAAACATAACGAGAGAGTAAGAGGGAGAAAGAAAGAAAGAAAGAGAGAGAGAGAGAGAGAGAGAGAGAGAGAGAGAGAGAGAGAGAGAGAGAGAAACAAACCTCATTATCAATTAAGGGGCTTGCATTTATAAGCAAGAAAAGAATATACAGGAGAAAAACTTGTCTATAGCAGTCATCTCTTATCACGTATCGCTTTGTTTTTGTTAAATTTCACTTTGCTTCTCACACTGATTTTGTTGTGAAGTGTTTGGTGGGTGTGTGTGTCATGATAAACGTATAAACAAATAATTTTATAAGCTGTTTAGTCTTAGAAAAGTTTATAAATACTCATGTAGGAAAGATGGAGGAGTAAAGTATTTCTCCTGCCGGCATAACCTCATATTTTTAATCATTCACAGCACACAGCCACATGTTATGTGCATCTGTGTAGATAAGGTAGGCAGAAGGAGGGAGGAAATATAATTTTTTCACTTTAACTTGTCCTAAATTAGCCATCTCTACATCTTCAGTATTAAGGTGTACCATATGATTAACGCTAGAATAAGATGTTAGTCACTAGGGAGTGCTATGGTATAGATGTAGAGTTGTATTATTGTCTCTTTCTGGACTGAACTAAACGAAATGAGTTGCAAAAAGACTAAAACTGGGGCCAAGTCATCACTTGGGCGCTGACACCCACAATATATACTGAATACAGCTAAGGTTGCCTCATACAGGACGGGTGTATTGGTATTAGCGGGGGTGTTTTTACTACAGGTAGGGGGGTCTGATGGTTAATTAATATAGTCCATCCATCCATCCATTGCCAGACGCCATGTATCCCAAACGGGGTGGCCAAGGGCTCAAAGTTAATTGTTTTTACAGGGAGGGGCACTAATCCTCCACCAACCCCACTTGACACGTAGAGAAAAAAAATCAAATCTTTATTCTGTTCCCTGTCCCATCCGAGATTCGAACCAACATCCACTGGAACAAGACATTTCTACATAGGCCTATGTAGAGAGAGAGAGAGAGAGAATGGTGGTGGTGGTGATGGTGGTAGTCACATAAAGGCAAAGATGACGACGACAGTGATTGTGGTCACCATGATAAAGGTACGACTTAATATGATGATAAAGCTTTACATGTAAAAGAACATGGGAACTGACATAACTTCTTGATGATATACGTTATACTCCCCAGGAGTCAACTGAATCCTTTCCTATCCTGAACTTTAAAACTTGAAATTTTCTTCACATAGGCTAGTTCGTTCAGTTATCCAAGCTGATGTATAGTCAGCTTAGAAAGTTTTGTTACCCTCGTTAGGCTTTACAGTCTTCATCAAGGGGAAGAGTTTTGGAATATTGTGCTATATTTCATGTCCTTATATGTCTTGTGAGACGACTCCAGGATTCCGGAGGCTTGAATGATGTGTAAATGATTGTGTGGCCCATTTTACTTAGCATGTTATTAATAGTTTTCCCACTTTCGTACTTTCTCTTTTCCTTGTTTTCTGAATCATACCTCGCTCTTTCCTTGCGTGGGAAAATGGGGACAGGAGATGATATTGATGATGACGATGATGATGATGATGATGATGACGATAATGATGATTTCTTGTTTCAGGACTCTCATTCTAATTTTTATCTTATACACCAAAACAATATATCACCGAAAATTATTCGTTACATAGACGTAATATTATATATTGAACAACCTGGCTAAACATAGGCCATGTCCAGAATCATCCACCTTCTGGGCACTCTTAAGTCAAAGTCCAGTTTCAGTAAGTCAATGGGTAGCGGAAGTCATCTGTAGAACCCCAGTGAACAAGTGAACAATTGGATGCAAGTAACTTTCATCCACCTGAACTGTACCGGGAATCGTACCCCAGACTATCAGATGTGAGCCGATCAGCCTATCAGTGTACCATGATCAAGATGATGCCTTGATATAGTAGTCGGCTGGCCGACTGACGTCGAATAATCTCAGGGTTGATGCCCACCACAATGCAGGTGGATACAAGTTACAG
This sequence comes from Coenobita brevimanus, assembly GCF_032717465.1. NCBI lineage: Eukaryota > Metazoa > Arthropoda > Malacostraca > Decapoda > Coenobitidae > Coenobita > Coenobita brevimanus. The sequence continues at coordinate 15,159,760 of NC_136966.1, forward strand.
TAGTTTATTTTTCCTGTAGGACTGCAGTTTTTTTGTTTTGTTTTTTAATTAGAACAAGCAAGGTTACCAAGATCTGTCAAAATCAACATGGCGTGGTAGGACGCAAGGTATATAGTTTCTCATCTGTTGGATCTGGGTCAGTCCCTGGGAGGTAAAACTAGTGGTATGGTACTGAAGATAATCGAGGTCAGGTCACACAGCCATCAAGATCAGAGACTAGCCATGAGGTGGAGGGTGTGTACTCTTAATGTTTTCGGTATATTCACTATTAATATGAAAAAAGTGCAGTATTGCTCAGGGGAAAAAATAAATATTAGAACGAAATTTTGGTATGATGTTCACTCCTGTGGGAGAAATATTTTAGGAAAAAATATACGTTAAAGTTTTCACCTCATTCACAAGTGATTATTCTGTTAATAAACTTTTATAACTAGAACGCAAGAGTTTTGGTTAACATTTAGATAAGACAACCTAGCAAGCCTCTCGGGTACTGTGATTTGTTTATCCGTGTAACTCTAGACAGCCCGTAGGAACAGTACTGTATACGTGCAAAAGACAGCTCTACATCAGCTTTCAAGAATCAGCACTTGTCACAATATTAATATGGAACATCAGAAAAATCACTGGGAAGTACCAAACATTGTCACATTCCTCACACTATCAGTCCACACAAGACCATCCCACACAGGGCCACAGCTAAAACTGTCCCACCTTACACTGTCACAGCTAACATTGTTGCAACTAAAACTACCATATCGCCTAGTACCACAAATAGTATCATTGCACCCAACACTATTATACCACATACTACGCATTATACATTACCACACCACACACTGCCATACCTAACACTACTGCACCTCACACACACACACACACACACACACACACACACACACAGTCACAGCTTTGCCACACTCTCTGTTTCCAATTGCACAAAATCTGTCTTAAAACACTATGCTTCATACGAAATATCAGATTGTCTCCATACTGAGTCACACCCTCACAAACTGGCTGCTGAACTGATGGTATTGATGTACAATTAAGTGAATAAGTAACGAATTTCGAAACCCAGTGACGCAATATTCAGTGGTCAATAAATCAGAGTTATGATAAACATGGGGAAAAAAATCAGTGTACACCTTTGAAAAACAACACCGCTGCTCATCCTATTTTCCCCCATATACAAAAGGACTGAATACGGTTCAGAAACAGGAATAAGCTAAAGCGAAAGTATGAGACTCATACCATCATAGTGGCCAGCAAAAATAGGTCGTAACCCCATTCCCTCACCATACACAAGGTCCTGCAAAAACCTGTCTTAATATTACTTGTGATCTGTAATAGGTCAAACATATATCTTACACACGGATAGTACTTCTAATCCAATAAGGAAAGAATTTTATCATACTAAAGGGGTCAGATTATAATTTTCATCATCCATTTGATTGTTAAAAGCCGTTCCTGACTTGAACAAATCGTCTGGAAACAGCACGACAATAATACATGAGGCATCATGGCGAAGTAGTTAATAAACAGTCTTAACTATTTGCGTAATATTTAAAATCTAATAATGAGAAAATTTTCGTACTGGCAGGGTAACATATGGTTTCTTTAACCTTCCTGACTTGAATATAATAGTCTGGAATCAGCAAGACTATAACACAAAGACGTCATGGCAGTGAAGGGGTGGTCTACCTCACGCCTTCACCTTTTGCTCCTCGCTTGTTCCGTCCTCTTATCCTGGTATTCTTCCGAGCCATTATTTTCAACGCTGCTGTAATACGGAGAGTTGAGAGTCTCTGGCAGATTAAGTGTGGGTGTGGCAGATGTAGCTGTGATAAGGTCACAAGTAAGGGGGATGGAGGGAGGGGTGTAAATGCGACTGGGTGTGAATGTAAAGGGTGTGGGTGTGACAGATGTGACTGTGATAAGGTCATGTATGTAGAAGCAAGTGGTGTGAATGCACTTGGTGTGCTGTAAGTGGTGAGGCTATAGCTGGTGAGGGAGCAACTAGTGGAAAATTTGCCAGAAAAACTGCGGTAAAGTGTAAAGGCAGACGTTGAGAGAGTGTGGGTTGATAAATACGTTAACGATAATGCTATGTGTGATGTGTAATATTGCACTGAATATGCTTGTGGGTACACTGGATGTGGGTGTTAAGTGAATGTGGATGCAGTGATTGTGGATGTAATACGTGAGGAAAAATGAGTGTGGATTAAAAAAAAAACGGATGTAGGTTTGGAAGGTGTGGGTGTTGTTGCTGTGAATTTTCTGGGTGTGAGTAGGTTGTGTTCGGGTGCAGCGTAGATCAAGTGTGTGTGGGAGTCGATGTTGTGAATTTCCTGACGTGGGTAGGCTGGGTACGAGTGAAAGTGTAGAGGAAGAGTGTGTGGGTGTCGATGTTGTGAGTTTCCTGGGTGTGGGTAGGCTGGGTGCTCGTGTAACTGTAGATGAAGTGTGTGTGGGAGTCGATGCTGTGAACTTCCTAATTTCCCCGGTGTGGGTAGGCTGGGTGTTCGTGTAAAGTGTAGATGAAGTGTTTGTGGGTGCAATTTGTGGGAAATAAGGTGCGTGGATTGCAATGATGTAGACTTGTGACTGTTATTACTGCCGTGGAGTGAGTGTGGATCAGCTGAATGATGGTGCCGAAGACGTGGATGTAGTGAATGGGGGTGTAATACGTGGGCAAATAGTGTGAATGAGGAGGAACAAATGGATATGAATTTGGGAGGTGTGAATGTCTCTATTGAAGCTATCCTGAGTATGAACACAGTAGACGGGTTTTCCATGCAGGTAATAATGTTTGTATGCTTCTGCGACCTCTTTTACTAGAATTCTGTTTGATAATTCTACTTTTATGCTTTATTCATTTTCTTTGTGGATTCTTCTTCACCCGATCTCTTATGGGAAAATTTGTGTTAGGATGATGAAGAGGATGAACATGTGAAAGTGTGAATTTGACAAGTAAAGTGTGGTAAACGAGTGGAAATGTAAAGAGTGCTGGTGCGGTGTAGAGTATATGTGCTCATGATAAGACTAGACATAAAATGTATTACTGCAACAGATGTGGATATGCACAGTGTGGAGATACAGGATGGGTATGATGGATGTGGATGGGCTAGAACAGAGGTGTGGAGTTATGGGTGTGGAATGATGGATGGGACTGTGGTTAGGTGAAGATGGGACAGGTGGAGATATAATTGGGTGTAATGGGTGAAACTGAAATGTGTGTGTGTGTGTGTGTGTGTGTGTGTGTGTGTGTGTGTGTGTGTGTGTGTGTGTGTGTGTGTGTGTGTGTGTGTGTGTGTGTGTGTGTGTGTGTGTGTAAAAGCGCTATGTGTAGATATGGAACAGCGGTCTATGTCGACGTATAAGGCGTGGATGAAGATGGAGGAGGTAGATAAAGTAAGCGTGGGTGTGAAATGCAAAGGTGTGAATGTGACAGGTATATGTGTTGTGACTAAAATATGTCTGCTTATTCTCTCTCTCTCTCTCTCTCTCTCTCTCTCTCTCTCTCTCTCTCTCTCTCTCTCTCTTTACGTGCTCTGGTGTGTGTGTGTGTGTGTGTGTGTGTGTGTGTGTGTGTGTGTGTGTGTGTGTGTGTGTGTGTGTGTGTGTGTGTGTGTGTGTGATTAACAGTTGTGGACATAATCAGGACCAGTAACAAATTATAAACATGCGTGTAGCAGGTATGGATAGAGTGAGTACGATGAGTCTGGGAACTGGCAGTGTGGGTGTGACAGTTACAAATGCGCACAGTGTGAATCCATAGGGTGTAAGACTCTGGCAGGTGAAGAATATCGACGTGAATACTTTAGACAGAGGTAACTAAGTGTGCGAGGTGCATGTGGATACAGATGATGGGGATGTGGGTGTGGTATTAACGGGTATGGCAGATATGGGCGTGAAGTATGTGATTGTGGAGTACGGGTGTGATGAATATGAATATGGAAGAGGCATAGATGTGATGGATGTGCAGTTAGATGTGGTAAACAGATGTGTGTGTGTGTGTGTGTGTGTGTGTGTGTGTGTGTGTGTGTGTGTGTGTGTGTGTGTGTGTGTAGATGAAACTAATATTGACGACGTCAGGTGTAAGGGAGTACAGTAGATACGGGTGTGAAAGTAAGAGTAGGTGTGAGTGTGGGAAGGAGGACGGGGTAAGAACATATGTGAGGGTGTGGATGATTTGGGTGTAGGATGTAAGGGTGTAAGGGTGTGAATATGGATGTGAAAGTGGGTGTAGGTGTGAGTGTGGGAAAAAAGGAGGGGGTAAGGAAAACAGGTGTGCGGGTGTGAACGATTTGGCTATAGATGAAGTGTGTGTGTGTGTGTGTGTGTGTGTGTGTGTGTGTGTGTGTGTGTGTGTGTGTGTGTGTGTAGACAAAACGAACAAGGAGGAAGTAGGGTATGGGTGTGTGAGGAAGAAGGAATTATATGTGCAGATGTTTAACAGGCCTCAAAAGGTATCTGTGTATGGTCACGGAGAGTCAGGTAACGGTGTGCGAGTACATACCCATCAGCAGCAGCAGAAAAAGAAGAAGGAGGAGAAGAAGGAGGAGGAGGAGTGCCAAAGTGAAAAGAAGAAAATGAAGAGGAGGACAAGTCGAAGGAAGATGAAGATGACTAGAAAGTGGAGAACAGAGAAAAGAAAGCGAGTAAGGGAAAGAAATAAGAAAAAGAGAAGGAGGATAAGGAAGAAGGGCAGGATGAAGAGGAAACGAACACATACCACACCTAATTAGGAACAGGAAGAAGTAGAGGAGGAGGAAGAGAAGAGGAGGAGGAAGAGGAGAAAATGGAAGAATAGACAGAAGAGGAGCAGGCGGAGGAAGAGGAGATGAGAAGGAAGCGGAAGAAGAGGTGAAAAAATAAGAATAGAGAGAAGAGGAAGAGAAGGGAGAACAAGTGAACACAAACTTAAAAGGAGGCTAAGGATGATAAAGAGGGAGAAGTAAAAGGTAGATGCCAGAGATAACTACAGTTGGGTGTAGGGGTCATTTTAGAGAGTGCAGTGTTGGTATGATTTAACCCCCTGAACAAGGTGACGTATAGTGTACTTTGTTTTTGCTATGTTCAGATGATTTGATGCAGCTAGGGAAACACTTCTTGAAGTGAAGAGACTGAATACAGCCTTTATTATGAACAACCCAATCCTCTGCGTCAGTATTGTTATGAAGAGGAAATGATAGTCCACGAATGGGGAAAAGAAGACAGGATTTGTGAATATGAATGATTCTGGATTGTGAATGAATGAAGGATTATTGGCTAAAAGGAATTATTCAAGTGAGGGAAGGATAAACGAAGAAATCTGAAATGGAATGAACGATTATAGATAAACAGAGATTAAATTCGTGGAGGTGACAGTACAGAGGGTATATCGCAGAATGTGGACTGAGATGGAATGAAGGATAATAGACGAATGGGAATTACGTACGTGGATTGGGGGTACTTGAAGAAATGTGGACTAGGGTGGGATTAAGGTTTATAGATGAATAGAGAGTACTTACATGGAAAGATTTTCTTTATTGCCGCAAAGACTGTTGTTGTTGTGACCCTAGTCTCATCTATCACGTAATTCCGATAGATCGAGGCTAAAGTTGCCCCTCCCTTCCAATCCAACCTCCTCCTTTCGAGGGAAGAGAAGGAGATGAAGGACGTTTACATAACTGGACAGCTCCATCACTCGGCGGTATCGGTGTCACAACATGAAGGTTTCCCTCTGCAGCACCCACACCAGCATTACAACGGGACACGACAGCATCAACAGACAGACGCACACAGATGCCGATATTACTGGCACAAGTCAGAGCTTGCTTAATATCCTGGAATGGTTATCAACACAGGATGTTTGTCAACTAATTGTCTGCTATACCTACCAGCTGCTGTTATAAGTTCAGATCATATTCCCCTTCTCTCTTAAAAATGCATTGAAGTTTAACCTGTGGTTGGTCAACTATGAACTTTGTTAAATCAGTTACGCACACCGCAGAACATGCAAAGTTAATTCAGGTGGATAGTTTTTTCTTGCTTACTCAAGACGATTTTTTTTCAGCGTAGGAGACATTTTTGAGCTGACGGTGTTATGTCTACCCTTTATTAATCACTTCACTATTAAGAGGCTCTCTTAATTTGAGTACAATTGTCTGCTCGAAGCAAGAATGAATTATTCATACTTTCACTAAAACAAATGAGTTAACGTCTAAGATCACCGCCTTAGGAACAGCTGATCCCAAAATAGATATTCGTGATTGAGGGCTTGAAACCCGCAGATCGAAGTAACGGACAACACACGAAATTTTTTAAAAACCTTCCCTCTGTAGAGCCCCAGCTTCTGAGAAGGACGCTTAGTGGCAATCATTATGACAAAACCAAGCACAACACATTGATTTTAAGTGGTAATAAAGATAAAACAGCCACACAAACCGAGAGAGGTCTTAAGCCAGCGGGGTCGGGTGTGGGGTTTGGCTCCATAATCGTTACTCTTGGAGGCCCCACCATAACACTGTGCCACCGCCACGCCCCCATAGCATGCCACGTCGGGCCTGAGACACATACACAGGACTGAAAAAAAAAAAAAAAAAAGACTTGTGGAATGACGAGGCAAAATTCTAGGTTGTATTCCAAGTGGCTATATGGATATTTTCATCCCACTGCTGCCTTATCGATCCATTCTGCACACCACTTCTCACTCTGCTCTTGCATGTGATTGACGCTAACTATGTTGATATTAAAACGAAATGAATAAGATACAAGAGAATGTTAAGGTGTAATATAATCTCTTGGCAAGCTGGGCTAGGCAGCTTCCTCCACGATTTAGAGTTCGGTCATTTAGTTGTCCCTCAGCCGCTTCCACACTTCTTAAGCGCTGCAGTGTACAGTGTCAGAGCCGTACCCAGTCTTTTATGCCTCTTTAACCACCACTGTAACCTCGGACAGTACCATAATGTACACACGAAAAACATCAAAGTGCTGATATGGTGAGAGAGAGAGAGAGAGAGAGAGAGAGAGAGAGAGAGAGAGAGAGAGAAATGGAAGTGCAATAACCGGAATGGTGGGTAACATAATCGGGATTTAATGACCATCTTAAATTGTCCCGGTTAAGTGGTGCGGCAGAGGCCAAATTCTTGTTTGTGGCAGTGCAAGTGAGTCGATTTTAGAACCAGTCTCGTGGTGCTGGAAAGCCTTTTGCCTGCCCTTTCCTCCGCTGGGTGTTAGACAGAAAAATTATTGTATGTATTCCTCAAACTGATAACGCAAATATGTATAAACCCCCAGTTTCTAGCCGACATTTATTACATCTCCCTTGGTAGTGGGGCTGCTTCCCACATTATGGAAGGTAGTTATCACCGATAAAGAAGTCAGACATATTGTGCCCTCATCAGAAGCCTCACTAATTATCATCAGAATCTGGGAGCTGTTGCCGTACACGTAAGAAGTTTATTATATGCTTAGTTGGTGAGTTAAAAAAAAACAAAAAAAAGTTATAAGTAGGATGGGGTCAGGTGCCGTCTGACACAGAGAATAGTAATCCGAGTGCTTTTACGAGTATATAAATTTCATAGGTTGTATCCGAGTGAATGTATGGAAGGTGATATGGTAAACGGCAGCAGGCACCTGAGAGGATGTCCAGATAGCACAGCGACGCAGCACCACAACTCTGACCTTGATCTGTGACCTTGAACCTCGATCGATATTCGCCAAAATCGAGTCCCATCTTGTCATGTATGTAACAGTTTTGATCGAAAATGGGTCAGGTATTGTTTGAATACATACATACATACATACATACACACGTACTTACTGTACATACATATACATAAATACATGGATACATTCATACAGCACATTCATGCATACACGTACACACCGGTACATACATACATACATACACACATCTATCTATCTATTCCCAGACGCTTTAATTCCCTAAGGGGTGGCCACAAACAAATCGCCTCCATGTCTTCCTGTCCCCCGCCGTTTCACTGCCCTGCTCCCAGCTCACACCCCCCTCTCTCATATACCTCTCTACTCCATCCCTCCATTTCATCCTTGGCCTCCCCCTCCCTCTCCCCACCTCCACCTCACCCACATACACTCACTCTCCATCTTCTCCACATGGCCAAACCACCCCAATGTGTGAAGTCAGTGAATGTACAGCGAGGCTGGATGGGGAGGAAATGGAAAATATGAGTGCGTTTAAGTACCTGGGTAGTGTGATGAGTAAGGATGGAAGATTAGAGGGTGAAGTGCTTAAAAGGGTACAAAAAGGAAGAAAGGTTGCTGGTTCCTTGAAAGCAATGATAGGAAACAGAGAAGTGAGCGTGGAAGTGAAAAAGTTACTACATGACAGTATTGTGATACCAACTCTAATGTATGGTAGTGAAGCTTGGACCTTATTGGAGGGACAGAAGTCAAGAGTGAGAGCAGTGGAAATGAGCTGAGAGGAGCATGTGGAGTCACATGTAAAGACAGACTGACAAATAAGGAAATGAAGGAGCATTGTGGTGTGGATGTGGATATGATCGGAAGCGTTAGAACATACATACATATACTTGTGTGTGTATATATATATATATATATATATATATATATATATATATATATATATATATATATATATATATATATATATATACTGTATATGGGTGTAAGCACAGAAGCACAGTATTTGAGGACAACAGGGGGGGCCCTCATCAGGCCCATATGCCTTGTTGGTATTGAAGCCAGTGACGGCAGAAAATACATCAGCTGAAGAAATTTTAATGTCACCCATGATGAAGTCAGAGGGGGGAAGTGATGGAGGAACGGCACCGGAATCGTCCAAGGTGGCACTGGAGGAGAAAGTCTGAGCGAAGTGATCTGCTTTACCAGTAGAAGTGCATCCCCCCCCCCCCAGTAGAATGGCTTTATTCCTCTTTGTCAAAATCTTAACCCCCTGAGTTCGGAGACGTATTCTATATTGTATTCTTTCTATTCTTTGACGATGTTACTCAACCATGAAAGGAGACGTAGTGGTAAAGGAATTAATCAAGACTGTATAATTATAACCCCTCATGTTGGACAAATATCTCCTAAACTTAATCAAATCGTCATGGCAAAGAAAGAATAAACTGCAAACACGTCACCGCACTGAAGGGGTTAAATACCAAAGGAATCTCTCAGTTTTTTATGGTACACCTGGAGCCCTTCCTGTGGGTGTTTTTCTGACAGTATTCCATTTCACTGTACTGTACATTTCTCTCTGTCCAAAGTCAAGCTGTGGCAGCAACATTGCCCATTGTTGCTTGCTTCATCCATCTGTGTGGCATACGTACATTTAGAAGCTCAGGTGATGGTGCATGAATAGTAGAGTGGGTGGGTGTGGTGGCGTACACCGAGAGGGAGATTTTTACATCCTTGCGTGCCGCCTGTACGGTACAAAATTTACATCTGAATACATTCATAGACAATCCCTTGGCCCTACTGTAAGTCCATGGCCCCTTTCCTTCGTACAGGCAGGGGAGAAAATTCGTCTACTATTCCACTGCGTCTCCTTACACTTAGGGCATTTCATTTATTTTCCTCTCTAACGAACCTTATCAGAGAGAATCGTTTTTGCGGCAGAGGATCACACCAAACCTTTCTCAGATTAGGTATATTAATCAAAGGATGAAAGTGAGATGTAGAAAAATGGAGCATTATATGATTTTTATTTTTAGTGTACCATATTTACGAACTTTCTTGAGCTTACACTGCATGTAAGATTGTTTACACTTTTGTCTTAGCTCATACTGCTACAGTATCAATCGACAGTGAATGTCAAAAGAAGAACAACAACATTTTCTGATTAAAGTAGCCGTTATATGAACTTTTTTTTTTTCCTCCTGCAAATTGGGTAAGATCAGTGGTAAATACTGAACCAGCGCCTTCATTCAAATATGGCGTCAACTATAGCCGCTAATGGAACTTCGATTGTAGAAACACGTACCCTGTGGATAAAGGTAAATCATGTGGTCTGGTGCCTACAGATTGGAGTCAAGAATCCACTGAACTGGGATTCCTGGTGAACTAAGGGTACGGTCACACCGAACGCGACGAGCGGGCCGACTTGAGCGGGGAGGGGTGAGGCGACACGATAAAAAACACACTAAATCCTATGTGCGTGGCCACACTGAATGAGCGGGGAGGTTTGTCGCTCCGCTCACCCTCCCACGCTCGTCGCTACGCGATGTAGCATGTTCCAAAATGTCGCGCACCGCCTAGCGACATCCCCACTCCCAAGGCATTTGCATCATCTTTCAGTCGTGCTGGTACTGCTTGTTGGGGCGGTTGGGTTTGGTAATTATGTCTACTGAACACCTGATTGGAGTCGTGTACCACAGGAGAGCTGTGTGGGATCCAAATGATCCACTGCACAAAAATACTGGAGTGTTGATATCACTGCATAGAACACAGACATTCATGTTATGTTTGCTTCTACTGTATATGTCTGCCTGTCTGGTTGCCTGTCTATTTTTATTTCTTTATCTATCTGTAAATCTATCTAATTATCTGTCTGTCTGTCTGTCTGCCTATCTATCTATCCAAGCTACGGCCATTTCACTTCATTGATCGTCTCTTAATCAATAGCCAGATTTACAGTTACTTGTTAGTTATTCTTATCAGTGCTTATCAGTAGGAACTCGCTTGTACTAATCGGTTCTAAATACGTATGAGCTACACTTTCTTTAAATAATCGTCACTCATATTCCGATCACAAATCAGATTTGCATGTAGAACTCAATGATTCTAAATCGTACACAGTTTGTCCAATGAAACTAATTTTGTTAATCAGCACTCGTAATCAATGGCCAGATTAGCAGTTAGGTGTCAGCTATTTTAATAATTCCCCAATTATTTGTATTAAGTCTGCCCTCGGTATATATAATCAGCACTGGTATTGATATAACCAGCAAACATCCAGTTACCTTTGAGTTGTTATCACAACTCTGTGTGTGCGTGTGAGTGCGTGTGTGTGTGTGTGTGTGTGTGTGTGTGTGTGTGTGTGTGTGTGTGTGTGTGTGTGTGTGTGTGTGTGTGTGTGTGTGTGTGTATGTGTAACAAGCAGGTGTGTTTTCAGGGTGGAGACGGGAGGCATATTTCCCTTCTGTATTGCGATTCAGCACCACCGCCCAGAGCCAGGCAGCCCTAGTGGGATAGGTCAAAGCTAGGCTAGGTTAGATTAGGTTAGGTAGTAGATGGTAATTCTGCCTGCGAAACACATTGAGTATATTCCGTTAAAATCTTATGGTTAGTTTTGAAATGACGAGGCGAGGGTCATTCCTGGCTGACGTTCCTAGTGGTGGTGCTGAACCATAATACAGAAGAGAAATATGCGAGAGGGAATGTGTAGCCGCGTCAGCTGGCTGGGGTTTATAACACGGCAGAGTCAACATTTGTTTCACAAATAATGAAGGTTCGCGTTGAGATTTAGGACTGTCGCGGCCTTGGTAGCTTTTATTTTCCCTTCGTAATTAGGTTGCTTGCATTTCCACCACAGGTCTTGGGTGGAAGTCCTCCTTGTAGCACAAGTATGGTTCCACGTAGCGATGGCAGGGAATGAGATTTGGGCCCGTACTCCCGTCGGGTAAGGAGGCTTCTGACATCTCTTCCTTATCCGTTTATTTCTGCATATGACACCTCAACATTTCTGTGTATGCTATGTAAATAATCTATAACGATATGTGCAAAAACTGTTCAGGTCAATAGTAAGGTTATGAATTCAAAATTAATCACAAAAGAAGAGGTGCTACAAAGCCACCAAAGCTGACAAGAATACAGTCCTTGATTATCTGTGCCTTCCACAGGATGACACTTTTCAATTGTATTCTTGCTGTCTGCAGGCTTTCTGATCGAGCGTGAGAAGGGTATTTTTAACATGAGGGGTAAAATATAGCTTTCCTTTACCCTGTAGGTATTGGATGTCCTTTCTAATTTAAATAAAATCGTCATCGTAAAAATGGAGTTACGAACTGTGAGGCTTGGAACCTGAGTGTGTTTCTTCCTACTCACGTCCCCACCACGAGTTTTCCGGATCTCTGGGAAAATCCGCTGTCTCAGTTCTCTGTACACACGATATTTGGTCTGAGTAATGATGGAGGGACTTTAGTATAGGAATTGCTTGATTTCCAAAACCGCGTCCTTCCCTTCGAATGCATGTTATCAGCATTTCAACGCAAGTGCTTCCAAATGAGTTTTCACAGATTTGTCGTCAGACAGAGATGACTCGGAAAGTATGGTCGAGATGAAATATTAGAACTGTTCGACCAAGGAGAATTTTTCGTTTCTTAATCCTTCACACTAGATGCGTGTCTTTCACTGGCTGTGCTTTTCTTTTTAACCCTAATGTTGTATCCAGGTAAAGATGGCACTAATTTTATTTCTTATTTATGATAAATGGGGGTGAGATAATAAGGACGGCTGGATTTGTGTAAATGTTTCCTTCCCTCACATTTATGTTTTGTATTTTTATACAGGTAAGCATTTCCAGGTAATCGTAATTAGCGTCATTATATAGAGATAACTCTGATTTATGAGTAGTGGTGCTGCTGAAAACTACTGACCGACATTTGCCATTTCTCCTCGTACTTGCCATTCCATTTCTTCCACGGGCTATGCATTATTAGGTGGATTTTCATAACATTCCTTCCCCGAGCAATGAAAACAGACCCTACGACGTAATTTACAAGAACCGCAGGACCTCATATTACATAAGTTGTGGTTGGATCCCTCGTGATGTTTGCATTTCCACCAAGGAGAAACAGCTCCATATAAGGTTTCTCTGGCTGCTTCCCTTGTACTTAAACTGTTGCTTCCTTGCAGAGCAGATTGGTCAGATGTACGAATAAATTTGCATAAGATGATAGTGCCGACGACGACGACGACGACGATCATGGTGATGATTATGTACTGATAGTTATGATATTATGAATCATGACTAATTTGCTTAACAATATGTACAATGTGATACACATGCATGCAATTCCTCATTAACCTTTTTGTCATGAACTTGTTATAAAATGAACCTAACTTCTCCCCATCACCTTCATGTTCTCATAATTTAATGTAAGTAACTGTGTCCTTCCTGCCTTTCTTTTTACTGAGTTACTAGGGCCTCTGTCATCACACACACACACACACACACACACACACACACACACACACACAGCTTCTTTGTTGGCTTCTCCCTTTGTGTGTGTGTGTGTGTGTGTGTGTGTGTGTGTGTGTGTGTGTGTGTGTGTGTGTGTGTGTGTGTGTGTGTGTGTGTGTGTGTGTGTGTGTTCTGGTTCTTCTTCTTCCCTTGTTCACTCTTCCATCTAAAATCCTTCCTTAGGTATGTTACCACACCAGAACGAAAAATTGGGCGAGATTAGTATAGGGAAAAAGAAATAAAAAAGCGATGGATATTAGACCTGGAAATAAGTCCGTTCTTAAGGATACTAATATTCCGAAATGAATGATGGGGAGAAATCAGCAAATCAGAGAGAGAGAGAGAGAGAGAGAGAGAGAGAGAGAATATTTACTAGTAGACCAGGAAACAACCGAGCCTTCGTTGAGAGCTACAAATAATGATAAATGGTTTATAATAAAAGATGAAGAGAAAATTGCGGTTGGTGTGGGAGATGAAGACAAAAATTAAAGAATTGAAAAGCGAAGGATATTAGTGTAGGAAGCAAGGGAGCCGTCCTTACGAGCTACAATAGAGGTTTTGATTGCACTAACGCTTATGTGACGTGTGTGTGTGTGTGTGTGTGTGTGTGTGTGTGTGTGTGTGTGTGTGTGTGTGTGTGTGTGTGTGTGTGTGTGTGTGTGTGTGTGTGTGTGTGTGTGTGTGTGTGTGTGTGTGTGACGTGGGTATTGTGCCCCGCGGAGGAGGTAAGTCTTTGCTACTTTTGTCACTGCCGCACAGCACACTGAGGCACAGTGACAAACAGTGACACCACAGTATTGATGGCCTCAGTATTTTTGCCCTTCTGACTGACTGAAGGACGTGTGTGTGGAGGAGGGGTCGCCTGTGGAGGGTACCTGGGCGTTTATTAGGTAGTTTGAAAGGTTAGTAAACAGGGGTGTGGTGTACATCCAACCACTCTACTTATATAAAATAATTTCTGAGCTAATTAAACCCTCTGAAGGGAAAAAAAAAAAAAAAAAAAAAGGCTCTCCATATAATACGCATCTCACTTTTCGTGTGTTGCGGGGACTGCTGTCAGAGTATATTGAGCCTTCCCAGCAACATACGAGAAGCGGGATGCGTAATATATGGACCACTCTGTATAATGGAGAAGTAATCAGCGTACTGAGGGGCTTAATATATGCCAGTGAGGATAAGGACAAGATGGAGGGATGGAGTGGAGAAGTATATGAAAGAGTGGGATCTGAGCTGGGAACCGGGCAGTGATATGGTGGGGGACAGGGTGACATGGAGGCGATTTGTTTATGACCCCCCCTTATGGGATTAAGGCGTCTGACAATAGATAGATAGAAATCATTGTCCAGCTTCACTATTTTATTATGGCTTGGGTCAGACTGTTTCATCCAGCAGCGGGCAATCCCCCAGGCTGCAGTTGGTTCTGCCTCATTTATTTGCCCTTGTCATTGTCTTCACGCCATATATTTCCTTACTTCAAGCCTGTTTTCACGTCCCTTTTTACCCATTTATCAGCCTTATTCCCTCATTTATCCCCACTTATCCTTATAGTTACAGTTCATCCTTATTTACTTTATTTATCAACCCTAGTCAATGTGTTCACTTCATCAGTTATTTCCTTACTTTTTTTTCTCTCTTCCTGCCCAATTTTCCCCATTTATCAGTTCTAATTCCACATTTATCCCAGTTTACCTTTATTTATGCCATACATTCCTTATGGGGCAGTAAAAGATTGGATGATAGTTTTCTACCTCCCTCTATCCCTCCCTGTATTTCCCTCCCCCCGTCCACAGTGTCCACAGTCACACAGCAATTCCATACACATAATCTGCCACATAAGCTGCTGTCACCTCTCTTTAGATCTGTGTTTGCTCTTTACCCCAGATGCCGTTATTTCCTCCCTCTCTCAACCCCACTGCCGCTGTTACGTCTCTCCCTTTCTCCCTTCCTTTTCTCTCTCATTCCCCACAGTCTCTTTTCTCTCTCTCTCTCTCTCTCTCTCTCTCTCTCTCTCTCTCTCTCTCTCTCTCTCTCTCTCACACACACACACACACACATACACACTGGAAAGAGATGAGAAGGATGGTGTGGTCTGAATTTGGGAGACATTTCAGCAGATTATCCAGTGTCGTCGGATGCTTCTTTACACGTCATCTTTAGTTGTTTTTTCTTCACGTTATATCTTAGGGTTCAGTGCTTTCAGTGCTTTAATGTCCACCTTTTATCGATCTAGTTGTCAATAAGAGCATATACAGGTGAACTAAGCTGATTAAATCGCTATGTAAATATGTTACGGCTTCTCAAAAAACACTCTGAATAGGACCTTTAGCGGTACGTGAGATGGAGCAACAGATAACCCGTTCACTGCAAGGGACTCTCTCGTAAGCTGAGTAAAATCGTCTGGTAGCAACAAGCATAACATTTTTTGGTCCAGTAATGTAGGTTTTTATCATGTTCTTACTGCCACCAGTTGATTTTCTTCCATTTTGGACCGAGTTCTTATAAATGAAAGAGTTACTAAAGACTACATGTGACTCCTCCATTGAAAAAGTGAATGAAATTGCATGGTGGTAACAATAATGGATTAGTAATATATCACCAGACTGGAATTGCAAAAAGACGTCATCCTACTGAAGAGTGTGACAAGAGTGACAGACCAACCACACCTCCAAGCCCTTCCTATGTGGTCTGGTTGTAAGGCGTGGGCAACTTTTTTCACAGAAGTTCAATAATAATAGAATAATGCGTAAATGGATGAGAGAGAGAGAGAGAGAGAGAGAGAGAGAGAGAGAGAGAGAGAGAGAGAGAGAGAGAGAGAGAGAGATTGAAGGAGTTGAAGGGACGATAGGAAAGAGGAATGGACGAGTTGATGAGAAGATAGGGGAGCGAGGGAGGATTTTTTTTTTTTTTGCACTTTATACTTCAGCGTCCTATTGTATGTTACTGATGCTAAATATGCCGATATTTAATGGAATGAAACAGTGTACAAGTATAATGTTAAGGGGTAATATAAAATAAGGTGGAAGGAGGAGATGTACCAAAGCCTGGTATGCATTTGGGCCCTTATCTTCGTAGGTTTAGGAGGCTCCCAAGCACTTCTTTCGTACCAGTTTATGCACATGACACCAATATTGCCCTGTATGTTTTTATGCAATCTATTTCACGCTGCAAAAATATAAAGTTTTTGGCGTATAACTGAATAATAAGCCGTAGTGTGCAAAGTAAATGATTAGTTACGAGGTGGTTTGAAGACAGTAAAGTGTGCCCAGCTGCACCGCCACTCCCACCCTGCCACTCCACTCAACCAATCATAAGCTATTTCTTTGTTACCCACTCGACTCCTGTACGCACATGAACAGCGAAATACTTGAGGAATTTCAATGTGGTATTATTCTTTAAGGTGGTACTGTATGTTGATCAAGAGAGAGAGAGAGAGAGAGAGAGAGAGAGAGAGATGTAGATATAGACAGACTGACAGATGTAGGTGTAAATATAGACAGATAGAGGTAGATTATTGAAGTATTCAAAGTACAGTCACTTGTTTTAGAGATTTTGAAGCACCTTTTTCTTAGGAATTTACTTAGTTCATGCAGAGAAGAATGAAGGAAACGCTCAAAGCCCACTAAATAGCTGTTATTTCCTGACTATAATGAAGACAAGAGAGGAAATTCTGCATATTACCGCTCAGTATCCTAGCGTACGTTAGTGATGCAAATTATGTCAATTATTAAATGATATAGAGAACGTACAGGAGAATGGTAAGGCGTAATAAATGCACAATAAATCGCCAAGGAAAAGGTGCCACGAAGTCTCCTTTGCCATTCTTGATATGACCCTTAAACATCAGACTGAAAACACACAAAGTATACATTTATATTTTACTGTACAGTGAATAGTCAAAACTGAAGAAATTATAACCACATATTACTGAAGCTTTTCTCTTTTTTTTTATGGTGTTTCCAGCAGTGGGGTCTCAGTCAATTAGGAGATTTCGTCACGCCTCTTCCTAAGCGATATATTTTGTCTAGTAAACCTTAATATCCTTTTGTGTTATTACGGAGGATGAGATAGAAAGATAGGGTGGAGAGAGGGGTGTGAAATGGAGGAAGGCAGCCTAATCGACAAACAGACATGGAGGCGATTTGTTTGTGGCCACCCCTTATTCTACTGTTATGATAGAGGGATATAATTGAGAGATGTATGAGAGAAGGGGTGTAAGTTGGGGGGAGGGCAGCGAAATGGCAAGGCGATTGGTTTGTGCCCACCCTTTTCGGGATTAATGCGTCTGGTTATAGATGGACAGACAGAAGATAGAGATCGACAGACTGACTGATAGATAGATGCTACTGATGCAGGCTGTATCAATATTATATAGGATCAGTGGTCGTAAAGAGTTTATTAAGATGAAAAATAATGAGTAAGCAGCTAAGGAAAAAAGGCTACGATATGCCCTGTGCCAAAGACAGATTCAAAGGCGGTCCAAGTTAGTCCTTCCTTGAGTGTCTTTGTATTTGTTGCTTTGATGTCGAGGAGCCGAATTATAGCAGCAGGTTTTAAAAATAACCAATTTATTTTTATATGTTTATCAACGAAAACGTAATAATGGAGTGGGAAGCAGGGAACTGTGTGTGTGTGTGTGTGTGTGTGTGTGTGTGTGTGTGTGTGTGTGTGTGTGTGTGTGTGTGAGAGAGAGAGAGAGAGAGAGAGAGAGAGAGAGAGAGAGAGAGAGAGAGAGAGAGAGAGAGAGAGAGCTGAGGGAAGGATGGCTGTAGTGGAAGGTGGGGTGATGGCAAGGTAAACAATAGGTAGGGAGGGGAGGTGAAGATGTGGCCGGTGGGGTCGAGTGGAGGGGTGACTGAGGGAAGGTGAAGAAAATGGGAGAGAAAGAGAGATAATCAGGGGAGGGTGGATAAGAAAATGGATTGAAAATTCGAGAGGATGAGGGAAGGAGGGATGAGAGGAGAGAAGGAAGAAAAGAGGGGAGACTGGATGGTAAGAAGATGAGGGAAAAGGAAAAGACATGAAGAATAGAAGTGGTTTGGGATGGGAGATGGAAGAGTAGGATAGGATGAGGCTGGGGAAGGAGAGGAGGAGAGTAAAAAGGAGTATTAGAAAAAAGATGGAAAAGAGGGAAGGGTAGGAGAATGAACGAGGAGGAAAGAGGAAAATAAATGTGAGAGTAGGATAGAAAAACAGGAGGAGGGGAGGGGGGGCAGAGAGACGAGGAGACGATGGACATGAGACGATGGAGTGAGAGACACAGGCGTGAGGATCCGAAAGGAAAAGGAGGGGAGAATGGCGAGGAGAGGAGAGGAAGATAGGAAAGTGGGATAGAAAAAGATGGAGGAGTACAGAATGGAACTGATGGAAAGAAACGAAAAGGAATAGTGATAAAAAGGTGAGGGAAGGAAGGTGGATGGTATTCTACTACAGGTGAGGTGGGACGGTTCGTGACATCTGTTCTTAAGATATTTATTTTATTTTTTTCTCCTTAACATTCTCTGCTATGTTATTTTCATCAATTCAGATACTACACATTTTGCAACAGACGCACACCAAAGGATACTGAGATTTACCGCATATAATGAATCGCTTTGGAAGGATCTAAAGATGAAAGTAGGGAAGAGTAAAGTTATGGTCTTCGAGAGAAGTGAAGTCAGTGAATGTACAGTGAGTTTGGATAAGGAGGAAATGGAAAATGTGAGTGAGTTTAAGTACTTGGGTAGTGTGATGAGTAAGGATGGAAAATTGGCGGGTGAAGTACTTCAAAAGGGTACAACAAGGAAGGAAGGTTGCTGATTCCTTGAAAGCAGTGATAAGAAATAGGGAAGTGAGCATGGAAGTGAAAAAGTTACTACAGTACATGACAGTATTGTGATACCAACTCTAACGTATGGAAGTGAAGCTTGGACCTTGTTGGAGGGACAGAAGTCAAGAGTGAGAGCAGTGAAAATGGATTATTTGAAAGGAGCATGTGGAGTCACATGGAGAGACAGACTGACAAATGAGGATGTGAAGGAGCGTTGTGGTGTGGATGTGGATGTGATAGGAAGCGTTAGGAGAAACACCTTGAGGTGGTTTGGCCATATGGAGAGGATGGAGAGTGAGAGACTGACGAGGAGAGTGTATGTGAGTGAGGTGGAGAGGGGGAGAGGGAGGGGGAGGCCAAGGATGAAATGGAGGGATGGAGTGGAGAGGTATATGAGAGAGGAGGGGGGGGGGTGAGCTGGGAGCAGGGCAGTGAAACTGCGGGGGACAGGGCGACATGGAGGCGATTTGCTTGTAGCCACTCCCTAAGGGATTAGGGCGTCTGGCGATAGATAGATACATAGATAGCTATAGAAGACGGGTACGAAGTCTACAAAGCCACTTGGAATACAAGCACGAGAGAAGAATGTAGGTAAATAAAGACAGCGAGGTATTGCACGAATGTGTGTGTGTGTGTGTGTGTGTGTGTGTGTGTGTGTGTGTGTGTGTGTGTGAGAGAGAGAGAGAGAGAGAGAGAGAGAGAGAGAGAGAAATGTTAACGGAGATGAGGACGTATGAAGAAGAGAAGAAAGATAATAAAGAAGAGAATAAAAGATGGTGATAAAGAGTTGAGGAAAGAGGAATGGAGAAGGAGAGAAAATGGTAATAGATGAAACAGGAGAAAATAAACAATAAAAAGAATAGAAGGAGAAATACGTGAGAGAAAAAAAGGAGACAGAGAGAGGAGGTGCAAGGAAAGGGAAGAGGAAATGAAAGGAAGGTTAGAGGAGGTGGAAACGAAGGAAGGGAGAGGGGTACGAAGGCAGATGGTGCTCTTAGGATTCTCAAAACAAAATGCCTTTAATGTGTCCTGAGCCAACATCGTAAATCCAGTCAAGTTTGGGTAGTGATAGCCAACCCCTCCACCCATGCATCTCATTACCACCAGCTTAGGCGCTTTTGTAGTTCATTCAGTCACACACACACACACACACACACACACACACACACAGGTGG
The DNA here is from genome assembly GCF_032717465.1 of Coenobita brevimanus. Classification (NCBI taxonomy): domain Eukaryota; kingdom Metazoa; phylum Arthropoda; class Malacostraca; order Decapoda; family Coenobitidae; genus Coenobita; species Coenobita brevimanus. Next base: position 15,179,912 of record NC_136966.1, read on the forward strand.
ATGGATGTGTGTGTGTGTGTGTGTGTGTGTGTGTGTGTGTGTGTGTGTGTGTGTGTAGATGTAGGTGTTTGTGTGCGGGGGGACATAGTAAACCATACAGTCTCTTTGCACATAAGATAAACCGATTGCTCTTGTGTACATAAGGTGAAGTAAAAGACAGACGTCAGCTGTTCCCTGGCATCTCATTACCCCCACCCTTACACTGCCCTTTATGCTGAGAGAGAGAGAGAGAGAGAGAGAGAGAGAGAGAGAGAGGGAGAGAGAGAGAGAGAGAAAGAGACTAATAGATCTGATCAGAGAATGAGGAGAGGAAGACAAAGACTACAGGAAAAGTAGAGACGGTGGATATAAGGGGGTGGGGATGGTTAGGAGTAGTGCTGTATATGGCACTGGACTCTTCTTTGCACTACTTCCCCAGCGATTTATTCTGCACATTAGACATCAATATCCCCTGATAAGTTACTAATGCAAATTATCTCGGTATTAAAGTGGTACATCAAGCATACAAGAGAATGTTAAGGTCTAGTAAGTAAAATAAATCAATTAGAGGTGCGACGAAGCCCCGCCACCTAGAGTAAGGGGAAGAAAAGTTTTTTTTTTTTTGGGGGGGGGTTGGGGATCTTGAATTACACTAAGAAAAAAAAAAAAAGTCAATCCGTGTAACCCCTTCCGAGGTGTTGTGTAGCAATGTTAGGCTATCGTACTGCAATATACTTAAGGGTAGAGGTCCAGTGTGTTTTCCTTGATGACATTCGTGATTAAATAACCTGCATCACCCTTTGGGCATTAAACTCATGCATGACCTTCACTCTAACTGGCACGTTCTTGCCTTTACACTAACAGGCTTCAGGGTCACTTGATGCACACACACAAATTAACATTTTCTTTTTTTTTTTAATTTTCCTGCTATCTCCACACTTTTTAAATTAAGGTTGCGAATGACTTAGAAATCAAAGAGGCAGATATAGCTTTCAGCAGCCCCTTCAGCACGAGAGGTCCGCCCTATGCTGAATAAAATCGCCTGGAGATAGCAAGAAGAAAGCTGTCGGGATTAGAGATAAGTATAAGGCCACATATGTAATTCTGTGGGAGGAGTTGGTGAAGTGGATAGAACGTTGGGCTGGGGACAGAGTGGTCGTGGGTTCGATCCCAGGTGTTGTAGGGGACTGTTTGGTGATGTGAAATTTGGTATCATATTCATCGCTCTTCCACTCTGTTATGATGATGGTGGTGCTGGACAAGGACGCCTTCATGAGATGGCACATGTCATATCCGAGCGGCTCAACTGCCTGGCTGTTCTTCCCTATCCACAGAGATGAGGAATGTGAACTGCAGAAGGACAAAACAAGTCTTCATTCCACTAGGTTGCAGATTTCTGTTCTGTATACCACTTTTCACTACGCGCTATGTTTGATTTTCCCAGGATGATCATTCTTCCATTTTCTTTCCTCTCTAACCTAACATAACCTATCCAAATGTTACATAACCTGAGATATTAGCCTAACTACGGTAATAATCTGACAGGGTACTAAGACACCAAACTTACCTTAACCTAGAGAAAGTCCAGAAATGGTACACAGATCGGAAATCAGCCACCTGGCCAACGCGTCAGAACGACCAGTGACCACAACAACGACAACAAATGATGAACAAGATGACGATGATAATAATAATGATACTGGTAATGGTGAAGATGATGATGATAACGATGATGATGATGGTAATGAAGATGAAATTGAAATGGAAGAAAGAAGAGAGGATACAAAACTCTTAAAGTGAAAGAAATTCTTGAACATAAGCCGGGTGTTATATTACAAACGTTTGGTGTTAGTTTGTAATGTGACTGATGCAAAGAACTTGACGGAGTGCGATAGGTACGTAGATCGACAGGATAGATAGATAAATAATGATGATGATGATGATGATGATGATGATGATAATAATAATAATAATAATAATAATAATAATAATAATAATAACAATAACAATAATAATAGTAATAAATAACAGTAATAATAGTGACGATGATGATGATGATGATGATAACTTGTTTTAATCCAGATAGGTTTCATTTTGAGACAGATTTATATCATAGACTGCAACGTTCAAGCTCAGGTACTTTTATTCTCACAGTCTAACGACGATTGGATTCAGCAGAGAGCCGCTAAACATTAAAAAACTACAAGAAAAAATGAAAAAAAAAAAAAAAAAAAGGAAGGATGAGTTACACATACATTTTCACTGCGGTTGTAAAAGTTAAGCACTGCAGGTTCATATTTTTTGTGGCTTCCTATTATTTAACTTATGTAGGGAAGATAAATACTTTGTTGTGAGGTTTTGTTCAGTAAATTAATTCGCTTAATGATGAAAAAAAAATATTTATATGACGTAAAGGACTGAAACTGCTTGGAGTTTTTATTGCTATGTTCAAGAGCCTGGGGGCTGTGATGGATAATACATGGTGGACTGCAGGTTTATGGCGATATATTGGTCCAAGGGGAAAATAGGACCATGGGGGAAAGGGTTCCTGGGAAAGTTAGGTCCATGGGAAAATAAGTTTATAAATAAAAGCCATAGGGAATGTATGTCCATGAGGAAAAATAGACCTGTGGTGTAGTAGATCCATCACGACAAATAAGCTCATGGTAAGTAAAATAAGTGGGTGGAGAGTAGAGCTTCAAGGGATGTAGTAGGACACGTGCTTATGTGACAGTTTTCTCAAATCAAACTCCAGGGCGCGGGTTGCTAAGATGTTATTTTCGTAAGACACGCAGCAGTTTTTCGAACAACTTCAATGGACAGGTGTGTGTTGCGTTGGTGAACCCAGACATCAGGTAGTTTCGGGACAACGTTTTGATTCCACACCACCTCCACCACACATAAAGCAGCGACAATTACATGCCAGTCACGAAGGAAGATATGAGCATGGTAAAGATACGAGGTCTATCCTAGTTAGTTAGGGTAAGATCAGGACTCAGGAATGGCAAGGTATAAGATAAGGTAAGGAAAGGTAAGATAAGGTAAAGGGAATGTTGAGGTAGGGTAAGGTGAGGTTGGGTCCGGTAGGGTAAGGTAAGATAAGGTAAAGATGGTAAGGTAAGGATAGGGAAATGGTAAGGCAGGGCAAGGTAAGAGAAGTAAAATAAAACAAGGTAAGGGGAATGGTGAGGCGCAATAAGTTAAAGTAAGGAAAGATAAAGTGAGGTAAGGAAAAGTAAGGCAAAATAAGGTAAGTTACAGGAAAGTAAGGCAAAGGAAGGTAAGGAAAGGTAAGGGGAAGGTTAACTTAGTACGTACAGTATGGCATGTACAGTATGGTAACAGTAAAGGGGTTCGGTGATAGGTTAGATTACTGTGGGTTAAGATCACGTATGATGGATTAGCTTAGGTAAGATAGGTTAGGTTACGTAAGGCTGAGTTGGGGTTTATTAAATTAGGTTTGGGTGGGTCAGGATAGACAAGGTTGTGCTGGGTTGAGTTGGGTTGGGTTAGATTCAACACATAAGCCAATATGACATTACCGGTTCGGGGCCAACCTGGTAACAATGTCCCCCCCATCCCTCCAGGAGTGTGGACGCTCTGTTGCTGCCGGTAATATCGAAACCAATACCATCCTCGCACATAAACACAAACACATGTCCACGATAAAAAAATGTTTTCTGATTTACCTATCGTTCTTATTACACATCATATTTTCCTCTCCTTCTTCTCGTCCCTTTCTGCCTTCCAACCTATTCTCATTCACCTCTCATTTTTATGCTTATCTCAGCCTCATATCACATTTTCTAGTTTATTGTTTTTGTTTTTGTTTTCTGTATCCTTTTCCACTCTATATGCCTTCATTTTATTATTCATTTTTTTTCCTTCCGCCAGCGAAGTTGGAAGTTATGCATTCACCTATGTTTGTCTGTTTGTTTCTCCATACGATATCTCCAGATTTCTCAATGAATTTCAATGAAATTTTGTGGAAGGGTGGGCCATGGTTCAAGGAACAATTGATAAAAGTTTGGGGCGGATCCGGATCCTATGTATTCCACACAATATCTCCACAGATCCGGGTCCTTTTTTAATGGAAATGGCATTGGCGGAGGTATGCGCTCTCTGAGTGCCTCCTGGATTATATTTGGATCTCACTCTCATCTCCACCTTTTGGCTCCTTTCTTCCATCATTTTCTCACTTTCTACCATCCACCCTCTCAGTCCTAAGCACCAGTACCCACCTGTTCTAACTTTAATATCATCCATATTATACTGCTTTCCTCTTGGTTATTTTTTCCATTTAATTTTGCGTTCTTTTATCTTTCACCATTTCACCAATTTTCATGTTCTCAGTTACATATTCCCTTCTTTCACGTCTCTTTCTTCGTTTATCTTTCTGTTCCTTTCACCGTTTTTTATCTCATTCCCATGAATGGTGCTGTCATCTAAGATTTTACTTAATATATCTTAATTACTTCTACTTGCCTTCGTCTTTTCTTTCTTTCTTGCTTATTCTTAGTTTCCTCTCCCTTCCCTCTCATGCTCATCCGTCCATCAGAGCCATTTCCTCTCCACTCGTGCCACCCACACACACACACACACACACACACACACACACACACACACACACACACACACACACACACACACACACACACGGGCATAACCTTCGCAGCGACATCCTAGCGCCACTTCCATTACGATGCTGTGTAATTATGCAAATGCTACGTATCGGGTTGTGCTTTGTTCAGGGCATTATATATGGGGCAGACGCAGGCCATAGCGGGGTTATCTGGGGAGGCTCCTGTATGCTGGAGAGAGAGAGAGAGAGAGAGAGAGAGAGAGAGACAGACAGACAGACAGACAGAGACAGACAGACAGACAGAGTGTATATGGAAATCAGAATTTGTGCATCTGTAGGTGTGTGTGTGTGTGTGTGTGTGTGTGTGTGTGTGTGTGTGTGTGTGTGTGTGTGTGTGAGCGCACACAAGTTTGTATGAGACAAACAGAAAAAACAAAACATAGTACGATTTGACTAGAAAAAGTGACAAGAGTGTGAGGAGAAAAAAAAAAAAAATGAATGCTAACGACTCATTCTTAAAAACTATACAAATTAGCACCAAAGTGTACATCATAGCTTTTAAAACAACTGAAGTAATGGAGACACATAGCAGGTCCACCTGAAAAATGAGACACATATGACAGTACTCTCTTGATTGTTAAAATCATATGAGTAGTATTGGGAAACGGAGGTAATGTCCTGCTTGCAGGTGCATAGAGCGAATATTGACAAGTGAAAGAATATAGAGAGACAGACAGACAGACAGAGAAACAGAAACAAACAGTTGAGAGGAAAAGTGATACAAAGTCCAAGCTTTCGACTGGAACCCCCAAAGTTGGCAATTTTATTAAAAATAAATGAATAGCTTATGAAAATAAAAAAAAAATGAATTAATTAAACATCGAATTCAGATCCATGGACCGTAGGGGCCTAAGGGTAAGACTATCATCGATCAATTAATATAACTCATTATATATGAAGTAATGGATAAATCAGCGAATAATTAAAAGGATAAGAAGGAAAAATATGTTTGCTACGTGTAGGCAAAAATAAAAATTTGTTTATAAATAAATAGATTCATAAGCACTCAGAACTGTATCCTGGGTAAAGCTTTCTACCTCCCCACTCATTTCATTGGTGTGGCCAGACTAATTCCCACACCATGAGTAATAAGTTTCTCCTCGAGCATGATTCATTTACACCAACACCAACAAATTATAACGATGGGTCAGTAATTCCTAAGTATGTTAATTTCTAATTCCCTCAGCATTATCTCAGAATGTCGTGTGTGTGTGTGTGTGTGTGTGTGTGTGTGTGTGTGTGTGTGTGTGTGTGTGTGTGTGTGTGTGTGTGTGTGTGTGTGTGTGTGTGTGTCTGTGTGTGTGTGTGGGTGGGTGGGTGGGTTTGGGTGTGTGTGTGGGTGGGTGGGTGGGTGAGTGTGGGTGTGGGGAGGGGGTACACGCAAAAGCAAAAATTTGTAAACAGCCGAGTAGATAAAGCAAGGTACAGTTATTAGCCCATTCACTTTAAGCCGAAACGAACTTCAACAATGGGTGAGAGTGACTGTGAGGTCAGAGTGTGATTATGGAAAGACAGTGGAGAGTGACAGACATTACTATTTCCCTCTCACTCCTTCCCTCTCTCCGTCCTTCCTTCCATTCACGAGACGTTACTAGTTCACGGCTGTCCTTTCCTTCATCCATTCCTTCCTTCCTTTCACTAGACATTACTGATCCATGGCTCTCCTTCCTCCATCCATCCTTCCTTCCATCCACTAGACATTACTGGACCATGACTACCCTTCCTCCATCCATACATTATTTCAATCAGTATACATTACTGATTTATGGCTCCTCATTTTCCATCCATCCTTTCCTTCATCCACCTGATCTCTCTCGCCTACCTGGAGGTCCCATTCATTAACCCTACCCCACCATCATGTCTCATAATACTAACCTTTGTGCCAGGTCATCCCGTCTTTCGTTCCTTTCTGCTCCCTCTCCCCCTTCCAACATTACAACATCGATAAGTGCTTAATACTGACTGGATGGATTTTTCCCTTTCAGGTTTAGTGTAGAATATGATTTTCTTTCATTCTTTCCTATGAATCGTCATGGCAGCTTTTCTATACTGCATGATAGTTCTACTCATTGTTTGGTCAGTGGTAGGGAGCCTTTCTATATACCTCCCCTTGCTGACAAAAACAGTTACATTTGTTTTACCTTACCCTACAGCAAACAACCTCGAATGTACCAATAGGTATGTTGCTGTCTGCTTACTTTGTAATCCCTATGCCCTTCTATTTAAATTCATTTGCTTCCTCATTTGCCAGTTCCCTCCTCGCTCCCTTTCCCTCCCCATGTCCTTCACCTTCTTGTTACTGTACCTTTTCACTCTCCTGCCTCTCCCATTACCTCATCTTCTATACCACAGCTCCATCCTTCCCTTCCCTTCTCTTCTCTTCCAGCATCCCTCCCTACTGCCCTCCACCTCCTTCCCACTAACCACACCTCTTCATCATAGCATTGTCTTCACCTTCCTGTCCCTCTCCATACCACACTATTTATGTCACCTCTTGTCTTCCAACCTCTCTTCATCCTTCCTCCATCATTCCACCAACCCCGTTTCTCCTCCAGCACCATAATATCCACCTAAGATTCATCAACCCCTCCATATTTATCTCCACTACCTAATAATTCTTTCTTTCTCCTCACACTACATCAGTCAATCATTTCTTCCCTTTTCCTTCCATCTTCCCCCCCACCATAATGGCTCTTTCCCTAAATATCAGCCCTTCCACATACAATCTTCCACTCTTTTCTACCAGCAAGATACTTTTTCTCCCAATATCTCGTCAGCTGCACCCCTCCCTGCTTTCTCTCCTTTCCTCCCTTCCCCCCTTCTTTTCCTTTCCTTTCCTACTTTTTTTTCCTTCCCTCCCGATCATTTCCTTCTTCCCACAACACTGCAGCCATTTCCTCTCTCTTTTTTTTTTTCTTTCTTTCTGTCATGTTCTCAGATTCACCACTCTCCATCAGTTGTTCCTTTTTTCCATCCCCCTACTATCCTCCCTCGCTCTTCCTTCCCTCCCTTACTCCCCGCCACTCACACCTCCTTCTCCAATCTTTCCACCTTTCCAGAACCCTACCATCTGTTCTCTATCAGTCCCTCTCATCTCCTTCCTCCCTTTCCTCCATCCCTCTCCTTTCTCCTCTCTCCTCAATCCCTCCTTTCCTCCACCTTTCCTGTCTTCTTCCCCACCACCCATTAACCCTTCCATCTACACCTCTTCTTCCATCCTGAACCACTCTTGTGCCTGGGCCCTGATTGCCGTCACAGTATAATTACAAACTAATCAGGGGTTAGCCCGCCCATTGCCCGATTAACCCATACCTTATCACCACACACCTACTATTACTTCACTATCTGGGCTTTGGTTTTGCTTTCACTTTCAATGGAGTTTTGGCTGTTTATTTTCTCGACACGTTGCATCCAGTGACTTACTTATTTTTTTTCTGGACGCCTTGAATCCAGTGAAGCAATTAATACTTTATTCGTGCTGCCGCCGGACGTTTACTATGTGATATAAGCTATTTGTTTCCTTAAAACGATACCGTGCACACACAAGTCTTCTCTGTGGCTTTTTTTTTTTTTTTTTACCTGAGATATTTTTAAGGGAGTGATTTCCCACAGGATTCGGAGATGTGTTTTCTTATATCTTTCTGAAGCAGAAACTTTTCGTGAGTTGCATGGCGGAGAGAGTATATATGGAGCAAAAATATATGGTTTTCTTAAAATCCCCACCGTCCTGCAATCCTTCATACTCCTCTGCCACTGTGTGACTATGAAAGACTAAATTATTCAGTTCAGAAGATTATTTATGCCTGCAATAAACGCAGTTACAAATTACACACACACACACACACACACACACACACACACACACCATTTGCAGGAGTCATGGCGCTGCAGCATCAACTCACATTATCTACCATGTTTGGTTCATACCTAAAAGGTTGCGCAACCACATTCATATGCCTTAACGCCAGTCCTGTTACTTGTTCATTTCTGTTTTATTCTTGCTGTTGCCAGACGATGATATTAACCACAGGATAGACTTTTCTGTTTGGGTTACGTATAGCCTTCATTATCCCCTTCACAGTTATTGACCCTATGTAAGTTTGGTTAATGCGTCTAGATCCTGAATAAAAATCATTTAAATACGTCATTGAACTGTAGCGCTTAACAAAAAGAGGAAACTCGTGGTGGAAATACAAACACAACTGGAAAATATCCTGCCATCAAAAGCCAACAATACATCTGGACCCAAGACTTATTCCTCCTTGTGGAAATGAAACTTTATTTAGGAAATTATCATGGACGGAGTGGTGCGTCAAAATCATAGAAATGGTGAGCATATTGCAGTGGTAGGTAAGTGAGGCTGAGAGGAGGGGGAAGAGGAATCTTTTCACTAATACAAGTTGAATTACAGATTCTTTCTTGTTTGACTGCTACGCGTAGTTTAGGAGCATTAGTATTACTTTTTGAATGATGATGATGATGATGATTTTTATTACTATTATTGTTATTATTATTATTATTATTAACACTAGTCATTATTTTTAACAATGTCAATTACGGAAGTGGTAGGTAATTCAGTCTTATAAGAACGGGATGTAATTGAAGCTGAGAAAAGGTGAATAATTTAATGCTTTGAATTGGGATAACTGAAGAATCAAGGTCTTCTTTGAGCTATAAGATTATTAAAGGAAAATAATACAGCTAGAGTCGCACATGGGAATTACGGAAATGACAGTTAAGTGAAGATCATGGGCATGATAATGTACATGAAAGAGATAAAAAGAGTGTGCTTTTACAAGGGAAAACACGTATGATCTCTTTCTGGTTATGAGGCTTCATTTAGGAACATAGTATTTCTAGAGTCCAGCGTGTATGAGAGGAGATTGAAAATCATGGGTATTGTAAGACAGGGAGAAGAAGACAGCAGAGATTAGAGGCTGGAGAACTAAATATGTTTTTACTGGGAAGACCTGCACGTATAAGAATTTCCACACACACACACACACACACACACACACACACACACATAATGCAACAAGAGCCCCTAAAAGAGATATTAATCGTTGTACGTCGGTTGAAATTATCAAAAGGACAACTAATCAACGTGTATTGAGCCCCATCCAGATAAAAGCGAGAGAGAGAGAGAGGAGGGGGGAGGGGGAGGAAGAGAAGACTGACTGCAGGACAATGAGGGAAGCCAAAAGAGGAACGGGACAGCACAAAATACTTTATTCAGTGGACTGCGCTTTTCTGGTACATCGCCGTTTTAGTGTATAGAAATAAGCTGATGGAGAGGATATTGTAGTATATTTCTCTTTCTATTTTATTTCACCTCTCAGCTCCCTCTCCTCCTTGTTTTTCATCTCGATGTCTCCCTTCCCCCACCTCTGTATATATATATATATATATATATATATATATATATATATATATATATATATATATATATATATATATATATATATATATGTCAAGAAGAGGCAAATGCCACGGGACGCGTAGCCTCACTCATCCTCGGACTCCACCCACATGGGTCCCTCTGTGCGACCCTCCAGGCAGTAACTCTTCCCCTTCTAAGTGTCTCCCAATAGGAGTGATCGACCTGCACCAGCCATGAGTTGTGTGGCCTTCCCCTTGGTCTCCTCCAACCTGGATTAACTCGTCCAGAGATCACCCTGTAAGCAGGATCAGCCTCAGGAAAGCGGGCCACGTGCCCAAATAGCTGGAGTTGGCTTATTATATGGGTAATAGGTCTCGATTCAGTCGCACTGAGTAGTCGCTCGTTACGTACCCAGTTGCACCAGTGATATCCCATGATCCGGCGAAGACACTTAGTACCAAAAGAGTCAATTCGCTGCTTCAGGTCACTGTTTAGTGTCTGTCTCACAGCCATAAAATAAGACAGGGAGTACCAGCGCCCAAAATGCGAACTCCCGTCATTCTACACAAATAACAACAGCGCCAAATACCCGAACTGGGTGAATCCACAACGTCGTAGGCCAGACCAATGCGACAAGAGATCTCACTGTCTGATCTACCGTTGTTATGGACCACACTACCAAGATAAATTAATCTTTCCAAGACATCTATATCATCACCGCATTCTTGGACAGACTGAACTGCTTCATCCAGCAAGCCACCAACTTGACATTCATGATGGACATTCATGATTGACATTCATGATTGACATTCTCATCCTCTGATTCTTTTCACGCAGCAGTATAGTTGGAGACCTTAGTGTAAATGACTACTGCTGGTCGTATTCTAGGAGAGGATCACGACAGCAAAAATAGGCGACGATATTTTGTGATCCTCGTGTGGTCGATAGACACTAAAGCTAATATCTTCTTATCATCATCATAGACATCATCATCATCATCATCATCATAACCCTACCACCATTACAGGTGTTTAAGTTTGTGAGATGGAGCCAGGATTCCAAAGGTTTGAATAATGTGTGAATGACTATACAGCCTCTTTCAATGGACATGCCCCTGGTAATTCTGCCACTGTTATGTTTTCTCTTTATTTTGTTTATGGATTTAGGGTTCGGGTGATGATGATGATGATGACGAGAGATGGTGAAATATTAACAGCAAGCCCGTTGAAAAGAGCACAGAATTATTCACACATTATTCAAGCCTCCCGAAAGCTGGCTACATCTCACGAGCATAAACAATATATAATTATGGAAAATAAGAGTTAGAAAAATGATCATGGTGAAGATGATGATGTAGATGGCGATAATGATGGTGATGATGATGATGATGATGATGATGATGATGATGCAGAATGAAGACTGGAATGACGGGAAGCATAAAGACGATTCCTTTCAGGTGGTTTGGCCCAAGACAGTGAATGGAGTGTGTGAGTGAGAGTTTGAATAGAGGGGTGTATGAGAATAGGTTAATGGAGGAAGGAACAGAAGAGGGAGACTGAGAATAATCTGGAGGGTCAAGGTGCGGGAGTAAATGAGAGAGGGTAATGCGTCGTACGAGAAGGTTAATAATAAGATGACACGGAATAAAACTAATACAGTATATAAGTATTCAATAAAAAATTACGGCATACACCTATTCCCTAACACAGTCTCCTTTCTCGTCCAGTCTTTACTATCTCTTCCAATAGAAATGTGATGTTATAAGGTCGTTAGTGAGTAGGGAGAGATACCCTTGAGAGAAAACTTTCTGTTGAGAATCACAGTAGGCTACACTATGCAACATAAAGGTGTATGGGGAGATAAATTTATGGATACACAGACAGACAGATTAGGCAGATAAACAGAAACATATAAAAATAAACTTGAGGGTTGAATGACGTACTGATTGACAGCCAGACAGACAGATATATAGATAAATGGAAACGTAGATAGATAGATGGCTGGACAGCAAACAAATAGACAGACAGACAGATAGATAGATATGTAGATAGATATTATATACTGATAGACATTATTTCGTTCTCTTCCAGGCTTCATATTTCTTCATCCACTGTCGTTTAATACCTGTCTTTTTCTTCCTTGTGTCAGTCTGTTTCTTGATCCAGACGTGCCTCGTTACGGACAGCAAACACCAGCACTCCCAGACAAACACCATTCGTTAATTGACGCCAAGGCCCACAGTCTAGTCAGCTTAGCAGGCCGTTTTAGGGGACAGCCGAGGCACCGTAGCACCTCCACGCTAGCGATTTATTTTGCATGTAGCACCACATTATTGTTGTGTATGCACTTGTCGAATTGTTAGGTCGACATACAGTGCATCAACTATACACATTTTACTTTAACTTGACCCAGATTTTCGTCAATTTGTCGCTTATTTCACGTACCTCAGTGGCAGAAAAAGAACACTGCGGCACTTCATGCTTTTGGTATCACTTCTTCGTGACTAGCACCATATTGAAATGTTAATACAATGCCACAGCTTCTCATTCGAGATGGAGAGATGAAAATTTTAGGCCAAGTTGAAGTAAAACGAGTGTAGCACACAAGAAATACTGCAAGAATGGTAAATATTCTAGGTACCACAGGAGGCTTCACACTCCCTCTTCCTTAGCGATCCTTTGGCAAATTATACCTTAACATTTTCATTTACGTTATTTGTATTGTTTTAAATATCGATGCAGTTTACACCGGCTGCATACAAGAGGATGCTTAGGTGCAATGTGTAGAATCAGTAGCTAAGAATGAGGTGTTACGAAATACCCAAAACAGCTTACAACGACTCCTTGCAGCACCTCCTCTTAGTGGGTGCTTTACACGTAGCAGCTTATTATTCCTGTGTATGGTCTTCATCTACTTGTTATAACGTAGCTTGCATAAATAACCCCCTAATGGTTGCGACAACTCTAGTATTATATTCCAGTAAACGTCGGTTATTTTATTCAGCTGAGAGTCGGCACAGAAGATTGACCCCACGAACCCTTTCACTCTCGAGACAACGCTAGTATTCTTGTTCAGCTGACGCCAGACGATTTTACTCAGCTAGGCGTGAGTCATAGGAACCCGAAAGTTATAATATGTAAGAATGCGGTATATTAACCTGCCAAATGTAGAAATAAACAGGAAAGGAAAACGTGCTAGGGAGCTTCCTTTGCCGACAATAATATTGAAAGTGGCATTGTAGGCTTCTCAGCACCTTCCTCTAAGCAATTTATAATGCCTTTTACACTTTGATATTCTCTCTCTCTCTCTCTCTCTCTCTCTCTCTCTCTCTCTCTCTCTCTCTCTCTCTCTCTCTCTCTCTCTCTCTCTCTCTCTCTCTCTCTCTCTCTCTCTCTCTCTCTCTCTTTTAATTCTTCGTACTAGTACAGTTTGCATTAGTAACATAGAATATTGATGTGTAATGTGCATTATAATTCACTTGGGAAGAGGTGTTACGAAATCTCCCAAACCACTCAGACTGCTGGTCAGTGTGGTGGTATTGAGGCTTTGAACACAGAGGAAGGCTTGGGGTGGAAGAAAGTGGGCTTAAGGCTGCTAAAAAGACTTCGCTTTCGTTTGCCTCATGGCTGGGGATACCAGCTGTTGTTTTTATAAACAGACAGTCAGGCAGGTAGACAGACTTGGGGAGAGATAGACAGATAGACAGAAAGGTAGATAGACCCAACAATAGCCTAATAGATAGGCAGATAAACAGACGAGCAGACAGAAATGGAAATGGCAAAAAGTTAGACAAACAGGCAGGTAGACAGATTGGAACAGAGAGATAGACAAATTGAGAGAGAGCTGGATGGACGAAAAAACTGGCAGACAGACAAACACACAGACAGACAGATAAACAGATAGAGATGAACAGAGATAGATAAATAGATTAATAGATAGATAGATAGATAGACAGACAGACGGAGCGACAGGCAGACTGAAGGATAAACAAATAATTTACAATATAAAGAGATCAGTTCCCTTCGTATTCCCAACATTAGCCTGACCCTTGACAAAGAAAGAATGGACTTGTGGATGAAAGAGGACGAACTTTGATGCGAAATACTCGTATAAACGAATGAGTGGGATTCTTACTGGAGTGGGAGTTATGGAGGGGTAGGGGGAGAGATTGGGTGGGAATGGGAAAGAGTATGAGGATATGAGACGAAATGGTACAAGACGGGAAATAAAAGAGAATAAAAGGGAGTGAGATGGAAGGGGAGAGAACATACAGTATAGGAATGAGAGGAAATAGGATGTAATATAAGTGAATATAAGAAGGGAGTGGAAGGGAATGGGAGAAGATGAGAAAAAATGGAAAGGAATGAGAGGATGGAAGAGAACAGAATGGAACTGAGTGAAGCCAGTAATCAAGATCCGCTCATTTCGAGATGTTTAGATACAGCTTATAAAAGGCTGAATGTCATAGGCAGTGGAAGAGACAGAGTACGATAGTTTCAGAAAGACCAGTTGTGTCCATGAAAGGCTGGAAGTACGTATTAACTCATGCGTTAAAGAGATGGAAGGAAAAGGGGTCAAATGAGTAACTGGACGGGTGCTGTGTACCCGCTGTGGTTGTGGTGGGGAGTGAGAAAGGAGCTGGAAGAGTTGAAGGAATAGTCTGGGATTCGGTATAGCAGGAGAGAGACACAGAAAATAAAGCTTAATACTGGATGATCAGCGGGGAGGCCTGAGAGAGTCGTGTTATGTTGAGGAATCTTTTGTGGAGGTAAGTGAATGGCATCGACGAAGATGAATAGGCTTAATCTGGCGGGAAAGTCTAATGACAAGAAAGAGTATTGTGTAGGAAACTGTAAACATCCGCTGAGCAGATGCACGTCTGATGTCACATGGAGGAAAGTGAGTGTACGATTATGCCAGGGAGAGACCTGATGTGAATGTATAGTCACGTGTTTGGGGGCTACGGAGGGGAAGATTTTATTTTTTCTTTTTAATTACAGCTACCAGTAATTAATTCTATTCAGCCTAAGAATGTCCAAGTACAGTATAACTAGCAGTATATAAAATAATAAGGCAGAAATACCAGGGAGCCTCCTAAGGCCAGGAAAACAACCCACCTCCATAACCACTTCTTCCCTGGAACCACCACTAGTCACGTGCCAACAAAGACATTCCTCGCCTTTGTGGGATGGAAGGGCTGAGAGAGAGAGAGAGAGAGAGAGAGAGAGAGAGAGAGAGAGTAAACAGCAACGGGAGACGAGAGATGAAACGATAGAGGATGAGAAAGAGACGAGTTAAACGAGAACAAATCAAAGTAAAGAATAAAACTGGGCACTGCACAGAAACACGTTGCTGAGTAGGCTAGCGGAGGAATGTGTTTGTAGCAGCCACGCAATACCTCTTTCGCTTCGTAAAAGTCAGTACCCTTTATCCTTGTATATGGGGTCGGATCCTGTTCCTTATTCCGGATTCTGCCGGATTCATTAACCCCTTCACTACACTGACGCATTTTCTATTCTTCTCATGCCCAGACGATATTATTCAACCTTGGAACGAATTTTCAATTACTTAAGATAGCTGTATTTTTCAATGTTGCGTTTAATAATAAAGGTCTTTCTAACTTAAATAAGGTCATCAGGTGGTAACAGGAATGAAATTTAGTGAATGTCCTCTGGCTGAAGAAGTGCCATATAAGGTTAATGAAATTATATCCCGATATCCAAAATAAATTTAAAGATGTTGTATTGCTGATTACATTAGGCTTTTTTCCTGGTATTGACCCTTTTCTTTGGGGGATTGGAGGTCATCGTTAGGTGATTTTAGTCATCATCATCATCAAATTTCCTTGTATTATTAATGGGGTGTGTAGTATTCACACACACACACACACACACACACACACACACACACACACACACACACACACACACACACTAGCAAATCGGGCATGTATGAAGTAAAATTTTTGAATGATTACATAACTCTAAATTAGAGATAAACGCAGTGAATGCAGGATCATATTCGACGTGAGTTTGTAGGTTTCATAGCATCTATTTTTTTATTTAGTCTCTTTCACATCAATGCGCTCATGTGATATTAGTGAAAACATGGTCGGTGTTTAAAGGATATAATGAGCATACAATCAAATGTTAACCTGTAATGAGCAAACTACTCCTATTGTGACGATGAAGAGGTGTTACGAAATATCCGAATCTAATAGAAATAAGAATCAAAGAACGATTATTCTTGTCTCTTAGGGGAACCGATGGAGTAATGGTTAGCACATACGACCCGCAACTGAATAAACCCGAGATCGATTCCTGAGTCGGTCAGAGACTTGGACAATATTTCCCGTTCGTCCCTGTTTAATCAGCAGTACAAATCGAGACCTGGACATAAATTCAGTTGCTGTGTGTCGTATTGTAAGGGAGGAATGTGACTTGGTAAAAATTGTTTTTCAATTATTCTTGTGCAGTCGATCGGCATTAATTATAAACCTTCTCATTTTAGTTTCTTTTTAGGCCGACGTGCAGTCTTTCAACCTTTTTTTTTTTTTACTCAATCTATTTATCTGTAAATTTATTTTTATGTTTATTGCAAAACACTGCATCCTGTGAGAGACGACCCAGATTAAGGACTCTCCACCAATAAGCAAGCAGAGACTTACAATGGAAAAAAGGCGTACAGCACAAGGGTAACATACAGTATGTATGAAATGAACGGTGTGTGTGTGTGTGTGTGTGTGTGTGTGTGTGTGTGTGTGTGTGTGTGTGTGTGTGTGTGTGTGTGTGTGTGTGCTCAATACCGCGAATCAAAAAGTGAGCTACCTCCCGGTCATGAGATCAAGGAAAGTGGTAGTAGTTGGGAATGGATGAAGGGAGGAGGAGGGGAGAGGTGTTTAATAATGCTTCATTGTCTTTCCTTGTCTGTCTATGTCTGTCTGACTTTAAGACTGTCTGTCTGTCTGTCTATCTAAGACTGACAAGTTTATTTCTATCTATCTATTTATCTGTCTATCTATGTATTTGTCTGTTTGTCATGAATATTACTATACGTCTAGTTAGCTGTCTAGGGCTAGTAGGATAGTTTGCCATGCTAGTAGAAGGTAAGGAAGGGACATCTGTCTGTTTATTCATCTGTTTACTCTATATATACCTGTCTATTTTCAGACAGACATATAAATGAAACACGATAGTCATGGCAAATATACTCTTCATTCGACCTTGTCCTGCATTTGCTCATTCCAGCCCAGTCCTCCCCTCTACATATAATTCTCGTCAACCTCATCCTTTCTCAGCTGAAGCTGACCATTTCTACCTTCTCCGCCAACAACGCTACATTCCCTAAATTTGTATTTGTCTCATTCCTGGCCTGCCTCTCCTTTCTCTCCCACTGCCGAGGGAGAAAGAGACAGGCATATAATGTGGGAAGGGAAGAAGATAAATGGTAGAAATGAAATAGATTTAAATAGTGGAAGCAGAACATGATAGAAATAGAAAGAGGAGGTGTGGACTAATGTTGTGAGGGAGCATTGATATATGGCACGAAGGATGGGCATGAAATCGTGTTGAAAATATGTGTGTGAAAATCCAGCGTTGCGACCGTAGTGGAATCAATGACAATGAAGTACAGTATGCATGTGGTGAGAGCAGGTGTGGGGATTTA
>NC_136966.1:15202577-15272448 GCF_032717465.1 Coenobita brevimanus
TGCCTTCTTCATTTCTTCCACCCTTGTCCATCCTAGTAATACCTTCCTTCTACCTGCATTACATCAGTTAATCCTTTCTCTTCCTTCTCTCACTTCTCTTTGCTCTCCTTAATATATTTTCCTCCACTACCCATTAACCCTTCCTTTTCCATCTCCTCCTCTTTTCATGCATCCTCAAAGCCTTAACTTCCTACGTATCAACAGTCCGTTCCTTCCCTCTCTTTCTTTCCTTTCACCCCACCCTCCCTCTTCTTCCCTTCCTTCTACCTTCCTTCCTCTCACCTGTTTTTCCCCACATCTCTTCAGATCTTCCATCTCCTACCCTTTCCCATTTCTCATATTTTCAGAATTTCCATTCTCGATCGAATTGTTCCTTCCTCCATCACCCCTCTCCCTCTTCTCACCTTCTTCTCTCCTTTCCTCCATTCCTCCTCCGTCCATTCTTTCCTCCTTCCCTCCCCCCTTTCAGTCCACCTCTTCCATCCTGAACCACCCCAGTCCTTGAACCCTGATTACCGCCACGGTGTAATAATAAAGTAATCAAGGGGTTCGCCCAGCCATTGCCCGATTAAACCCATACCTCAACACCACCCACCTCACGGTTCTTGATCAGGGCTTTTGTTTTTATCTTTTATTTTCACAGGAGATTGGGCTGTATTTTCGACACCTTGAATCCAGAGACGTATTTTGCATTTTGTTCCTGCGCCACCAGACTCCTGCCATGGGATGTGAGTTATTTGTTTCCGAAAGTCACACCTCACATCCTTAAAGTCCTCTTAGTTTTTTTTTTTTTTTTTTTTTTTTTTTTTACCTTAGGGAGTTTCGAGGGAGAGTTTTAGCATGGAATTAAGGTATTTGTTATCTTAACTCCTTTACAAGCAGAGGTTTCCCGTGGGTTTCTTGGCGGTAAAGAGAATATACGTAATAAAAATAAATGACTTTCCTGAGCCCCCACCTTCCTGTAACATTGCATACGTCCCTGTCAATGTGCCTAAACTATGAAAGGACAATTCACTCTCTTCATAAGAACTGTTATGCCCACAATAAAACACATTCACATATTGTGTGTGTGGGTGGGTGGGTGTGGGTGTGGGTGTGGGTGGGGGTGTGTGGGTGTAATTTGTCCATTTGCAGGAGTCACGGAGCTGTAACATCAACACATTACCCGCCACATTACCTTCATACCAAAAGAGTGCTACGAGAGTCACACACCTTAACTCTTTCGGTCACTTTACTTATTATATTTCATTCTTTTGATTTCCAGATGCTATTCACCTTAGGGCAGACTTTTCAATACTGGCGGGGTTATATGTATTGCCTTCATTAACCCCTTTCTTGTTAGTGACGAAACCTAAGTTAAGTAAACTCTCTTAGAGGTACAAAAAAAATAAAATAAATACGATTAAATTAAAATGTCATCTGATTGCAAGATTAACAAATGCAAGCAACATTTGGTGGAAACACAAATAGCAAGTGTAAAATATCCTTCCATCAGGAGTCAGCCAAGCACAGACAACAATACTTCTGGACCCAAGTATTACTCGTTCTTTTGGCCAGGAAGCTTGGTTGCGAAATTATCATGGATGGAGTTGCACGTAAGGATTAAGGAAATGAGAGATGAAGGAGATTCATGGGAATGGTAGGTAATTGATGCTGAAAGGGGTAACAATATTTACCAGTACAACTGCAAGACTCGAGCCTACTTCGGCCGCGATAAGGAATGCGGGAACATTATTTCTAATATACTTGCATGCGATGATTATGGAAATGATAGTTAACTGAGGATTATGGGAAAGGTAGGTAACTGAAGCTGAGAAAAGGGGGAAATATAAATTATTCTTGGGGGTAACTGCAGGACTACGGGTCTTCTCCTCTAGGCTCTAAGATTACAGAGGGAAAATACAGTTAGAGTCGCGCGTGAGCATTATGAAAATTGCATTCAGGTGATATTACAAGAATGGTAGAGGGAGAAAGAAGGGAAGAGAAAGAGAGGTATGGGAGAGAGAAGTGAACTAGACGAGAGGGGGCAAGGAAGGATGAATGAAAAGAATGAGATGAAGGAAGGGAGGGGAAGCAAGAGAAGGAAGAGGTATGGGAAAGGAGGGGGGAGGGGTTTGGGAAAGTGGGGCTCCATCGCAACTGACATGCGTATAATTCTCACAGCGGTGATTAATCTGGCAATGACTGAAAGGCAAGCAAATGATAATACTCTTTTTGAAATTGGACTTGCATCTGGCATTTCCTGCTGTCATTTTACTCATAATTTATCACCGGGAAGCATATGTATATCTATCTGTCTATCTGTCTATCCATCTTTCTATCTATATACTGTATATATATATATATATATATATATATATATATATATAGATAGATATATAGATAGATATATGTGTGTGTGTGTGTGTGTGTGTGTGTGTGTGTGTGTGTGTGTGTGTGTGTGTGTGTGTGTGATTTCTAATTAATAGGAATCTTGCAGAGATGAATTTAAATTCAGCAGTGAATCTGACAAAGTAACATGGATTGAAATAAGGCTAGGCAAACCAAATATATGAACCGACTTCTCGAATCCCGGATGAAGATATAGAAACATTCTATGACGACATCTCCAAGAATATGGACGAGGAAAAATGTACTGTACTCATGGGAGACTTCAAAGCAATAGTTAACTGAAAAATGGAGAAGCATGTATGGGAAATTTCGGAGTGGGAGACAGGAATGACAGAGGTGAAATTGTAGTATATTTTGCTGAATTGTACAAGAAAAATGATCCAATTCTTTCACAAAAGAACAGGGACAAAATGACGAAGAGAAGTCCATATGAAGAAACAAAGAATGAAATCGGCTTCATTATAGCAGGTAAAAGCTAAACAGCATCAGAGAGCTCATGCCTCCACAAATACCATTGCAATGAAAAAGGAATCGGATCTGGATCCGGATCCGCCTCAAAATTTAACCAATTCATTCTTTTTTCATCGCCCACTTCTCCACAAGATTTTATTGAAATTCAATGAGAACTTTTGGAGATATTGTGCGAGATACTCAGGAACCGAATTTGGATCCGGCATAAAATTTGAGTATTTCCTGCTTGGCTCATGGCCCGCTTTTTCAAAAAATTTCATCAAACTTCGTCCATCACTTTTTGAGTAATCCTGCTAAAAGACAAAGAGACAAACAGACAAACTTGGGGTAACACACAATCACTAGTTCCAGAGGGGAAATATGTAAAATATAAATCCCAACAATACTTGGATTTAAACACTTATAAGTTGCATTTCTTTACCCAGTAAACCACCGAGGAGCCATTCATTGGTGATGGGATAGCACGCGAAATAGTAAATGGCTTTCTGGAATACAGGGAACCACCACCACCACCACCACCATCATCGTCATCATCATCATCATCTTAACAGTAACCCCCAGTTAAGACATGGAAGTAGTGTATATAATTAGAAATAAAACAATGTGAAAAAGAATAAAGTTGAAAAAGGGTGTACATAGGGAAGAAAAGGAGAAACGACAAAAACACGGAAGGTAGTAATGATGATAAGAGGAAGTAATTAGCCAATAAATGATACAAAGGAAAGAGAGGGGGTAAAGGGGAAACAGGATAAACAAACAAACAAAAAAGGCAGGAAACAGTGAAAAAGCTGGAGCAGGAGGGAACTTGTTATTGTGAGGGGATAAGTTCACATATGCAAATGAAGGTGTGTGTGTGTGTGTGTGTGTGTGTGTGTGTGTGTGTGTGTGTGTGTGTGTGTGTGTGTGTGTGTGTGTGTGTGTGTGTGGAGAGAGAGAGAGAGAGAGAGAGAGACAGACAGACAGACAGACAGAGACAGACAGAGACAGACAGACAGACAGGCAGACAGACAGACAGAGTGAGAGAGAAACAAAAATGATATGTTTCAAAATTCTCAAATATTTTGCAGAAAGACCAGCTATTATAAAAGACGGATAATATAGACAATGGTACACACACACACACACACACACACACACACACACACACACACACACACACACACACACACACACACACACACACACACAGATGTTTACCACCTCTCGTTCCATATGACATCCCAGCAATGCACAACTCATCCTTTGTGTTGAGTTTTCATAATTTTTCTCCCTTTCACAGAAATACACAAAATATACTACAGATCGATTCTCCCTGAGGACGTTTTTCTATTTATTTTTTGTTATATCCAAACGGTTTGTTCATTTGATGGAATCCTCATGTAGTGACCGGGATTAAAAAAGGTTATCCTTAACACCTCTAGTTTGAAAAGCCTCTCCAAAGCTTAATAAAGTCATGTGGAAGATGTAATAGTAAAATCATAAATGTCACAATGTAAGTGGGTATCGTCTCCCGTGCATGAAACCATGTGTCGCTTACATGTTACGTCATCTAAAGTCCAAGGTTATTGTAGTTGCAAATTATTCCGTAATCATTTTAAGACTTAAATCAGGATGACGACTTTGTACCTTATCTTAGCTCATACCAAATGAATTATTTAAAAAATAAAAAGCCTCTTGCAAGGATGGGGAAAGCTTATTTCTAGCCCTTCCAGTTCGAGAAGTTTATCCTAAGCTGATTGAAATTGTCAGGCCGAATATTAAGACCTCAGGGTGAGTGATATAACCTAGGTTCGATGTAAAGTACGGTGCTCTCTGAGGGGTGTAATTCTTTTATCTGTTTATCATTACATTTTGTGGGAGTGGCTCAGGGTCAGCGCCTCACCCTCACCTCTCCTTTCCCCTCATCTCGACTTCTGTTCATTGCCCTCCTCTCCTCTCCTCCCCTCTCCTCTCCCCTTCCCTCCCCTCCCCTCCACTCCATGCCCTTTCTTTCTTCTCCTCCCCTCCTCTCTTCTCCTCTCCTCTCCTGGATTATCACTGTGACGGACGAGGCTGGACTGATCTGCCTGTAGCCTGGACGTGGAAAAGCATTATCGTCATGTATCCTGGCACAGAGAGAGAGAGAGAGAGAGAGAGAGAGAGAGAGAGGAGAGAGAGATACAGAAAGAGAGAGAGAAGGAGTGGAGGAAGCAAAGTAATTTAGTGTCTGATATCTTCTTGCTTCCCTGATTCCTAACTGTTTCCTCAGCATATTTGCCTTGTCTTCCTTCGCATTTTCCACATCCATTTCTGCATATTTTCTTCATACATATGCTCTCTCATTAACCTCACTCAGAGTCTTCATTGTACTCTTCATGTAAATCTTCACACACTTTTCACGCCTAGATACTTAGCTTTCCGTATAATCATTTCAGTGTTCATGAACTCTTCCGTCACCTACCTCTCACACTGATTATGTAATGAATAGGGGGAAGCTCTCACTAACTCTTTTTGCTTCCTTTACCCACTGTATCGTCAGTTCCAAGATCTCTTACACACACACACACACACACACACACACACACACACACACACACACACACACACACACACACACACACACACACACACACACACACACACACACACACACACACACACACGAATTCGACGGAATTATGAAAGTGAGTACTGTGTTGTGAAAGGCCTTAGAGAATTCGCAAGACTTCTTCCTTATCGATTTGTTTTGGGGGGAGGGGGTTAAGGTCCAAAATACACCATAATATACTCATGAACGTTATTGATGCAAACTCTGCCAATATGAAAACGACATAAATATCGTACAAGAAAATGTTAAGATGGAAAGGATGATTTTGAAAAGTGGAAGGATTTGAAACCTTTATTATTCTTTGTTTTCTTACCTACAACCTGCTCCTTTTCAGGTTTTGATGTTAGAGGCATAGTGTCCAACGTAAGTGAAGTAGAAGTTTCCAGTAACAATGGTTTTCACAACACAGCATAAAATTTTTTAGTAGTACCAGCATTAAGTAAAATTCTGTGGTGTGAGAGGGTGGTATGGTGTAATGTGGTGTGGTGTGGTGTGGTGTGGTGTGGTGTGGCTTAAGGGAGTTCGCTGAAGTATAAGGGAGTAAAGCACCTCACGTCCGAAAATAGCTAGCTAGATGCAGAAGGACAGAGCCGCTTATGGAGAAGTTCTAGCATCCAAAATGATGTCATCGCAGCGAAGAAGTAAATATCACCTGAACCTCTAAGGTGCAAGTGAGTGCTAGATGGGTCATGGAAAAATTTTATTCCCCACCTTCAGATTATTATTTTCCATACTCTCCCGCCTCACACATAAATCAAGATATCTGCACACACATTTCACTTAGGAAAATAAAATCCAGTGTGTGGCACAATCTTGGCTCAAGTATCACGGGAACAAGTTTCACCCGGGAAGTGAAACCAGATTTTGTGTGCAGAATTTTAACTTGGAAACTTACTGGGATTTGCTTTATGCTGGATTAAGTTTGGAAGTATAATAATAATAATAATAATAATGATAATAATAATAATAATAAATAATAAAAACCTAGTTATTATTATTTTATTATTGTTATTATTTTTATTAATATTATTATTATTATTATTATTATTATTAATTATTATTATTATTATTATTTTTATGATTATTATTATTATCACTCGATGTAGTGCTGCTCTCGGGTGACTGTCCTCTCCTCTCTTCTTTCCTTCCTTCCATCCTCTTCTGTCTTTATTTCCTTCATTCTTTCCTCTTCCTTCTGCTTATGAGTGACTTTGCACATCCTCTTCTTTCATTCCTTAGTTTTTTCTTCTTGCTTCTGCCTGTGGGTGACTCTACACTGAGTGACAAGCCAAAAGGTTTCCTGTACACAAGGAGACCATATACTTCGCTGGGTGGCAACCATAAATAACCGAATTATGGCGCCTGGTGGTTTAGTGGGTAATTAAGGCGCTGCGGTCGGATTGAGCCGGTGAAGGTTTATATCCAAGGAATGGTTGGGGTTTATTGCTCACGTAATGCCACTCATGGATGAGTGAGGCTGGTCATTCACACCTTCAATGTCAGGACCAATTTGCCTAGCCCCGGGTTCCTACGCTCCTCATGGGGCAACACAGGATTAGATGATGGATGGATGAATGGATTATTATTATTATTATCATTATTATTATTATTATTATTATTATTATTATTATTATTGTTGTTGTTGTTGTTATTATTATTATCATTGTATTATTATTATTATCAATAGTAGTAGTAGCATAGAAGTATGAAGTAGTTCAGTTATGCAAAATACTTTGAGCAGGAAGTATCTATTGATGTATCGATCGATGGATCTGTGGTGTATATATATATATATATATATATATATATATATATATATATATATATATATATATATATGAGAGAGAGAGAGAGAGAGACTGGAAAGTAAAGGTGAAATAGAGCAAGAGGTGCAGACTTGTGATATCGGACGGGTGAATAAGGTCAGAGACTGAGACTCCGAACCAACACGGAATACCAGTCTTTAATAATCTTTTCGTCAGTTATAGACAAGATTATTTTTTCTAATTTTTGCAGGAGATGTCTGCTGCTGTGTGGAAGGACGTGAGAACGATCTCAAACTGGGTCAGAGAATTACAGATTTAGCAAACTGTCCTGCCTTATTATCCTGGTTTTTGCTTCATGATGTACATTAGTGTTAATCTGTCCAATAGTGAACAACCTCCAAGGAACCAATAAGTCTGTTGCATACACACACACACACACACACACACACACACACACACACACACACACACACACACACAGATAGATAGAAAGATAGATACAGTAAGTAGGTAATAGACAGATAGACATGCATGCACACACGCACACTAATAATATCACATCAATTTTAAATGAGACAGCCCCAGCATGCAGTCAGTGAAAACGGTGGATATCAACGTCCAAAGGGTGACATAAGAAAGAATGCAAGTACGTCATTTTTTTCACGCATGAGAACTGCTGGACCTCAGGGGACCACTGTTTAATCTGTCCCCCGTGCTGGATACAAATAAATAAATAAATAAATAAAACTACAACGGAACTCACCAACTTAAGAGATATTTGTATGGAGTCAGTCCAAAAAGAAAAATGAGAACATCCAAAGCATTAAATGTTTCAAAGTTAAGGAGAGAGGGAGAGAGAGAGAGAGAGAGAGATTATATGATGGATCATGGAAGAACTGTGAAGAAGAGAACCAGACTCTGATCATTAAATGTGCGGCCTCAGAACTGGCTCTGCAGTCAACGAGCAAATACCATCACCAAGAATCAGACTGTGAATGTTGATACCTCATTCAGAAATATCTAAAGTACAGTCAGGATTTGTGTGTCAGGAAATAAGTAATTTAGCGACACAGATGTCTCTAATAGCACTGTGATGGAAGAATGTAAGTTTTTAACCATGTGGAAAATATGTGTGAAAGAATAATTTATTACGCTTTAGAGTCGTAAAAACATTTTGTCCACTGTCTAGACACTACGAAATTATTAGATTTTGAGTTGTGTGTTTTCTACGGCTTTCTTTGGGACTGTTTTCGCTGGCGTTTAAACATATTCTTTTTCGTCCTGCGTGGGTGACAGGTGTTTGAGATGACAGGATACATGGGATAGTGTCGTATTCTAGGTGGCCATGTAGACTTCATAACATTCTTTTCTCAGCGATTTGTTTTGTTCTTTGCACCGTGATAATCTCTTCAACGATACAGATTTTTAGTAGCAGCCTGGTTTGCCTAAGTCAAGTACAAGTGTATAAAAAGATGTAGCATGCAATATAAATATCATTGGAAATTTTGTTACAAAGCCTTCTGTGCCACCTGCCGTATAATAATACGAACCATAACATCACGGAAGAAGAAAGGAGGAAGGGAAGTAGGAAGGGAGGGGACGGAAGTAAGCAGGTGGAACTTAGTTAATGAAGGTGGGTTAGGAAGGTGTTTTGCATATAGGTGGCAGTTTTTACCGTCCGGATCAGTGTAATCACAGTGTCAGATTATGAAAGGTGTGGAAGAGGCGGAAGGGGAAGGTAATCTGAATGCATAACACCTTCATTCAGAGAAATTCAATTGTACTATTCTTCTTACTTTCATAGGATTGATAGATTCCCCCCTCCCCAGTTTAGGAGAGACGTCTGGTAGTCGAGGAGTTAATGAATGCTAACACATACATCTCTATGACCATACGAAATGTCACACTTAGATCTGAATAAAACTGTCTACAGGCGGGAAGTACAAGTAGACGTCACAGCAGTGCAAGGGCTAAATGAACGCCTAACCCAGTGAGTTCGATGACATTTGCTTTGTTTTATTCTTCCTACTACAAGACTATTGTTTTTCACTTGACACACCTAAACTGGACGATTTTATTAGATATAGTCTTTATTAACCCCGTCGCACCTGTGAAACTCTTCTTACCTGAAGAAAATCGTCTCATGATATTTAAAGTAAAAGAAAACCACAAGGCTATTGTTGTTGTTGTTGTTGTTGTTGTGACAGCAAGTTCACCTGAAACGTAAGTCCCGTCTACAGCTCACCATCCTCCTTTCGGGGGATAGGGGATGGAGGTGAGGGACATCTCTATAACCAGGCAGTGAAGCCGCCTGGATATAATGGTGCCATCCAGTGAAGGCTTCTCTCTCCGGCACTGGGTTTGGGGGGGTTAACGGTACTACCTTTCCCTTCTTGTGACACACTATCAACACACTCAAATGAAAGAATATCATGCAAGCCTTCTGGGATTATTAGGGTAAATTCTAATATATTATCAAACATCGTAGTCGAGTTTTTAAATGAACACAAAGGAGTACAAAGGAAAACAAACAGCAAAAGACTTGTTGGTCATTTCATGGCTTTTTGTTGTGGGGAAGATTATAACTAACAAAACTATTCTGTGAGTGAAAGACGGATGGAGAAGTAAGAGGGCCCCCTCCCCTTCCATGCCCAACAGGTTGGACTTTCTGAGAGGCGACTGATTTTTGATTTTTTTTTTTTTTTTTTTTATCTCTCTCTCTCTCTCTCTCTCTCTCTCTCTCTCTCTCTCTCTCTCTCTCTCTCTCTCTCTCTCTCTCTCTCTCTCTCTCTCTCTCTCTCTCTCTCTCTCTCGTTCAGAACCATATGACACCAACAAGATGACAGGTGATTGGAGCCAAAGAATATATTCTACGAGATACAGGACAGTGCTGGGGTGTAGCAGAGAGAGAGAGAGAGAGAGAGAGAGAGAGAATTTCTCCGTGTGTTTGTCTGTGATTGTCTATTTACGAGTATTGCATATTTGTATGTGTACGTACATTAAAGTTACTGTGTGTGTGTGTGTGTGTGTGTGTGTGTGTGTGTGTGTGTGTTATCATATACTACACATGTATTATGATCCCAACTTAGTGGTTCGGTCCTGTTGTTACAAAAATCCTAACCTACACAATGAGCATAAAAGTAGGACGAGAGAGAGAGAGAGAGAGAGGAGTCATTTTAACGTGACCGTGGTGATAACGATGTGTGGTGTGTGTATATGGGTGTAACTTATCGATAATGAAGAGGTGTAAGTGGTTTGCCAGGCTTAAGAGTCTTGAGTCAAGGGTCGTGATTTGTCTGGATGAGGAAGATGTTAAGAAAATGAACATGAGTTAGACATGGATGAGATTCGGGAAGATATGGTGCATCCTTTTAACCAGGAATCAGATATTTTAATTGAATTTTCTTTTCTGCCCCCTGTGATTATTACAGCCTCACGAATGACATCGAATTCGAGGAGTTTAATGCAGCTTTCATATCCCTCTCACTACCAGACGTCTTCCTTAAAAGACTAAAAATTGTGTGTTGGTAGCAACATAGTATAGTAGTAATAAAGTAGGAACTATATCATCGGACTAATGTGTTTAAGTATTGCAAGTAACAGATGAGAAACGCTTCAGTAGGATAGGTACAGAAAAGTTAAATTAACTCAATGCGAATGGCTTTTTTTTCATTCTTTTTATGTGTCTGACTCTTGGCATAGACTTCCTCGCCCGTTTCCAAGGCCCACTAGCCCTTTAAATACCATACACACTTTCACATAACTGCATTTCTGCGCTAACACCCACCGTCCATATTGAACACATGCTAGGATTGTCTACATACAGGACTTGTGTATTGGTATTAGCGTTATATATATATATTTTTTTTAACACGTCAGCAGACCTTCTGGTTGATTAGTAAAGTCATGCATCACAGTTACTTGACCATTACAACTAATAATGGGCAACCCCTTTCAATCATGTTACTGACACAAACAAACATGTGAATATGTTAGTGCAATCCAGTGTACAGTCTGGGCCCAAAGTCCACCTAATTTTTCACTTCCTATTATATCTTCCCTCTGTTGGTTAATATTTCTGTGCTTGGAGAGACTTAGTAGGTTTCTCTGTCCACAGAAGGATCTCTGACAGCATTTGCCAGGGAGGACAGGGGATGACACGTCCCATTTGTGAAACTGTCGCAAAATACTAGGCTAAAATTTGTGTTTTGTGTGTGTTCGTGTGTGTGTGTGTGTGTGTGCCAGAGTACCTACAATCGTACCCGCTACCTGACCTATCTCCTCCCTTTACACTCTGACACATCTATCTCTGTCCATCCCCGTCTCCACAGCCTCACATTCAGTATGTACCGTACTTTAGTGGTTACAGCGTCCCGGTTAGAGTGGCGACATTCCACAGATTCCATGCCAAGTAGGTGACTGGAGGAGGGCCATCTATCTTTCAACGTGTCGGACTACGGTAATCCATGTAGCCTGCCACCCCAACACTTCTACGGAGGTAAAATGCGATTAGTTTCTTTTCTGAGTGGCGGTAGTGTAATCGGTAGAACAGTCGGCATGCAGCCGTGTAGTCTCAGGTTCTCTTCACTGACCTACCACAAGACATCTGGACAGGATTCCATTTTTCCCAGCCTTCAGCATCTAAATATGATATAACGACCTGGGTTTGCAAATGGACAGATGGATGTCATAGGCATGGGAAATGTTTGTTGCGTGACTTAAGGTATGATGTTCGCAACATTTTGTGGGTGATTTCCCTATAAACTACGTATTTTGCCCCCCCCCTCACTCTCTCTCTCTCTCTCTCTCTCTCTCCACGCTTCTCACCTTTTCTCTGTTCTGTGATTCTAGATAACTTTCTATTTCTTGCACTCTCCCTTGCTTTCTGGTTGTGTTCTCGTCTCTCTCCACTTGCACTATTATCTTTATACCCATTTATGTCTACATATGCAGTCTATCATATAACGCACCACTATGTATGCAGTTTATACTGTATAGCTCATCCCCCCTCCTCTCTCTTTCTCTCTCAAGGAACTGCCTGACCCTTGACGCTCCCTGATCCTTATCCCTGCACGTAAACTATGACCACCGCCTCTTAAGACACATTTGAGAAAGTGAAACTTACTGCCTCCTACTCAGACCCCCCTAAGCTTCTCTCTCTCTCTCTCTCTCTCTCTCTCTCTCTCTCTCTCTCTCTCTCTCTCTCTCATTTCTAAATGGAGAACCTAGCTGGAGTTTGGCAATGCAATCATCATCATCATCATCATCAACATCACGTAGTTCTCTTAAAAAATGAATACGAGTGTACAATAACGGAATAATGCATTCCTTCCATGTGGTCCAAGTGCCCCACTGTATCCTTTAATTCTGAAGGCAGTAATATAGCCTGGTAAGTACCAAATTTTCTTCGACTTCTGAAACGACTGTTTATGTCATCCATGCTACCAGTATGTTCCAATTTTATTATATAACATATATATATATATATATATATATATATATATATATATATATATATATATATATATATATATATATATATATTTATTTTTTATTTATTTTTTTTTTTGTTAATATACTTACGGATACTCATACCCATGTGCGCAAACATGCACATACTCTAACGCACACGCGCACACATAGACACACTCGCATGCACACACACACACACACACACACACACACACACACACACACACACACACACACACACACACACACACACACAAAAACACACACGAACACACACACATAGTCACGCACACTTGCAAGAACACGCATACGCACACTCACTAACACACGCACAAGCACACGCATAAGCACATACTTATGCACACACACATGCTCACGCACAAAGACAAACACGCACACGCACACACACAAGGACACATGCACACGCACAAACACACAAGCAATAGCACAAACATACGCACTAGCACACATACAGAAGCGCACTCATACAAGCACACGCACAAACACTCAAGCATACACCCACCTACCTCCCCCCTGCAAACACTCATACGCATACAGGCACGTGTACATGAACACAAACACACGCACATCCCACTCACTCTCTCTCTCTCTCTCTCTCTCTCTCTCTTACACACACACACACACACACACACACACACATACACACACACACACTTACGGACGGACGGAAGGAGAGATAAGATCGGAAAGACAGACAGCCAGTAATAGACACACACACACACACACACACACACACACACACACACACACACACACACACACACACACACACACACACACACATACACAAAGACAGACACAACTATACACAGACACAAAAGTAATCTTAAATGTTTTCTTATTTGGCGAGGCTTGAACATATAAGGCATCTCCTGGCGGCTCCTGAACACTTGTCCTAAAGTGACTGATTAAGTGTACGATTCTCTAATTAGCTACCCGATTAACGTTATAACCAGCAATGTCAGGTGCCAAACGAATAAATCTGATAAAGGCAGCATGAAGAATTACACAAAGCTTGATATGAATTTGGAAGAAGGAAGGGAAACTGGAAGGTTTTAATGTAATCCATTCCAGCCGATGACGTATTTCTTATTTCATTCTTGCCACCTTCCAATGATTTTTTGTATATGTGCACTATTGTGTAGGTACATGTCAAGTGTGTGTATATGTCTGTTTTGGTTTGTGTGTATGTGTGCGTAATAAATTGCGTATGTGTGTGTGTGTGTGTGTGTGTGTGTGTGTGTGTGTGTGTGTGTGTGTGTGCGTAATTAACCGGGTCGGTCAGGATTTGGGCATTAGCGTTCGTCCGTTTGTGTCTTTTTCTGTATGCATGTACACCCTCCCGGAAGGGAGCTGAGAGCTCATATAGTCCGATCTAAGGGCAAGGCTGTGACCACACGCACACACCCGTCCCCTTGCTCAAGGGGGACAGTAACCACCCACTTCGTCAGTGAAACTTATCGCAACCTGAGCGAAGTTCGAACTCCCGTCTACCAGATGGCAAGCGAGAACGTTACCACTGAGCCAGAAAGCGGTGTGTGTGTGTGTGTGTGTGTGTGTGTGTGTGTGTGTGTGTGTGTGTGTGTGTGTGTGTGTGTGTGTGTGTTTTCGTAAATATTTGTGTACAGTACGTTTCTGTGTGTGTTTGTGTATCTGGACGTTAATGTTCGTGCGTTCGTGTCTTTATGTGTGTGCATGTACATTACGTCTCTATAAGTATGCGTGTGTGTGGTTGGTGTATGTAGGTAAGGTATAGTGGGGCCAGTAGTGTTGGTGTGGCATAATGTGTGGAACATTAAGTACCACTTAACTCTAGTTCGTCTTCTCCGATAATTGGATGCGGACACCTTCAGACAGGGAAATGTCGGTGCTCATTTAGGTGCTGTGGTGCTGGGGTGGTCTGACGGGGAAGGACGGGTGGCAGGGGTGGTGGCAAGGGGGGTGGAACAAGAGACTATTATGATGGGATGGGCAGTGGTAGCACACAGAATATATATATATATATATATATATATATATATATATATATATATATGTGTGTGTGTGTGTGTGTGTGTGTGTGTGTGTGTGTGTGTGTGTTGGTTTAGCCAATTTTTTTGATGTAGCAAAACATTTTGCCATTTTTCCTCCAGGATAAAAGTTAAAGAAATTAGCTCTGCTAACTTAGAAAAATTTGGCTGTAACAATTATCTGATTATTTGCCATTACAATACATCCTGCAGACCTAGCATTTGTTTTTCAACAAGCGTTTCTTAGAATTAATATACTATACACAGTTTTCTCTGTGAGGGGGCGGTGGTAGAAGTGGTTGGATGGGTGGTGGTAGAGCTGTTGGTATAGGCAGTTATAGGGGTTGTGCCAGGAAAGGTGATAGGGATGGTCATAGGGGTGTTGGCAGAAATGCTGGCAGAAACGGTAAGAGATGGTGGCAAGGTGGTGGTAGGAGTGGCAGCAGAAGTGGTGGCAGTGATGTTGAAAAGGATGGTGGCAAGTATGACGGCAAGAGCCCTTGGTAAGGGTGGTGGTGTTGGTGGTGATAGGAACAATGGCTAAAGTGGTGTTGTGTCAGGGATATGGGATGGAGGTGGCTAGAGTGTTAATGGAAATGTTATGGCATTGGAAAAACAGCTATTACTATGCTTGTTTCTCATTTCTGTTGCCCGTTCCTTTCCTTCATTTGCAGGGGAAGAGGGAGAACAGAGTGAAGTACGTACACATGATACAAAACGCAAGGAATGATACAAGTTGTTTCTATTGAAGCCTATTTGTTTGGCTTAGAAAACTGAAACAGTAGGTGAATGAAGAACGGTTTCTATTCAACAGTGCAAAGCTTTATAGCATTATTTTAATATACTGAAGTAAAGGAAACCATTCGATTTATCACAACGTGTGAATGGATGATGGGCGCCTGCTAAAACGTTTCCTATAATGACGAATATACGACATCTTTCATTTGCTTCGTACTTCTCCACTCTATCTCTCCTTTTCCCCATCCCCTCACCTCAACCTTGAACCAGGGCGTGGGGTAACTATAAACTGTCTGCCGCCGAACACTGATGGCTCTAGTACGCACAAAAAGGTCTGATTTTTTACCGGTACACGTCCATTGGATGCTGCGAAGATCGTCATTAATGCTGGATTAAAGGTCGTGGATGCTCCCCTCACCTTGATTTTTAGCACCTAGATATCGCATCCGAGAGTGTAAAGATGGCAGTTACGGCAGCTCTGTGGTGTGGGGTGGTGTCCGTCTGACTAAAACTCTCGTTATAATTTAAGTTCCTTCCAAAAACGAAAAACGCATATTGTATATTATCACTTGCACCGCATTATTAAGTAAAGCCTAAAATGAATTGTATATTTTATCACTGTTGCACCTTGCCATCAACTTTTTCTACGCTTCACAACTACTCATCTACCTATCTTCAAAATTCATAAGACGTCGCTACTCGGAAACGATCCCTCCTCTTCCTTCTCTTTCTTTTCGTTACACTCTCAGCCTGGTTTTTTATCTTTCTCCTCTAACCTGTCTTATCTCAAGAATGAGTAGCGCATATTATCACACTCGTAATTATTTTCTTTTTAATTAGCAGGCCTACATTCATCTTTTGCATGACACTACATGCTATAAAAGACGACGTCTGGGTATGTCATTCCCTTTTCATCAACATTTCCCTTTAAAGTATGTCCCCTTCATCGTATATTCACAATCTTGTAGTTTATTCTTCATTTATCTATCCACCTTGTGTCCAACCCTGCGGCCTGTGAAGGGTAGCCTGCAACCATTTCTTTCCCTATTCACTGACAACCCTACGCATCAAATCATACGTCCTACCTCGCATATTCACACATTTGTACCTTTATTATAATTCAATTCTTTACCTAGTGCCACAGCCCATGAGGGTTGGCCTGCATGTGTTTCTCTTCCTACTCATTAACGAACCATTCTAACTCGTGGTCGTATTCTGGCTGACACAGCAAACTTGACAGTGTCTCTTCCTTACCGAGTACTAACCATCTTGCATCTTTGTTTCCCTTGTTTTTTATGTAAACTGATTTTATCAGTTTTTTAGTTCACAGGCAAGCTTAATATCCATAATCCACCATCTGAGGTTATTATTATTAGCAGGCCTTCCGTTGCGCATTGGAATAAATAATGTTACTGATAATCTTTGTTAATTAATTCCATGCAACATTAATGTCTACTAATCATACAATGGGTTTCCATTCGCTTGAACCAATTAATTCCTTTATTTTTTAAAAATCCACCCTCTGATAATCAAATGCTTTCACGTAACTAGCCCAGACATTGTCATCCTTGATTTTAATGTTGAATGTGTCCGTGTAATCGTCGCTAATACTTAACTCTTCCCCTCCAATAACAATATTTACTAAGTTTTCTGACGTGACCAAAACCAGGTTTAATATGCCACCTCCTCATGTTGAGCAGTCTGCCAGCTGATACAATGAACTTTCTTGCATATTTGTGCACAGGTCCATCCCTGCGTGCGACGATAGGGCCTCCCCCCATTAGGCAACCAGTATTATGGGTGCTACATATTTAGGTAATTTGGCTGTAAGTGTCACTATCTGTGTTACTGGAGTGTACTGGTGGACGGCAAATTAACCCAGGTACTGTTTTGCTACAGGATTTATTTCTAAGCTGTGAATATGGCCTGTCATGATTTTCAATAGAGGGCTTAGGAATTACAACTGGATGAAGTCCTTCTTTAATGAATAACAGCACACCGCCTTGCGCTCTATTATTTCTCTCACTACTGAAAAGGTTTTACACTGGTATGTTGTACTCCGCTTTAAAAAAAAAAAAAAATCTCTGTTCCGTGTTGAGCTTCGATTCTGTTACGCCTATTACGTCGTAATCGTCAGCAAGAAAATTTTAAATGGAGAAAGTAAAAAAGTTTTGCATTACATCAAGATTTGCTTTCCTTGCTTGCAGCTTCATGACGTTTCCCCGAGCAGTGATCTCGGAAATAACTTTAAACAGAGTGTTTGATTCGATAGTATTAAAGCCTTTGAGTGTCCAAAAACATTCAGTTAGCTGAACCCAAATTCTACGTTTTCTAAAAGAGAATAAATTCAGACCCTTAAGCCTGCCTGCCAGTCTCTTTACTTCTCTCGCCAGACTGCACCTCATTATTTTTCTTTATTTTTTTTTCTCATTTATTTTTGGATTCTTGTAAATAAGTCTAATTAGACGTAAGTTTCTCTCTCTCTCTCTCTCTCTCTCTCTCTCTCTCTCTCTCTCTCTCTCTCTCTCTCTCTCTCTAAGGTTGCTGGTTCTCTGAAGGCAGTGATAAGAAACAAGGAAGTGAGTATGGAAATGAAAAAATAACTGCATGACAGAATTGTGATACCAACTCTAACGTATGGAAGTGAAGCTTGGACCTTGTTGGAGAGACACAGGTCTAAAGTGAGAGTAGTGGAAATGAGTTATTTGAGAGGAGCATGTGGAATTACATGGAGAGACAGACTGACAAATAAGGAGCGTTGAGATGTGGACGTCGATGTGATAGGAAGCGTTAGGAGAAACACAGTGAGGTGGTTTGGCCATGTGGACAGGATGGAGAACGATAGGCTGACGAGGATGAGATGAAGGGATGGAGTGCAGAGGTATATGAGAGAGGGGGTGTAAACTGGGAGCAAGGCAGTGAAATGGCGGGGGACAGGGCGACATGGACGCGTTTTGTTTGTGGCCACCCCTTACGGGATTATGGCATCTGGCAATATATATATATATATATATATATATATATATATATATATATATATATATATATCATATAATTATGTACTCGTATATAGACTATCTATCTATCTATCTATAGCCCGACGCCCTAATCCCGCAAAGGGTGGCCGCAGACAAAACGCCTCCAAGTCGCTCTGTCACCCACCATTTGACTACCCTCCCCCAACTCACCCCCTCCCTCATATACCTCTCAACTCCATCCCTCCACCTCATCCTCGGTCTACCTCTCCCTCTCCCTCCCTCCACCTCACCTACATACACCCTCTTAGTCAGTCTTTCATTCTCCATTCTCTTCACATGTCCAAACCACCTCAGTGTATTTCTCCTAATCTTCTCAACCACATCCACATCCACCCCACAGCGTTCCTTCACTTCTTCATTCGTCAACCTGTCCCTCCATGTCACTCCACATGCTCCTTTCAAGTAACTTATTTCCACTGCTCTCACTCTTGATTTGTTCCCCTCTTGCAAGGTCCATGCCTCTCTTTCATACGTCAGGGTAGGGATCACAATATTATCATGCAGTGACTTCTTAATATAGACACTCATGGATAAACGTCTGAATAAGTAACAGCCAAATCCTCATGTAACGGGGGGAGGGGGTTAACGACGGGTCATTTTCCTTTCATGCTGGCTGCCACCAGAATACCAGTTAAAAGCACAACCCATCCCATTGACTCCCGTTATTGTATGCATAAGAAGAAAAAGGGTAATATAACAGCTAATTACCTTAAATTATATATTATTAAAGTCTAGGCTATAATCTTATAAAGTACACACATTCTCCTGCTTACTTAGGACCACCACTACTGAAAAATTCTTAGAATACTCAAGACATGGGTGAGTGGGATGCATGAGGTAGGGCTCAGAGGTAGGTGTGGTGAGGTAAGTATAAGGCATGGTGGCTCCACCGTAACATCTCCTAAAGTCTCTGTACCGAGGTAATGACAGCACCTTACCCAGCCATTTCTTACCCCAGCACCTGTGCCCTCTTTAGGAGGAAAAAATAACCTACAGATCCATGGGGAGTATGAGTGTGAGAGGGATCCTACCCATCTCTGCTCCGTGTCATGTTATAAACAAAGGTGAGGGGAACCGGCTACAGGGATGAGAAGAGGGAAAATTCCATTTACCAACTTTTTCTTTAGCTAATTTGGCAGTATGAATTTAATATGAGAGGCAGGGTTATCGAATACGATTGTTATCGTGCACAAGTGAGTACAAATATATTTGTGCCCATTTTATACAAGTGAGTGAAGGGAAGTCTTACTTAGTACTTATAAACGACCTCTACAGATTACTGGCACCATTACACTCAACTGAGGAAAGACAAAACAAGTAGCCTATCATATCTTACCGTCATAACACCGCAGGCAAACACATTCCATTCTCCTAAAAGCCGGGCGTAGAGAACAGCTACTGTACCCTCCCTGACTCCTGAACCATTTCTGAAAAACCAAGAGGCATGGAACACCCACCACACCATCAAAGGGATAATACTCCGTTTAACTTTCTTTTACCTCCAGTCTTCTTTTGTGACACGATGCCATCAAAGTCTAGTTCTCTCTCTCTCTCTCTCTCTCTCTCTCTCTCTCTCTCTCTCTCTCTCTCTCTCTCTCTCTCTCTCTCTCTCTCTCTCTCTCTCTCTCTCTCTCTCTCTCTCTCTCTCTCTCTCTCACACACACACACACACACACACACACACATTCAGTTCTCATATCTTTCTTTCATTTTATCTCTTTGACTTTCAATCTCTTATACTAAGTGATCATTCCTACTCTTCTGTTTTTCTTCTTCGCTTCATGACGAGTGCCCAGCGCTAACGTCCTTTTAAATTTTTCAGTTTCCTGGAGTAAAAACTCAAGTAGACTTTTTCTTGTAGTTGGATATAGCATTTCGAGTCACGTGTCTGTGGGGAGGGAGCGGGGGTGGAGAGGGAAGGGACAGTTTCAGAATTATGTTGTTATTCACGAATTTTCTTTGGTGTTGGGAAAAATAACACATTAATACTCCAAAGAGGATAACTGCAATAGACCGATTGGACCATGCCAGGCAGCTGTTTAAGCATCATACGAGAAAATAACAGTAACAGTTACTTCGTTGTTCACTGTACCTGGTGCTGTCCCACCAAAACACGCTGAGTTAATGGGCCGTACAAAAAGATTTTCTTGGAACAGGAAGACACGTCGCCTTCTTTCACTGCATGACTGGCCACAATATGGAAGGGAGTGTGGAGAATGCAGAATTCCTGTGCAGGGAGTATGGCTGACTTAATTTCGAGGACATTTTTTATTCATGCCAATGAAAAGATTATATGATGCAGTTCATGGAAGACCTCTTATAACGAAGGATTTAGTAAAGGCTGCATCTGGCCCCTCGATTTAAAAAGTCGGTTCTAAGGTGAATAAAATTCACTGGAGACAGCAAGAATAAAACAGAAAATTGAACATTGGACTGAAGGCGTAAATGAGATCTAAATTCTGTTTGATAGACAACGTGTATGCTTTCTCTTTGTTTTTGTATTGTATCTCACTCCATCTTCTAGGTGGGAATTCATGTTGGAATGATGATAATGATGATGATGATGATGATGATGTTGATGTCTGATAGTTCGAACTGCCAAACTGAGGCATTATAAGCCAGGTAAGCTCTAAACATAGCTTGATATTAGATTCTGTTCGTTTCATTTTGACAGATTTTGTACACTCGCGAGCCAGTTTCTGCAGACACGCTAATCCCATCCCAGGCTGCAGGAAATCCAAGCCAAATTTTCACACCGCAAACTCTTTAAAGACTTAACTGAAGTAATAGTTGGAAGCTTTGACAGAATGTACGAGGAACAGTTGGTGGTGACTCTGGCACTACCGCAGTATAGGCTTTACCAACAACAGGTCTTCGTTCGGTTTGACTCCCTGGCTATGACTCTTCCAGCCTGGCGTGAGGGTGGAGGGTGAGCAGAAACTATGGCTGACCAGTGTACAAGCTGGCATGGGTTAGCCTTGTTCACCTGATACCAGCTTCATACCATCTATGGCACCATTTCTGCTCCATC
Source organism: Coenobita brevimanus (assembly GCF_032717465.1). Lineage (NCBI taxonomy): Eukaryota > Metazoa > Arthropoda > Malacostraca > Decapoda > Coenobitidae > Coenobita > Coenobita brevimanus. Next base: position 15,224,102 of record NC_136966.1, read on the forward strand.
CTTTAACTAATTGAATTCGGAAACGCTGGTATCTATTTAGTCTTGTCATGTCCTGATAAAATTCCAGATAGGAGACTTTTCGAATTGTAAGGATTAGAATTTTGGTATCAAAGCTATAGCCTTGCAACAAATATTTTACATGCCATTAGGATCCAAAGAAAACAGTGAGTTATGAAGCTGCCGACGTTTCCAGAGTTTTAATTGATAAGTGAAAATCTGAAATAATTTCGACTTGCCAACCTCATGTTAGCATGATTTCTGATTATTATATTCCCGATTCAACCTACATACTCCAAGGATAGACAAAAATTGCATTTTGATAATCAATTGGATATTATATGGGACCATAACATAATTCCATAAAGGCCAGTAACTAACTTCTAATACCCAATTACTACACAAAAATGTGGAATGCACACTGACACGGCATCAAAAGTCTACGCTACTTAAAATATATATATATATATATATATATATATATATATATATATATATATATATATATATATATATATATATATATATATATATCGTCTCCGAGAGGGAAAATTACCGATCAGTCCACAGGCTCAAGGCACTACACCACTGGAGGGTTCTGTGGGTCGCTGATAAATGCTATATCAAAATATATTATTTGTACAAGTATCATTTACCGTAATTTATTTCTTTTTAGCTATTACCACCTCCCATTCATCCGTATTACTTATTCGCGTCTAAAACAATTTTCTTATAATCAGTCTCCTTGGCGTCCCAACCTGCCATTTCCTCGGCATCTTAACCACAGCCTTATGCCTATGTCCAGCAAAACTTTTCTCGCACCGTGCCCTTCACGTCAGTCATCTTGTCCTCCTTATTTTCTTCTGCTCTTTCTCCTCCTCCTCCTCCTCTTACCTCCAAAAGCTACCTACTCCTGCTCGTCCTCCTCCCCCCTCCCTACCAACAATCATCCAACTCTTCCGCCCCTTCCTTCTCCTTCTCCTAAGTCCTTCTTCATTATTGGTGTGCTTATGCTGCTTCTCCCAAATCTGTACCAGCGGAAACGTGGAACCGACCTTTCTCGCCCTCTCTCTCTCTCTCTCTCTCTCTCTCTCTCTCTCTCTCTCTCTCTCTCTCTCTCTCTCTAAATGTGTGTGTGTGTGTGTGTGTGTGTGTGTGTGTGTGTGTGTGTGTGTGTGTGTGTGTGTGTGTGTGTGTGTGTGTGTGTGAAAGAGAGAGAGAGAGGGAGAATTGAAATCCGTGGCGCTAATCTACTTGGCTCATAAATGCGTCATACAATGGCGTGACGGAGTTTGACTCAATGAGGGGCACAGGTTCTGCACGGACTTGTAATGAGGTGATCACACAAGGAAACACTCGCTTACACAGACTTGCGGGAGGGCGGACTGAGAAAGGCGACTGGGGGAGAAGAGACAAAGGTTGAGGAGAGGAGGTGGAAGAGAGAGAAAAAAAGCAGGAAAAGCTGAAGAAAAAACAAATAGATCAGCGTGGTATCTCGTGAAAATTGTTGGATACGACAAGACAAAGGTAGAAAAGCTCGGGGAGTCAGGTGAGAAGGAGACTTGTGACTGAGAAGGAGTAGTAAATAATGGAAGAGAAAGAAATCGTTATTTAACAAGGAAGGGAATGGCAAACGCTGATTGAAGCAGGTGAGTTTAAAGGAGTACAAAGGAGTATATAGAAAAGCAAATAGCAATAAACCTAATGGTGAAAGAGTGGAAGGTAAAGTGATAAGGAGATTTGTGTGCGAGAGGGAAAAAGAAAAGGGCGAATGGGAAAAAGTGATCCAAGACATATGACAAAGCTCTGATCACAGAACGAAGATATCGCTTACATAAACAGCGAGACAGCGGTGACAATGATGAAGGAACATTGAATATAATATGAGGTGGTGTTTACCTAAGGCAAAAGAGCAAGAAAAGCGTAACTCAGTGAGGCATAGGCAAGTCGTAAAGCACTGAACCTTCAATATCAGTGATCAGAATTCAAAGCATACAGTTAATGGAAAGCAGTAAAGGAAATTGATCTTTGGGATAGTAGGGGCCGATATCAAATGGGCAGGTCAGAGATAGGAAAGGCAACCCAAAGATGGAGTGAGAGGAAAACAACGATAGGGAACAAGATGAAGAGAAGAAATTGGTAAATGTAATGAAATATGATGGTGTAGAACAACAGCCAAGTGGGTCATTGTGGAGAGAGATGGGAGAAGCTTTAGTTGTGCGGTGGAACGTTTAATCTTCCTGATGGAACTGGTTACGTCCGTAAAAGAAGAAAGTTCCTATGTCATTACGCTAGTTGTAAATGTGATATGCCTTCCGATCACACTCTGGACAGTGGGCAATAGTGGGTAATACAGTGGGTGACGTATGTGGCACTAGCTATCTGTGAACGTGGATGAGATGCATTGAACATTGACTACGGACTCTTAAAAAAAAAAAAAAAATGGATTCCTTAGACATTGGCCAATCAAACGCACCGTAGGGATATTACTGATGTCAGAATATGTACATAAGAAAATATCGTTTTCTGCTTTCCTTTTCCTTTCCAATCAGCCTGAGAGAGAGAGAGAGAGAGAGAGAGAGAGAGAGAGTTCCTACACGAATCAGTAAAGCACATCAGACAACAGATAAGTAAACAAAGGAGCGATAACTGAGACAATAGAAGAGGGCACTTAGAACACACACACACACACACACACACACACACACACACACACCACTACCACCACCACCACCTCCAAAACTCACACACAAAAAAATAGCCCCTGACAACACCCAAGGCAAAGCAGAACGTAGTAAATGATGAAATAAAACATGCCAGGACACAAGTTAACACACTGGAGAATCAGAGACCAAGAGACAAACTGGCTCACATTCACACAGAAAAGAAATTTGATACTTAAAAGACAGTTTCAGAAAAATAATAAAAATGGCTAACTAGAAAATAAAACACGCTGGCAGACAGGCAAGCAAACAAGCGAGCAGCAATCACAGAGCAAACAGACAGTCTCACCAGATAAACCTAAAGGGGAGAGGGGGGATTACATTAAAAGAGCCGTGTGTGTGTGTGTGTGTGTGTGTGTGTGTGTGTGTGTGTGTGTGTGGTCGGGGTTAAAGATAATTATGCTATCAATGATTCTGAGACCTGATTAAGTTGCCCAGACGAGAGAAAGGGGGAGAGAGAGAGAGGAGAAATGAATTATGATTATGGAAATTAATGATACATACATTCAAAGGTCTATCTCCTCGGAAGGTGTCCTTATTCAACAAGTTTTTCTTACTCCTACCCATCTCCTACAGAGCTAGACCAAGATTTTAAGGAGAACAGTCACAAGGGATACAACTAAAGGTAGCAAGATGATGCCATATCGCAACAAGGCCTCGTGTACTCTCGTCAATCAGTTTCTGGTCAACATCTGTCCTTACCCTTCATCTGCTCAACTAAAGCACCCTGGATTAAGACATGAAATGATTTGTGTTACTCATATTTATGATGATCATAATGATGGTAATGATGATGATAATAATGATAATGACGGTCATGATAATCGTGACAATGAATCAGTAAAGGTTGGGCGTGGTGCACACATACCAAGTAAGATGTACAGTACATATCATATGATGCAGCTGCTGATGATGACAATGATGTTGCTGTCGTCTTCCCTATCACTACAAGCATCATCATCATTGTCACGATCACCACTATTATATCTCTTCTGGTCTTTTTTACCTCCCCTCATCCCCTCCTATCTCCTACCCACACAACAAGCAAACAGTCTAAAACCTTTTACAGTGTCAGTGTCATTAGCCTGTATTGCCTTACACTTTGACCTCTACTTGTGACTTTGCACTTTGAGTGTGATGCTGTAGATTGCAATGGGAAGCTTGCAGATAACAGATAGATAGACAGATAGATAGACAAGTAGTCAGATAAGAAAGAAAAATACATAGGTAGAGAGGCAAAAAGACGGATATCTATCTATCTACAATATCTATCTATATCTATTTATTTATCTACTAATCTATCTGTAGCTATCTATTTATCTATCTATCCAATTATCCATCTCTCGTTCAATCAACTTATCTATCAATCCAGAGAGAAGAGAGGAGGAAGGGAGACAGGTAGAGAGACAGATAATTAAATAAGGAGACAAAAGGACAGGTATATATGTTTATGCTAAAACAATAGCCTCATAATACATATAAAAACATATCCTTCGCAATCTTGAACAAAAGAGAACCAAAACCAAGATCCATTCATTACAAAATCCCTGAACCCAAATCGTTTAAGAGACTGAAGGTGTTAGGCAGAGGGAAATGAATGGACAGAGCCTGCCTGACTTTAAAATCTCTGTATTTAAAGCCTCAGACGTATGGCATTCATGAGAACAAATTTATAAGAGATCTAGATCAGGTCATGCTATATATTGTGCTGTCAAGATTTCATTATCATAGCCTGCTACGGAGAGAGAGAGAGAGAGAGAGAGAGAGAGAGAGAGAGAGAGAGAACGAGAACGAGGAAGAGGAGACGAGATGGAGTTGAATACCTAATGCTAATCAACTTGACTCATAAATCCGTCATACACTGGCGAGACTTGGCATGACTCAGCGAGGGGCACCGGTATTACATGGACTTATTAGGTGGTGATCACACAAGGAAAAACTCGCTTACACAGACTCACGGGAGGGCGGACTGAGAAAGGCGATTGGAGGAGAAGGGACAAAGGTGGAGAGAACAGGGTCAGGATGAGGAGGGAAAAGAGCAGAAAAGGTCTGAAGAAAAAACAAATGGATCAACGTGGTATCTGGTGAAAATTGTGAAAGAAACGAGACAATTTTATGAAAGTACTGAGAGTCAGATGAGAAGGGGATTCGCACTTGAGAAAGAGCAGGAAAGGGTGGGAAAAGAGAAGTGAAGGGAATTAGCAAGGAACTGACAACTGAAGACATGCTGATCAAAGCAAGTGGCAAAGGCTGATTGAAGCAGATGAGTGTAAAGCAGTACAAAGGGGTACAGATAGGAAAGCAAAGAGCAATAAACCAATAATTGGTGAAAGAGTGGATGATTTTGTGAGATTTAGATTTGAGTGGGAGAAAGAGAGAGGACTGAAGGGTAAAAGGAGTGATTCATGACAAGTGACAAAGCTTTGATCACAGAACGACAATGTCGCTTACATAAACAGCAAAACAAAGGTGAAAATGGTGAAGGAAATCTGGAAACGAGGTGAGGTGGTGTTTACTGAAGTAAAAAGACCGAGAAAAAGCGGAGGGAAAAAATGCAATTCAGTGAGGCATAGGCAAGTTGTAAAACACTGAACCTTCAATATTAGCGATCCAAATTCATATCATACAGGAAATGAGAAGAAATGAACAAAATGGTCTTTAGTAATTCAGTAGAGCAGATAACTCAGAGGTTGGAGAGGCAACCCCAAGGTGGAGTGAGAGGAAGAGGCAGATTGAGAACAAGATGGAGATATGAATTTACTAAGTTTAATGAGATGGGATGGAGTAGAACAAGTCAAATGGGTCATTGTGGACAAAGATGGGAGAGGCTTTAGTCCTACAGTGGAATATTTGAGAGTCACGATGAAACTGGTTATGCCTCTTATTTACATATGGTCACTGACGCGTCCATAAAAGAGGAAAACTCATATGCATTTATACTAGTTCTAAATGTGATGTCCCTTCCTATCACACTCTGGACAGTGGGCAATAGAGTGCAATACAGTGCGTGACGTGTGTGGCACTAGGTATCTGTGAACGTGCGTGAGATTACCGAACCTTGACTACGGACCCTTAAGAAAAGAAAAAAATGGCTTCCTTAGAAAATGGCCAGAGTCAAACGTAGGAATATTACTGATGTCAGAGAATATACAGTACATAAGAAATAATCGTATCCTGCTTTCTTTTTCCTTGCCAACCACCCTGAGAGAGAGAGAGAGAGAGAGAGAGAGAGAGAGAGAGAGAGAATTGCACTCTCTCCCACACACTCTTCCTCTCTTCCTTTTCTTACTCCTGCACCACCATTCGTCTTCTTTACCCCCTTATCGCTCTTACCATCTCTCCCTCACCTTCCTTTTTCACCCTCCTCTGCTTCCCTTTCTCGGTCCACCCCGTTGCCCCGCCTGGCAATTAAGGGCGGTACCCAACCCAGACCCTCCCTCCCCGTCCTCCCCTACCCTTCCAGCAACACCGCTCGTCCTCTCTCTCTCTCTCTCTCTCTCTCTCTCTCTCTCTCTCTCTCTCTTCACCCATTTTTTTTCTACTTCCGCTTTATGCAGTCGTCCCTCACATCTTTTCCCCCGTATCAATTTATTATTCTACCTTCTCCATTTAATCTTCTTCTTTTCCTCGTTTTCATTGCTTTCATATTCTGATACTCTTTCTTGTTTTTTCCTTTAGTCCTCCTCCTCCTCCTCCTCCTCCTCCTCCTCCTTCTTTTAGTTATTATTATTATTATTATTATTATTATTATTATTATTATTGGAGTTAAAAGAATGGTATTTCATTCATTATTATCGTCATGATTCTGTTTTCAGTGTCGTAAATAAGGTGTGTAGGATTGAGAGAGAGAGAGAGAGAGAGAGAGAGAGAGAGAGAGAGAGGTACTGGCTACATGAAGCTGTAAAGCATATCGGACGACAGATAAGCAAAGGAAGGAGCAGTAATAAGGCAAATGAAGAGGGTTGTAAACACACACACACACACACACACACACACACACACACACACACACACACACACAGGTGGAGAATACAGTGTAGTTACGTGCAAAAAGAAGACACACCAGCAAACAGGAAGACAGACGAGTGCCAATGAGCATGATGACAATATTTTACATTTCTTATGGCTACCCCTATAAGCCATTCTGATTACCTTTAACCTGTTGCTGCTTATGTCCCGTAGTTTTGTTTATAAGGCAACACTACGGCCCTGCATCTTTTCCATAGCACATCTTCGTGACTAGCAGCATATTCTAGTGTCAATCTTTGTTATGGCTTAGCATTCAAGATGGAGAGATTGCAGTTTTGCGCCAAGTTACAGTGAACAGAGTGTAGACGATTTCTTCCTGTCAATGAAGTTCTTTCATATTAATGCTTCTTTAATCCCTCGAATCGAGAGACAGCTTTTTCAGATTGTCATGAAGGAGTTTTATATTAGTTCGACTGAATGATGGAGCAATATTTACTGTCGTTACCTGCATGTGTCATAACAACACGGGAGGGGGGGGGGAGGAAGTCAGCCCAACTCTGTGCCAGTACCAGGCTTCAAATAAATGGGGAGGGTTGGCGTCGGGAATGGCATCAGGCCTTGTTAAAACTGGGGCAACACAAAATGGCAGCTCAAACCGGACAGCCTCGGAAACTGCTAGGGCGTACCCCGTAAGCGACGCGCCGGGGCTGAGCCTGACCTCTGTGGGATGTGGATCGACAGACGATAAAGTTACTGTATTTAATAGATGTATAGTAAAGCGTAGAAAGGTAGATAGATTGTTAAGTAAAGGAATAGCTACGTCAGATATTTCGAGATAGATAGATAGATGGAGAGACAGACAGACAGATAGACAAGGCAACAGCTCTATTATTTCCTATTCTTCAACTAACTTCAGCTCTCACTTATCTCTCCATTATCTTCCATTCTGCTTTTCCCCATTTATTTCCCACTTCCCTGTCTCTTCCCCATTGTTCCAGCATTCATCACCTCCCCTCTTCCTCCTCCTCCAACGTCCTTCCGTCTTCCTTATCCCTCTCTCTCTCTCACCTGTCTTCCTCTCCCTCTTCCTCTACCTCCCTTCCCTTCGTTCTCCATTCTACCCTTCTCCTCCTCCTCCTCTTAGTTCCTTTACTCCTCCCCACCCCCAGTACTTATCATTCACCTCTTCCACCTCCCATCTACCTTATATTTGATTCCCATTCTCGTCATTCTTCTCTTCCTCCTCTTCATTATTTCCCATCCTCTTCAATTCCTCCCACTCTCCTCCCCACCTTCACTCTCTCTCCTCCTCCTCTTCTCCCCTATTTTCCAGCCTCCTCCTCATCATTTTCCAATATCCCCATTCACTCCCCAATTAACCTCATCTCCCCACAATCCATCACCACTGTCTCACTACCCATTATTAAACGCGACAAAACCATTTCAGATACCATTAATTTTAACCCGTCACTGACCCAAACCAACACTTTTTTTTTTCTTTCTTCTCTCTCTCTCTCACTCTCTCCCCCATTGTTTCTTTCTTTTTCTAAGTACTTGATTCCCTTCTCCAATCCCCCCTACCACGCCACCGCCCTTCGCATATCACCATCTTGGCGCCAATACCCACCGTCTATACTTAAGGAATGCTAGGGCTGTCTCATTTAGAACCAGTGTGTATCTAAAATCACATCTACTCTTATCTATCAGGCTCTATCTACCCTTTAATCGACTCTCTGTTCCTCTTATTAACTTCTATCTAAGCTTTGTCCTTTCCACCCATTTGGTTTCTTGCTTTACTCACGCCATAATCTACCACCATTCTACCACAATTAACCACTAATCTACCAAACTCAACCACTAATCTACCACAACCTATCGTCATTCTACCACAATACCCCAATCTACCACCATTCTATCACAATCAACCACTAATCTACCACAACCTATCGTCATTCTACCTCAATCTACCACCATTCCAGCCTCACCCTTAGCCAGGCCTCTCCGATCATTAACGGCACTCTCCACCACAGTCACCCCTTATGGCACCTCTCTCTCTCACTCTCTTTTATTCATATTTTTCATGTCTTTTCCTCTTCCCCTCTTCTTGACTAACTCTCCACCCTTCCTTCCTTTCTTTTTTGTCTTAAACACACACACACAACCCACCCACAAGATCCATCTAAGCCACATACATACCGTACAAACATCCTGATACTCACACACATACATACCGGTACTCTCACTCATTAGCATTTACATATACATACATACACACACACATACATACATACATACAGGTACTCTCACTCATTAGCATTTACATATACATACATACACACACACATACATACATACATACAGGTACTCTCACTCATTAGCATTTACACATACATACACACACACATACATAAAGGTACTCTCACTCATTAGCATTTACACATACATACAAACCTACATACGTACACAGCCATCTGTGCACACAATTTTCACAACTCTTAGTCCAACTTACAAAGTTTGGAATTATTCCCTGTGCCTCGAAGCAGGTACACACACTCCGCTCTTTCTTTACCCCTGCACAATTGTTGACTCTATACAGGGGTTTTATCCGCCCCTGTGTGGAGTACAACTCTCATGTGTGGGGAGGCTCCCCACATACAGCTCTTCTCAATAGGGTGGAGTCAAAGGCTTTTTGTCTCATTAACTCCCCTCCTGTTACTGACTCCCTTCAACCTCTGTCTCTTCGTCGCACTGTTGCATCTTTATTTCTTTTCTATCGCTACTTTAATGATCACTGCTCCTCTGAACTGTCTGCTTGCATTCCTCCACCTCTACGACGGGCGCGTAGCACCCGTCTGGCAGCAAACTCTCATCCCTTTTCTGTCCAACTCTCTAATGCAAGAGTTAACCGTCACTCCCAGTCTTTCATTTATGCAACAGGTCAGCTCTGGAACTGTCTCCCTCTGTCTGTATTTCCTGCTGCCTATGATCTCCAGTCTTTCAAACGCAGTGTGTCCAGGCATCTCAAAATGATCGGATCTTGAATTTGGCTCTCTATTGTATTTTGTTTTTCTCTTGGAGGGAACTGTTACTGCGGGCTCATGGCCTTTGGTTCCTTCTTCCTCGCATAAAAAAAAAAAAATCGTACATATACATACATATATACACAATTTCTACACACATACATACACATAAATCCTACACATACATACAAGCATATATACACAATTCCTATACAAACGTACATAATTCTTACACATACATACATACATACAATCCAGCACACACACACACACACACACACACACACACACACACACACACACAGCCATAATCCATCCAGTTAAGCTAACGTTCCCAGAATGTGCTCATGCTCTCTCTCTCTCTCTCTCTTTCTCTCTCTCTCTTTTCCACATCAACACGTAATAGGGAGTCGAATTTAATTATTCTATATAACCCAAGATTTCATGGAAGGATGGAAGGAAGGATGGAAGGAAGGAAGGACGGAAATGAAGGATGAAGAGAAGATGGAAGGATTGAAAAACGACTGAATGAAAGACAAATTAAAGAAAAAAAATATAGGAAGAAAATATAAAGAATGGGGAAGTTAAAGTATGGATATAAGGAAAGACAAAACAGAGAAAACAGACCGACACAGACAGACAAATAAAGAATGCACAGACAGAGACAGACAGACAGACAGACAGAACCCAGAGACAGACAGAACCGGAGAGTGACAAGGAAGGGAAGAAGGACGGAAGAGGAAAAATGAAAGAAGAAAATGAAAGAAAAAGAAGAAATATTAAAATTACTAAAAAACAGGAAGAAAATACCAAACATGACGTCACAAACCCCCAGCCAATCAAATTCCACTTCCGTTGACGTCATAACGTCGCCAGCCAATAGGAGCCCCATTTATCCCGACCCTTAGCCAATCAGAGGGGACGATTTGGTAATGGGTAGAAACATCCTGGAGAGAGAGAGAGAGAGTGTGTATTTATACTCCTTACATCTCTCATAAAAACACACACATTATGTCTCCCACATCCTCCAAACCAATTTCCATTCTCATGTATAAATTCATCACCACTTATTCACCTCCTCTTCTTTCTCATTTCCCAATTACTCATCTCCCAATTTCCCTCCATTTCTCACCTCAATCCCTATTTACTCATCGCCCAATTAGAGATGTAGCGAGGCATCGGAATCGGTATCGGCTAATTTTCTGCCGATACTACCGATACTTAAAAGGAATTTAGTGCGTAGCATATCACCCACTGGAAGTTATTTTGTTAAACAGAATTTGGATGTTTTATAGGGACGAAAAATAAATTATGGTAATATCCAATTCTTTAATATATTATTTTGAGTACCTGGTGCGTAGTAGTTTAATGACAAACTTGAAAAAAAGCAAATGGCACGAGTATGGCCAACAGCCTAATAGATCGGTCTGCCATGCAGTGCTGTCGGTATCGGTAATAGTGTCGGTATCGGTCCAATTTTGTGGCATCGCTATCAGTATCGGTCGAAATTTTGCTATCGGTACATCTCTCACCCTGTCCACCCTACCCATTACCCTGTCCACCCTACCCATTACCCTGTCCACCCTACCCACTACCCTGTCCACCCTACTCATTACCCTGTCCACCCTACCCACTACCCTGTCCACCCCACCCACTACCCTGTCCACCTTACCCATTACCCTGTCCACCCTACCCATTACCCTGTCCACCCTACCCATTACCCTGTCCACCTTACCCATTACCCTGTCCACCCTACCCATTACCCTGTCCACCCTACCCATTACCCTGTCCACCTTACCCATTACCCTGTCCACCCTACCCATTACCCTGTCCACCCTACCCATTTCCCTGTCCAACCTACCCATTACCCTGTCCACCCTACCCACTACCCTGTCCACCCTACCCACTACCCTGTCCACCCTACCCATTACCCTGTCCACCCTACCCACTACCCTGTCCACCCTACCCATTACCCTGTCCACCCTACCCATTACCCTGTCCACCCTACCCACTACCCTGTCCACCCTACCCACTACCCTGTCCACCCTACCCATTACCCTGTCCACCCTACCCATTACCCTGTCCACCCTACCCATTACCCTGTCCACCCTACCCATTACCCTGTCCACCCTACCCACTACCCTGTCCACCCTACCCAATACCCTGTCCACCCTACCCACTACCCTGTCCACCCTACCCATTACCCTGTCCACCCTATCCATTACCCTGTCCACCCTACCCATTACCCTGTCCACCCTACCCACTACCCTGTCCACCCTACCCACTACCCTGTCCACCCTATCCATTACCCTGTCCACCCTACCCACTACCCTGTCCACCCTACCCACTCCACACACACATACTGGGCATCAACTTGGCTGACAGAAGTGACAGATCTTTGTTAGCTGAAGTAAACGGACTACAGTCAGGTCAGCCTCAGATCTACCTTCCCTTGCCATTGACTGGGCTGAAAGGGGTGGGCAGCTTAGAACAAACGCGCTGTAGAAGGTATAATGTGTAGATAGAGCCAGGATTCCAGGGGCTTGAATGATGAGTGTGCTGTAGTAGGTATAATGTGTAGATATAGCCAGGATTCCGGGGGCTTGAATGATGAGTGTGCTGTAGTAGGTATAATGTGTAGACAGCCAGGATTCCAGGGGCTTGAATGATGAGTCTGCTGTAGTAGGTATAATGTGTTGATAGAGCCAGGATTCCGGGGGTTTGAATGCTGAGTGTGCTGTAGTAAGTATAATGTGTAGATGGAACCAGGATTCCGGGGGCTTGAATGATGAGTGTACTGTAGTAGGTATAATGTGTTGATAGAGCCAGGATTCCGGGGGCTTGAATGATGTGTGCTGTAGTAGGTATAATGTGTAGATAAGAGCCATGATTCCGGGGGCTTGAATGATGAGTGTGCTGTAGTAGGTATAATGTGTAGATAAGAGCCAGGATTCCGGGGGCTTGAATGATGAGTGTGCTGTACTGTAGTAGGTATAATGTGTAGATAAGAGCCAGGATTCCGGGGGCTTGAATGATGAGTGTGCTGTGGTAGGTATAATGTGTAGATAGAGCCATGATTCCGGGGGCTTGAATGATGAGTGACTGGGCTAAAAGGGGTGGTCAGCTTAGAACAAATGCTTTGTACTAGGTGTAATGTGTTGATAGAACCAGGATTCCGGGGGATTGAATGATGAGTGATTGGAGGCGTGGCCCATTGGACAGGACAAACATGGACTAGACCAGTGGTTTCCAACCTTTTCTAATTCTCGCCCCCCCCCCTCACTGAATGACACGTTGCCTGCGCCCCCCTTCCTCAAATACTGTATTTTACTGGCATAGTTGGCACATGTCAGTAAATATCATAGATTCTTAATCTCTGAAACTGGTTATATATTAAGATAACTAGATTTTTTATTCATATCTGAACTATTTTCTCCATATTTAGAATTTACTGAATTCCATCATAATTCATAGTTTTTAAATATAATTACCCTCTTGATCAAGCCTTCGCACCCCCCCCCCACAGTCAGCCCTTCGTGCCCCCCTACGGGGGCGCGCCCCACAGGTTGGAAACCGCTGGATTAGGTGGTTCAAACGAGAGAGAGAGAGAGAGAGAGAGAGATGGGGGGAAGTATATAGGTAAATAGATAGTTGCAGATAGATAGATAGAAAGACAGGTGGATAGGGAGAAAGATGGACAGGTAGATATGTGTATGCAAAATGGATGGCCAGAATGATGAAAGCCAACAAAAACATGTCCTTTCTAAAGCTGAACAAGCCTTTAGCAGAGACGTATCCCAAGCATGTGGTAAAGAATATATACATATGTACTAATAAGTAGGGCAGTTTCTTATATAGGGGCATAAACTAGGACTCGTACTCTATCTTTCAGTAGTGACGATGATCCAGTCAGTAGTGTCCAGGATACAGATATTTACAGATTAGTTTCTTTATACGGAAATAGTTCATAAAGTACTTACAGTGTGGAAATTTCATATATAAGGATTTAAACTAGGACTCATACTCTATTTTTCTGTAAGATATGAAGGGGTTTCCAAAATATGTCACAAGACAGATTTTTCCTTATATGGTCATAGTTGGTAAAGTACACACAATATGGCAACTGTACATATACTGGCATCAACTACGGCACATACTCTTTCTGTGTGATATGAAGCCCATCCATCTCGTAGTTTCCGAGATACAGGCCCGGACGGACAGACGGACGGACAGGGGCGATTCCTATATCCCCACCATATGGAATAATGGTGGGGAAAACGAGAGAAAACCAGAACCAAGATCCATTCATTTAAAAAAGTCTGGATACATTGACTTTTAACAAGAGGTCATAGGCAGAGGAAATGAAAAGATAAATCCTACCAGCCTGCGTCACTGAAAGAAATTGATACTATCTTGCCATCTTAGTCTTGTGTATTTAAATCCCCGACACAGAGTAATCATGAAGAGAGAGACAGACAGACAGACAAAGAGAGAGAGAGAGATCTGGATCAGGCCCTACAATATTCTGTGCTATCAAGATTTCATTATCTTACACACACACACACACACACACACACACACACAGGACTATGAGCATCTTTGTCCAGCTGCCGTGTCGTCTTTTGTTTTTGGCCAGATACGATCAGAAGATCTTCAGTACACACAGAGACAAAAGTTAAAAATATCTGCTGAAAGACTATAGTTTTGGTGCGGTCTGCGTTGTGTCGAACGGACGGTTGGTAGCACTGACTTAAGATGCCATTTGCTCCAGGTGACCGGCCTGTGGATGCCAGTATATTTTTTGTAACTAAACGAAGCTAATCTACATATTAATTCTTTCTGACTGCTGTTTTTATTTAGTATATATGAAGCGTTTCTCAAGTAAGTGTTCGGAAGTCAGTTCTCCATCTTTGTTAACTGTAAATTAGCTGATCAAGTGGATAATTATGACCTGGGACTAACATTATTTAACAATGTTGTAAAATAAAACTAACTAGTATTCAACACATGAGAACAGAGTTACTGTATTATGATAATCGATTTTTTTTTTTTTTTTTTTTTTTTTAGAATGGCTGGCCAACTGAATCCCACAGACGAGTTAGAACACAAATCAGCAGACCTTCGCCCACGCACAACTGTTCCCGCGCTTCATTCTAGGTGCAATGCGTTTCTCGGCGTTAGCACTGCTTGCAAGTGCTGCTTTCATCGTTGTGATTATTTCGTAGCCCTACAGTGGTGTGGTAACACGAAGACAACCTGAATGATGACGGTTCTCCGTTGTGCCTTCCTCCTGAATTCACCTGATCCACCTTTCTATGGTTATGCTTATACGAAATGTTTGAGCTGTCTGTTCAGGATTCGCTTCCCGTACATAAAGGTAGCTCATGCCACCTCTCATCTCCCTAATGGTTGGATGCATGTTGCTTTCCCTCTCCAGACAATATCATGGTATAGTAAGTCTGCTTGACGTTTTGTGTTAAGATGTAAGATGAAATATCCAGGTGATCATCGCCTAACTGTTAGTATTTCGTCTCTCATATAAAATTCGGACTCAGTAATTTTCGTGAGTCGATATTAAGGCTTCTGAATTTCCTGGGTTCATTTATACCTTCATCCCATCAGCAGCACATATGAAGCTTGAAGAAGTCAGGCAACCCAACCACGAATATGTAACTGTGGCATATCTGTCATAATGTTTCTAGTGTTGCACTTAATCTTCGGACAAAACCGCGACACGACTTTTGTCTTCGTACGTGGGCAAGGAAGTTTACTTTAGGATATAATAAAAGCAATCAATTTTAGAGCCGAATGTTATTATTTTACTTATCATCCAATCCTTTCCCTACCGCATCTGGAGTGTAGGGTTCTGGGTCAAGGCTACTCACACTCAATATTTAAGGAGATGACCAGCCTCGTTGTTCTCTGAGTGGCATTGTGAAAAATAGATTTTAACCATCCCTCGAATGAAAGTCCTTATAGGCTTCGTCCGGCTGGAGCATCATAATCTTCCAGCAAAATGTAACAATAAAGCATCAACCGTTTGCAGCCGTAGGGCTTCTTTGTATTTTGTTATAACTAATGTCCGACTATAATCTGGTTAAAGAAAAATGTTTAACATTACTATATTTAGTCCAGAAATGGTTTTCTATGACGCTGCCTGTTGTTAAACAATGCTTTTAATTACGACATTCTCCTTCAACTCCTCCTCCTCTTCCTCCTCCTGGAAATTGGCCGTAGCTCGAACACTCCTCGTACAAGCTATGGACTGGGAAAAAGACCACTGTCTTTAGGACGTTAATACAACTAACATAAAGTATTACTTCATTACTGAACTTAAAACACAGATAAATGTAGAGTACTTTCCGATCGGCAAAAAAAAAATAAAAAAATAAAAAAAATAAAAATAACTGTCAATGCTGCGGAGACGCCCTTGGTTTTTCTTGGAAGCAAATATCAGACAGTTTGGTTTAACTCTGATAAATCCGAGCAAAAGAAATAATATGGAAAATAACAAAGCAAGATTATATATGTCACTTTTCTTTTTAGGCTACCACTAGATGTTTCAATTTATATAAGAGAAAACATAATTATTTGCTAGAGGCTAATATTCCAAACAACTGAGCATCGTTAGGTTCGGCTGACCCTAACAGCATCAGTGACTCCAGGCTAAACATGCCTTGTTAACCGTGTGATCACACTACACAAGCTGCATTAACAACTTAACGAACTAATTTATACAAGATCTCTCTCTCTCTCTCTCTCTCTCTCCCTCTCTCTCTCTCTCTCTCTCCCTCTCTCTCTCTCTCTCTCTCTCTCTCTCTCTCTCTCTCTCTCTCTCTCGTGATGAAGTCTTCGTTCGAAGTAATGTCTGAATATCTTTTTCCTTTTTCACGTAAATGTTTACTTACCTTATAAAGTTATTACAGTTGTGTAAATGAATATAACAATAATAAACACATAGTCAAATACACAAATTAGCTTCTGAATATTTATAAATACGCCAACTCAGGGCCATAATTGTAAGTTTCCCTAAGCTTAAGTTGGTTACAAGATACTGTATAGCAATATACTACTAAAATTCCCATTATGTTTATCTGTTTGTACTCTCAACTTACCTGAAACAGTGCATTACAGCGCAACATTTTTTCAGTCATTGTACCTAGAATGTGCTAACTTAAGGAATGCATTAAAAAAAAAAAAAAAAGGTGCAATCGGCCTCCAGCTACCAAAAATGTTAACACCCGCCTACATCTTATATTACACGGTAAATGCGGCGGGACATATCCGTGGAGTTTCATGTCTCTGCACACACACACACACACACACACACACACACACACACACACACACACACACACACACACACACACACACACACACACAGAAAGAGAAAGAGACAGACAGACGGACAGACAGAGGACTAATAGAATACATAAAAACACCGGTGCAATCGGCCTCCAGTTACCAAAAATGTTGTTTAATAACACACTTCCATATATTATATTATTCGGTAAATGCAGCACGGCATTTCTATAGAGTTTCATGTCTCTGCAGAGAGAGAGAGAGAGAGAGAGTTTGTCTGTCAGTCTGTCTGTCCTCTATGGAAATCAAGGGGGATGTATACAGAACTCGTTTAACAGCTCTGACAGGTGTAACTTCTTACGACCAATTTCAACGTTTTAAACGTGTACATTACATTACATAAGCTAAAGTGACTCCTCTGATGGCCAAAATTACAATTAATCAGAAATACTCAACATGGTGGAAAGATGGTAGCCAATTACCGTTGATTTTTTTTACTTCTATAACCATATTATTAGCAACAGCGGGTCAGATGGGTGAACGGGTTGGTGGGATGGGTGGGCAAGGTTGGTGGATGGGTGGGTAGTGGAATAGGTCCATGGTAGGAATAGGTCCACGGAGAATATAACCCTGGGGAAATGGGGCCAAGGATAGAATGGGAACCCGCGGGTCTTCTCCCACAAGATGCCATTCAAGGTCGCAGATAATGCACGATCATAGGGTTTTACCGAGGCAACGCCGGGTAACATTCTAGTATATTATAGTTCTATCTTCAGCCATACACCAACCAAACGTTTCACAGTCATATTACCTCGAATACTTAAGTTAAAAACTAAGAAAACAGAACAATTTGTGATAACAGTTGCTCAGTTGATTTGTTTATTGTAAAAAAGTGCTTTAATCCAATACAAATACGACCACTGATATCATTCACTAATTCTGATGATGCAGCAAGTCGCAAAGCAACTTAACAGCGAGAGAGAGAGAGAGAGAGAGAGAGAGAGAGAGGACCAAGTACGGCACCTCTGCAACTCACCTAGCGTCTTCCGATGAATACCCTTCTACAATAACGCTAATTACGCGTCATTTCCATAAAGAAGATAGGCATTTGAAAACAGAATCATACCGTCGGCTGCAGCTGTTAGGAACCCCGGTTTTAGCCAGTTCTTTGATCCCTCCATTCATGGCAGTGTTCCTCTTAATTCTGGTTTCTGCATCTGAACAGTATCGCTATTGACGATAGCATACAACAAAAATGTTAATTAGCCTAAACATTATTTGGGAAATTCTGTAATTTCCTTCAGTGTCGTAAATTCTTCTAGTTATCCTTTCCCGTTCTTCATGAAACTTGGTGTCGCACACATTCTTTCCGGTGTCTGCCTGGGAGTTTTGGCGGTGTGTTTCTTAACCGAACCTCGTGGACGATATCATGCATCGAATATGTAGTTTCATATATTCCTCAGTCAGTCATCTCTTGTTGCCTTGCCATTTCTGGCAGTACGTGTATGTTTCCATGCCGTCTTGTGCCGGGAAGTTTTGGTTGTGTTTCCTAACCGGATCTTCGTCGACGATGTCATGAAAAAAAATAAATAATAATAATAATAACACAGGCGATGTTCTGCAATATTCTTCCACTTCGCATAGTCTTGTATTTGTCTTTTGTTGTTCTTCTTTCGTATGATGGCCTCACGCTTCTTTCTGATTTATGCCTAAGAGTTTTGATTGTGTGGGCCGCTTTCCACATGACTTGTAGGTTTCACAGCAACTCTTCTTCAGCTGTTTATTTGCCATATTATACCCTTTTTTCTCGTGTACGTCACTGAGATAGCCTAAACTATCTCTGCACTAAACTTAACTAAATGACATAGAAGAAAATATCAAGGTAAAATTTGTATTACAATTCACTAAGAAAAACGAGGCCTTAAGTGTCACCAAGAATACGACCCTGTATCCTGATTGAACATCATGGACGACATAATGCAACAAATACGTAGTCTCTGATATTCTTATTTCATTATTTCTTGCTGGATCTGCGCTTGAATACCACACACTGCCTGAGAGTTTTCACAGAGTATATCCGAACCTAACCTTATTGAGAATATCACGCAACAAATACATAAAACAGCCTGGAAGTTAGACAATAGATTCCGTATGGTCGGCCACTAAACCGGGCTAGTTCTTCAAGTTTTTTAGTCTGTTAATTCCGGTCAACACATCGCGTTTAAGGCAGATATTTCCTTCCCCTGATATCATGACCCTGGGCTTTTTTTTTGGGGGGGGGATATTCTCCCCACAGCATGGTGGGGAACGGGCAAACAGAGAGCCCGTCAGAGTGGAGTCGGAATTATGCTCTCAATTTAGAGCAAAGCGGGAACAGCAGGCTGAATGACGAGTGGGAGCAGGAACGGCAAACTGAAGGACGAGGCGAGGGCGGCAGGGGCAAGAGAAGGTGCTATGGTCGGTGGTGAAGAACGGCTGGGCGAACACCTCAAGGCTCCTCCTCGGAGTCGGAGACGTCTGTGTACTCGGAGTCGTGATCGGTGTCGATGTTCTCGTATAGCTCCAGCTCCCCCGAGTCACTGAGGAGAGACTGTGATTCGAGGTACTTTTGGACGGTTGGGAGAAAGTCACGCTCGAACTTCTTGGCGAGGTGCTGGCGAACTTCTTCTGTGAGAATATCGTCGGAGTTGGCAGGGGATGTCGGCCGGATGGCAGTCGAGAGGCTTGCAGGCGGCGAATCAGCTGTGGAAGTTGAGGGATCCACTCCCTCAGCAGCAGGTGGAAAAGCGGGGGGGGAAGGGGGGACGGCAGCCCTTTCCCCCTCGGCTGCAGACGGCGGAGGGTGGATCTCAGCAACGGTGTCCAGTTCCATGGCCGTGATCGGTGCCGGGTCGGTAGGAGGAGAGGCAGACGAGCCGGTAGCCCTGTTGAGGGGTCGGTCCAAACACAGCCGTTTGCGCGGTGTGCGGCTGGGCTGTGGTGGAGGTGGCCGAGACTTGGGCTGCGCGGGCGGCCGCCGGGGACGACGATCTGGGCGAGGGGCTGAATGTGTGCCTCCGACAAAGCTCCGGGGGATGGCAAGTCTTGGCAGCCCGTTCTCCTCAAAGATTTGAGGGAGGAGAACGTGCAGCAGAGCCTTGTCACCCCCACAGAAAGCCTGTGCCGTAGCGACGCACATCGAGACTAGGAGATTAGTCTCCCCAGAACACCCAGGATCACGAGACTGGCGCCTCTGGGCCGTGGGGCGCCGCCGTGCATGGGCAGAGCCCTTCACAGCAACACCCCCTGGCCCAGTGACATCTGTAGCCTCGGGACCCTTGGGTGACTGGCGGAGCCAAAACTCCACAGCCTCACCCACGCCAAGAGAACGCCGAAGGTGTCGGGGGTTAGGTGCAGCGATCCGGAGACTGTGTACGAAAACATCAGCACCGGTGTCCCGGCGCTTGATGAAGCCGTACCCAGACTTCACGCTGAACCACACCACCGAGCCTGTGATCGTAGCGGCTCCCGGCGGTCGCGAACTACTGCAGGATGCCCCCCTCAACGGGTCGTAGGCGGAGTCAGTAGAGCGCGGGTCGGGCATGGCTGGGAAGGTCTCACTGAGTCGGCAGTGATGTTTCCCCTACGGCTGCTGGACCGGAACTGACCCTGGGCTCGGTAAATGAGGACTTAGATCTTTACCAGAGAGAGAGAGAGAGAGAGAGAGGGTGTACGCCGCGTGCGTTCGTGATGTTGGCTGGCCTGTGTGCATGTGTGTGTGGGAGGGGGAGGTGGTGATGATTATAGAGGAATACCAGAAGTGGGGGTGATGAGTTGGGGTGGGAGGTGGAGGAATGAGGAAAGGGATGAGGGAAGGGAAAGGGGTAAGGGAATGAGAAGGGGTAGGGGAAGAACAGGAGTGAGGATGAGGGAAAGGAATGGGGCGGAGTTGAGGAAAGGGTAAAGATGAGGGAAGGGGGTGGGGGGGAGGAGTGGGGATAAGGATGATGATTTTACTGTAATGAAATATCGAAGGTTGGTGAGAGGGATGGGAAGGGTACTTTTATTATAGGGCAATATCAGTGATGACTGGAGGAGTGTGAGAGGTAATTATAAAGAAATATGACTGGTGGGTGAATAGATATAATGTCCAGGATTTTGAGATAAGTATTAGTGGTAGATACAAGGTACGTAGTGATGATGATGATGGAATACTTGTGATGCAAAGATAAATGCCAGTGACGGGTGTGAGGCTTGAGGGTACTGATTATAGTTAATGGTACATCATTTATCAATGACGTTGTTAGGCTGTGGGTCATCTCTGTGCGTATTTGGACCTTATTATCGTAATTCGTGCATACAATATAACATGAGTGATTTAGACAGCAGATCTTACAGATTTATTAGGATTCCTATGACGTAAAAAAGGTTTGTATGTGAAAAAAGTGTATTTTTTATTTTTTACGTGTCCGACTCTGAGCAAAGGCTTCAGGGCCTATTTCTCGGGGGCACAGGCCTATCCCAAGGTCCAGTAGTCCTCCTACACCTCCACATGTCACCACTTCGACGCTAACACCCACCATCCATACTGAATACATGGTAGGGCTGTCTCATACAGGACGTGCATATGAAGTGTGGCTGCAGAGGAAGGATGAGATGTCATATGAAAGGTATAAGGAAAAGAGGAATAGAGCGAGAAGGGCTGTGCGTGATGCTAAAGTGGCAGCAGATGAGAGGTGGGGTAGGCGGCTGACAGAGAATTTTCAACAGAATAAGAAAATGTTTTGGAAGGAGGTGAAAAGGGTGCGAAAGGGAGAGTCTGGGAAGGAAGAACGAGTAAAAGCAGAGGATGGAAGGATGTTAATTGAGATGGATGCAGTAAGGAAGAGATGGGCAGAGTATTTTGAAAGATTGTTAAATGTAGAGGAGGAAAGGGTGGCTGAGATTGTGGCAGATAGAAGGGTGCAAGGAATAAATATGTTGGGAGAGTTGAATGATTCTTTGATCACGAAGGAGGAAGTGGAGAAGGTAGTAAAGGAGATGAAAACAGGGAAAGCTGCAGGTATGGATGGGTGTGCTGTGGAATGCCTGAAGGGTGGTGGAGTGACTATTGTTGACTGGTTAGTAAGATTATTGAATGTGTGCTTTGAGAAAGGTATGGTGCCAAATTGACTGGGCAAGTGCTTGTGTGGTCCCGTTGTATAAAGGCAAGGGTGATAAGTATGAATGTACTAGCTTTAGGGGTATAAGTCTGTTGAGTGTTGTAGGTAAAGTGTATGGTAGAGTGTTAATTATGAGAGTTAGAGAGGGTACAGAGGGAGTGATTAGTGATGAGCAGTGTGGCTTTAGGAGAGGGAGGGGATGCGTTGATCAGGTGTTTGCTGTGAGACAAGTGTGTGAAAAGTATTTAGCGAAAGGCAAGGATGTGTTTTGGGCATTTATGGATTTAGAGAAAGCGTATGATAGAATTGATAGGGAGGCTTTGTGGACTGTTTTAAGATTGTATGGACTTGATGGTAGGTTACTAAAAGGGGTGAAAAGTTTTTATGTAAATAGTAGAGCGTGTGTAAGAGTGGGAAATGCTGTGAGTGATTGGTTTCCCGTGAGAGTGGGGCTGCGACAGGGATGTGTGATGTCGCCTTGGTTGTTTAATATTTACATGGATGGTGTTGTAAGGGAGGTGAATGCAAGAGTTTTAGGTGGTCTGAGTCTGGTAAATGTTGATGGAGGAGAGTGGAATCTGAAGCAGCTGCTGTTTGCAGATGATACTGCACTGGTGACTGATTCAAAGGAGAGATTGAGACAGTTGGTAGAGGAGTTTGGAAGGGTGTGTGAAAGGAGGAAATTGAAAGTAAATGAGAATAAGAGTAAAGTGATGAAGTGTACGAGGTTGATAGATGGTAGGGGGATGAATATAGTTTTGAATGGTGAGTTGCTAGAGGAGGTAGATTGTTTTAAATATCTAGGGTCACATGTTGCTGTGGATGGAAGAATAGATGCAGAAGTGAAGTTTAGAATAAATGAAGTAGGAAAGGTGCTGGGAGGAATGAAAAAAGTGTTTAAATGTCGTTCGCTTAGAATGGATGTAAAGAGAAGGCTGTATGAGGGTGTTGTGGTACCGACTGCGTTATATGGGGCTGAAACATGGAATATGGGTGTAGCAGAGAGGAAAAGTTTGAATGTAATGGAGATGAGATGTCTGAGGAGTATGTGTGGAGTGACGCGTATGGATCGAGTGCGAAATGATGAAGTGCGAAGGAGAACTGGAGTTGTTCGGGAGATGGCTGGTAGAGTTGAGCAGAGGGTGTTGCAATGGTTTGGGCATATGGAGAGAATGGATAATGAGCGATTGGTGAAAAAGATAACTAGATCTGATGTGAGAGGTGTAAGACTGAGAGGAAGACCACGAATAGGATGGATGGACAGTGTGAAGAGAGCGCTGGATGCGAGAGGGATGTCTGTTGAGCAAGGAAGAGTGGCTGTGCGTGACAGAAATAAATGGAGAGAAATTGTGAATGAATAAGTGATGACGCAGCCCTGAGGGGATATTCTCCCGCATTTGGTCTGATCAGCTAGTCAGGTCAGGTGCAGGTAAGGGGATGGGTCTGTTATGATGTGGCAGGGGTAAACCAGTTCTGCTGTCGGGCCCTGCTGTGGATGTCACTGCTTGCATTGCGCAGTTGACCCTTGTGCGGTGTGATGCGGTGAGGATCTGTCCGTTCTCCCCTTTGGGGCTAAGATGCGAATGAATGTGTTTGAATGGATGAGTAAATGGAGAGTGAGTCGTCCTGTCTCGGCTACCTCCCTTTCCTTGGGGGAAGCAGCCTAGGTATATAGATAGATAGATAGATAGATTTTTACGACATGTCGGAGGGTCACCAAGTAGATCAGGAATGTCTGCTTTTTTTTAGGAAATTCAAATCCATATACTGTTCCCTCCCGCAGTCTGGATTCGATCCTGGGTCCATTAGGACTGCAGGATGCCTCTCTCATCTCGGGTGTGGATGTAGCTCGTCAGTTGTTTAGTATGTTTAGCTGGAGCCCGTGAATGACTGCCCGACGTCAGTTTCGAGCTGCTTTGGTTAATGTGCAGGCGCGCACACTGTTCATGGCGACCGTGATTCCACACTCGCTCGACCATGGCCTATGCTCTCACCGGGGATGGCGTTCATTTCGTTCCTCCGTTTTAAGTCTTTATTTTGTTCGTTATCATGTTGTTTGACATTGTGTTATTTGGGCTATTTCAAATTGCTGTAACTATTAATAAGTAATTTCTTCAGTGGACTGTAGAATTACAATGTACTGTACACCTACGATCAGAGTTCCTGGGTTTAAAGGTTGAACAAATCAGTATAATTCATACTATCACAGAAGAGGACTGATCTAGAAGTCTAATACTGTCAAGTACATAATTTATTCTTCTTTGTATGTTACATTGTGTGATGTTTGTACTATTTATCGCATTCTGATTTAAATGACATCTTTCAGTTCGAAACTTGTATGAATAAACTTGTTTGCGGCAAGCCACATCTTTCATTTGGGGGACTCCAGAAACAGATATTAACCCCTTTATGGCGGATACGTATAGTAATTACAGTTTTGTTCTCAACATTAGGTATATAATTAAGGAAGATTTCGAACTATATAGCTTTCATTAACTTCTTAAGTAATAGTGGACCCTCTATCCTTCAGTAAAATCGTGTGATGGTAGTCTGAACTAAACTGTCAAATAATGCGTCAACGTTATGAAATGGCTAAATGGATAATCGGCTCTCAGGGTGATGGTGGGAAACAGTCAGGGTTCATTATATAGAAACACCAGACACATCCACATGTTAAGATGAAAGCTAGTTTCTGTTCACTGCATTCCCAGAATATGAAAAATGTAGGATGGTTATTGAAAATTACTATGATCAGGTAAAATTTATATGATGGTGATCAAGTGTAGATTTTAGTAAATTTCGCAAGGATGGCAATTATGTACAAACTTCTAAGGGTTCATTCACGTCGCTAAAACGTTCATTCGTCCTCTTGAAAAAAATTTACAGTAGCATGTCATAACCTGCCTGACAAACTTGCATGAAACAGCAGAAGGACTGCATAAAGATTGTAACTCATTTTATTGTCATAACTCTGCCTACTCTAGTTCTCGACAGGGAAGACAAAAATAATCAGCGTATGACTAACAATAGCAGCCTGTATTCCTCCTGCCACCCACCCTCATCTCCCGCCCCCACAACCAGTCCCAAACCTTATAACTCCGGGGATTCCATAGGACCCGAGGCGTGGGCGAACCAAGGCCAGAGTCTCTTAATCCACATCGATAAAACTATATGGAGCTATCCTACGTACACGACAGCGTTTCAGAGATGGAAGAACCTCTTGGATTCGAACTATGGCGCCTTACCGCACAGCTTCATCTGACCACAGCCGTACCAGTGAGAAGAAAAAAAATGTGTGGGTAACAGAAAAAAGAAATATGAGAGTGTTAAATAACAGTTATAGAGGCATACCAGGAAGAGCTTGAAGGGTATAGTGATAGGAAACACCATAGACTGAATAACTGAGTTGAATGGCTGGGGAGCTGATGGTTACGTGCGAATATCAGGGACCATAACCTGCACACTCAGTGAGGGTACAGTCAGAGACAAAAGTTTGCTTACTGTTCAAGTGTGTCTACTTCACACTGAAGGCATGTCCTTCACTTTGTTCCCAGACGCATCTTATTTAGGGAGAATATTCGATATGCAGAGAAACATACCAAACTTCCCTCAGTTTATTATAATAAACAGCAGAGGAAAATGACGAGTACATGAGGTGAAATATTAGACGAACTTTTGTCCCGGACTTTCATCGGTGCTGGTGAAGGGGCGATATTTTCCCCTTCATTGGTATAAGCCGGGAAAATGAGATGTGACTGAGGGCTGGCGTGGGTGCAGGGATGGGACGCGTGTGTGTTGCTCTTGCGTGTCTACTGTGCTCTGGCGGAGATTGCTTCACCATTTCTATGGGATTTAGTGAGAGGGATTATTCGTTTTTTTTGACGGAGGGTAATTGTGTGTTACAGCGTGAATGGATTGGAACCCGTACTTATGGATCATTTTCCTGTTTCATAGTAAACTTTCTTAATTTCTTATACGGTAGTGCGGACTTCTTCAAACCTGAGGTATTTACTATCTTTTATGACGCGTACAAGGTGTTTTCGCTTTGTGTATGTGTGTGTGGGAGGAGGGGAGGGAAGGAGGGGGTAAGCTCACCATATTCAATATTTCAAAGCAGGATAGAGTCAAGGCCTTTTAGTTTCATTTATTCCCCACAGTATTCCATGTCTCTCCTTTGTCGTTGCTATTTTGATCACTGCTCTTTTGAATTCTCTGCTTGCATTCCGCTGCCACTACCGTAGGCACTTTACGCTACACAGCAGTCGCCTCGCTATAGTCTGTTACCTCTTTTCTGTCAGATTATCTGCTGCAAATATTTACCTATACTCCCAGTCTTTTATGGACACAATTGTTCAACAATGGAAATGTTTTCCTCTGTTTGTCTTATCCACGTCCTACAATCTCCAGTTTTAAGTGCGATGTGTCCAGACTTCTCGAAGTAAACGAATGACGATATTGGCTTGCTTTCTTTAGCTTTCTTTGGAAGGGGAAAGATCTGCAGAATTTCAGCTTCCGCTTCACATCTTTTCATCAAGTGAATGTACTTAAAGGACGCACACAATTACACGTACTCAGATAAAATACCATACACATATGCGTACACTGAATAAACACTAGTCCATTAATCACACACACACACACACACACACACACACACACACACACACACACACTAACTTCCCATTTTGTTTACCTTGTGGATATTACGAGTCAACTGAAAAGTTATGCCGTCTCTTTGTTACACAGCAGACAAATTCCATTAAAGTTTTTGTGAGAATCATTTGTCTGCTCCCTCCATATACCTAGCTGGTTAACTGTGAAAAGCCGATCCTACCCACTACCCCTCTCCCTAGCATCAACCTACTTCTCTCACACGTATACCTTAGCTGTCACTTTTTGCACTCACCTACATCTCTTACACACTATCTCATTCTCTCACTCGTCTCTCGTATTTATCACACACCCTCTCCCTTCTGTTATACATAGTCCTTTCTTACTCTTTCCCTTGAATCTTACACATTCTGTTACCTCTCACCCTTCCTCACCAAATACACATACTCTTACCTTTTTCGTTCCTCACATCTAACACTCTTACCTTTCTCCCACCGTCACCTCTTATGCATCTCTTACCTTTCCCTCCCTTACCTCTCACACACACTATTTATCTCCCTTCCTCGCGTTTCTCCTTCCCTCACTCTTTCCCACTTTCACCTTCAACACTCATTCTTCCTCCCCTCCCTCCGTCCTTTCCCACTGCCTTCTTCTCTTCCCTTCCTGTTAACTTCCCTCACCCTCCCTCACTACTTCCTCTCTCAGGGTTAATCTTCATTTACTATCGCTCATGAAGCCATACATTTTATCATTCCAATATGCACAACACTTAATCCTCTCAGTGGTGTAGACTGAAAAAGGGATTTTATTCTGATTAGGTCACATCAACCTCTTAACCGTCTGACTTCAGCAACTTCCCAGTGACAAGTAAAATCGCAAGGCGGTAACAAAAATAACAGAAAGAAAAAGGGAGAGAGGAAATGAAAGAAAACAAAAATAAAAAGAATATAGTCAGGTGAGTCGCCTCCTAAGGCTTAAGGACTTGATTTAGTTGGTTTTATTTTACTTAGGAAATTCCATTCCATTTATAGGTCTGAAAAACAACTTCCCTTTGCCTGAATAACCTAGTTTGTCTTTAACAGAGAATATATATAACAGACGCAGAATTAGTTAACGCTGTAATAGGGCGTTATTTTGCACAGTTGGCATGGCAGTACACACACCCACACACTAGTCATGATGGTGTGGCCTCTAAATAAAACATCAAAGCGTCACCGTCACCCACACACCCAGACACCCACACACTGGCCCTGGTGTCGTGGCCCCTAATTAAATCGTCAAGGTGTCACCCACGCTCTGTTTATTGGGGGGCCGCGAATCTGATGCCGCATTTATAGAAGAAGGTAAGATAAACATGGTAAAGGACGGGTGGAGGGAGGTGATTGGTTGAGGGGAGGGAGGCGAGGAAGAGAGAGGAGGAAAGAGACAGAGAAGAACAGTAGGAAGGCAGAGAGGAACGAGGATAGGAGAGGGAGTGGAGAGAAGAGGGAGCAGAGACGAAAGAACTGTACAAAAGAGCCAAATAGAAAGAAAGGAGATTGAGGAGAGGCGTAAGAAAGATGGAATGAAGGAGAGAAGAAACGGAATGGAGGCAAGAGGAAGGTAGGGACAATGAAAAGGACGGTAGAGGGTGAAGAGAAAAGAGGGATAAAAGAGCTATGAAGGAGAGAAAGAGAGAGGGAAAAGAAAAAAAAAGACCGAAAGAAGGAAAGGAAACAACAGGTGAGAAAAAGAAGATAAAAAAAGAAGGAAGGATGGGAAGGAAGGCGAAAAAAAAAAAAAAAAAAAGATTGCTGGAAGAGGGAGTAAGATGTAGAACGAGAGAGGAGAGAGGGCAGAGTAAACAAAGAAATGGAGCGAGGAAAAGGTGGTGAATCTACAAAGGGGAAAGAAAGAATGGGAATGTGAAATGAGGGAAGAGACTGTGAAAGAAAGATAGGAAAATGACTACGAAGAAAAAGAAGAGGAAAGAAAACAGAGATATTATAATGCAGGAAGGGAGGACAATAGGAGGCATATATGAAAGAAAGGAAACGCCTATGATGTGAAGAGTGAAGAGATCACGGAGAGGGAAATCAGAAGGAAAGGGAATAGGCAGTGCAGGAATGAAGGAAACAGGAACGGAGATGTGGACTGAAAGAATAATGGATTAAAAAAAAAAAAAAAAAAAGAAAGAGGAAAGAAAGAAAAAAAGAAAAGGACAGGAAAAGGAACAGCAAGGGATAGGAGAGAGCGAATTTCATTTAAGTACTTACAGGCAACTCGAAAAAAAAAAAAAAAGGAAGGAAGAAAGAGACATGAAGAAATGAGGGTAGGATATGGGTAGGAAGAAGAAAACAAACGGTAAAAGTAGAAGGGAAGACTAAAAAAGTAGGTAAATCAATGTCAGGTGAACAGAGGAGAGGAAGAAATGAAGGAAGGAAAAACATAAAGGAAGAAGATCCAAAATAACTAATATTAAGGGATGTAGACGCAGAGGAAAGAAGGACAGGCGAATAAAAGGAAAAAGCAAGCAAAATCAAAAGACACCCAGAAGAAGGGAAAGAAAGATATCCACTAGTTAGACGAACAGGTTAACAAAAGGAATGAAGAAGACAAAGCAAAAGGGATAACGAAACTGAAAGATGACCGGAGACAGGTGCGAATGAAGGAGGAAAGTACAATCAAATCAAAAGAAACACAAAGTAATGAAGATTGAGAAGACTATTAGTGAAGGGACAGGTAAATGACAGCCGTATTAACACCTGACACCCTACTCACCACAAACATAAACAAACAAGGAGACAGCTGTGTGCCCAGAGAGGGATAAAATTAGTTATAAGGGAAGAGAAGGAGGAGGAGGAGGGAAGGAGGATCGCTTTTAGTGAAATGAGGAAGGAGTCATCTTTAAGTGCTAAGAGAGGGCAAGAAGTTCGAACCATATTTTAGGATAGGAATTTTTGCCCTGGCTACCCGATCGACAGAGATGCTTGGGTTGTCAGGAGGGATATAGGTAGATAAATAAATTGAAAGGTAAATAGACATAAGGAGATTGATTGAGTTACGTACTGATTGATTGACTGATAGACAAATCGATTGAAGAAAGATATATTTCTTCGGCGGAATACTGTAGTAGTCCTGGAGAATATGTTTGTGCTAGATGTCTTAAAGTGCTTCGACTATGTCTGGCGCAAGTATTATACATCCAAAGCGTTCTGTTATGGTTTCTTTCCATCTTTCTGTACCTTTATCTCAAGCACCGTAAAGGAGCCTTAATCCCGTATCCGGGTGTCGTTCATTTTTTAATTTATTGCAGCGGCTACCGGATGATTTTGTTCAACGTGGAAAGGGCCTCTTGTAATGAATGGATTTATATCTGCTCAAAAAGTCTATCTTAAGCTGAATAAATACGCTGGGAGATGGCAAGAATAAAATGAGAAAGATAGTCCGGGAGTCAACGGTTCGGTCTCGTGTAAGGTACAGTTCTCATGTGTGGGGGAACTTACTACATACAGCGCCTACAAATGGGGTGGAGTCAAAGTCCTATGGTCTCTTCATCTGTGACTCCCTTAACCTCTTATTTATCATAGTATTACATCCCTCTAACATATAATTCAAAGGTCACTGTTATCCTGACATGTCTAGTTGCATTCTGTGCTCCTTATGCAGGGCACGCATCTTCCGGCTAACAGTAATATGAGATCCCTTTTTCTCCAGCTGTTTATTGACCAGTCCTTCTTGTACACTGCCAATTAAATCTTGAACTGTCTCCCTTAGCCTGACTGTTTCAGTGCCGATCGCCACCAGTCTTTAAAGTTCAATGTGTCCGGGAACCTCAAAATGAAAAGTTCTTGACTACGGCTTGCCTTTATTCAACTTTCTTTGCAAAGGACAGTTTCTGCAAGCTCAGCATTTAGTTCCATCTTTTCTCCATAAATGAAGACAAGAGGATCCATATGATGAAGAATAAATAAATCCTAAACATTTATCTATATACTATAAAAATTCCCACTGTGTGTGTTTTTTTTTTTTTTTTTAAGAGTCAGACTCTAGGCAAAGGCTTCACAGCCTCCTCCCACATACTATACACCTCTACATGTCACAACTTCGGCGCTAACACCCACCGTCCATATAGAATACATGCTAGGGCTGTCTCATACAGGACTGGTGTATTGGTATTAGCAGGGGTATTATTACGACATGTTGGCGGGTCTTCTGGTAGATAAGTAAAGTCTGCTTTTACTAAATTCAAATCCTTAAACTGTTCCCTGCCCCAGCGGGGATTTGAATCTGGATCCGTCAGGACTGCAGGCCACCTCTCTACCGACTGAGCTACCACCTTGTAATCAGCCAAAACGGTGCATTACAGCGCAACAGTTTTTGAATGAACGTACTTAGAATGCGTTAACTTAAAGAATGAGTAATAAAATGGATGCAATCGACCTCCGCTTACTAAAAATGTTAACACACGTCCTCATGTTATATTAGTATGTCAATGCGGTGGGGCACTTCCGTGGAGTTTTATGTCTCTGCATTGAGAGCGAGAGAGAGAGAGAGAGACAGACAGACAGAGACAGAGAGATTGTCAGCTTGTCTGTCTGTCCTCTATGGAAATCAAGGAGAATGCATATAGAACTCTTTTAACAGCTCTGACAGGCGAAACTTCTTACAACGAATTTAAACGTTTTAAACGTGTATATCACATAACCTAAGTGGCTCCTCTGATGACCAAGATTATAATTAATCAAAAATACTCACGTGAACATGGTGGATAGATGGTGGCCAATTACAGTTGAACTTTTTACTTCTATAACCATATTATTAACAACAGAGGGTCTGATGGGTAGACGGATTGGTGAGATGGGTGGGCAGGGTTGGTTGGTGGGTGGGTAGTGGGTAAACAGGTCCATGGAGACTATAACCTTGGGGAAATGGGCCCAAGGATAAAACAGGAGCCCGAGGGTCTTCTCCTACAAGGAGATGCCATCCAGGCAACGCCGGGTATCCCTTCTAGTCTGCAATAAACACGAGCAAATGCTACGTTACAAATATAGTAACGATTTATGACTCCAGTAATTACAGCTTTCATTGTTCAAACACTTCTTATTTACATACAGCTCTTCCAAACTTATTTTCTACCCTTTCTCGCTGCGGAGTACTTTAGCTCAAAGCATCTCAATCTTAGTTTTCTACGGCAGCAGGAAGTGCGAGTAAATGTAAAAACTAGCATGATTCAGAAATTTATGCCACCACAATCATCATCTCACCCCCTCTTCCCACCCGTAGGAGGGGTGACGTAGGGTACCGTAAATAAGAAAACGAAAAGAATACAGTAGTGGGAGAAAATAATAAACAACGACATGCAAGATAAATGGGTCTCACGCCACAGTTCAAGCAAGACAAATCCTACCCCCCCCATAGGAATAACTGTCCACTGTCAAGTTATATATTAATAGTAATCATCATCATCATCATTATGCTACGTAATGCTTGCTAAACTAGAACCCATGTACTGAACACACACTAGTAAGAGGTCATAGCCGAAGCCAGACAACAAGACATTTATCACAGCAAAGATTTATATAAGGATGAGGCTGACAAATGACCTATTCACACGTCGGTGGCTGAGTGACACAAATGACAGTGATACAGTTATTAGGGTTCACAGTGCGTTGTTTCCTTGACATGTCCGGCGTAGATAAATCTGGTTGTGTGTGTGTGTGTGTGTGTGTGTGTGTGTGTGTGTGTGTGTGTGTGTGTGTGTGTGTGTGTGGAGTGAGTACAACAAATATTGGTATAACATTCATATGCTTTGTTGAATCAACTCGTATAAGAAAATAATAACATGCTAGCCATACTATCATCCAAAAAAGCACCTCGGGGTGAAGGGCTTAATGCCAAAGGTACACACGTCCTCTTTACTTGGTATGACTCTTGATACTTTACTCTTGAAGCTTGAACATGACTTTACTTGTTTTTATTGTTTTTAATTTGGCTCTCGCTATCACCAGATTATTATATTTACCTTAGGAGAAGCCTTTAAGGAGTGGGGGGATGGGTGGAAGCGAAATGTAACCCATCCAGTGCCAACAGATGAATAAAATCGTCTGGAGGTGGCAGGAAGACGAAAAATTCGTCATGGGATTGAATGGGTGCATCCCATTCTTGCTGCCTCCAGACGATTTCATGTAACTAAGGGAACACTTTGTGGAACTGGAGGATTTTCTTATAGACGTGCCAGAAGCCTTCATTAGCCTGTATAGTATTATAGACGTACCAGAAGCCTTCATTAACCTGTACAGTATTATAGACATACCAGAAGCCTTCGTTAACCTGTACAGTATTATAGACGTACCCGAAGCCTTCATTAACCTGTACAGTATTATAGACGCACCAGAAGCCTTCATTAACCTGTACAGTATTATAAATCAATCTTGTCCTGAATAAAATCGTCTGGTGCTAGCAATAATACAGTGAAAAATGAAACAAAAGCATTCGGGAGCCTTATGCTAATCGCTCGCCAGAATATGCTGTTGGCCAAGTCCAAAATTTTGGCCATATCTTGATACCCTGAAGGTTTCATGTTGATAGCTCAAGCCGTTCATGAGATATAATGGTGCTGAAGGCGGCCGATAAAACCTAGTTGACCTTTGGCAGCAATTTTGGTGAACTTGACCTTGACCCCGAGTACCCATTTTCAAACCCGGCCAAGAGTTTGTCCATATCTTGAAACCCTGAAGGATTCATGTTGATAGCTCAAGCCGTTCTTCAGATATAATAGGAACACACACACACACACACACACACAAAGAGGCTGGCAAAAACGTTATTGCTCCTCCTTTACAAGGTGGAGAGTGAATATGTCACTAGGATCTATATTCTCGTCGATTAAGAAAGCTCCCCAACACCTTTTCCTATGCGAATTATTTTGCTTATTTACACCATACTGACCTGTTCCGTGTTACATAAATTCCTCCAATATCACCATACTTTGCATAGTGAACGTACAAACGGATATTAACCAGCCAGATCTAAAAATAAATCCCCAAGGAAGAGGTGTTAGGGAGCTTAATTAACTGACGAGAAGACAGGCTTAGATTACCACCCTATTATCTGCTAGAAATTAGCTCCTTGAGGCCGAGGATGCCGTTTTAATTTTCAATTCTTATTTATTTTCCATCAGCAGACGATTTTATATACCGTAGGGAGTGGCAGGGGCCCGCCTGTACCTGAAGGGGGGGTTAGATACATCCTTCATTAACCCCCTCACTACCACAGGGGACTACTGTAACCACCGGATTCATGGGGCTAACAGGCAGGCTCCTATAACTCACTACCAGATGAATAAAATCGTCCTGTGTTTGCCCATATGCAGTAGGCGTAGTAGAAAGGACGCGACCACGGGAGGGTTAATACGCACAGTTCCTCTAAACTCCTTCAGTCCAATGACGCTTTTTATTTGAAAATTTATATTATTATTTATTTACCGACTTTTTCGTGCTACTTCCAGATTTTATTAAACCTAGGAAAGACGTCGACTATAATATTTTCTCTCTAACTTGTCCTAAGAATCCCATACCACCATCTTGAATGTTGCTGCAAGAGATTATCACCAGAATATGATGCTAGTCACGAGGAGGTGCTAGGAAAAGGATGTAGAGCTGCACCACTGGCCTTGTCTGCCATTGAACTACGTGAAATAAGCTGCAAAAAAGACATTCATGGCCAAGTTAAAGTGCAAAGAGTATAGTGAGGGCGTTGACGAAGGTTAAATCCATCTTGTCAAGTTTGATTATTCTGTACCGGTACTAACCTGCAGTGGCGTATCCAGAGGGGTATTTGGGGGGGTCACTGCCCATCCCCTGAAATACACCTGGCCACCACATTCACCATCCACTATACAGTTTTTCCCCTCTCACTTGGCCCATAACCCTCTCTCTATGTTAAATGCAAAGTTGTAACAATGGATTAACGTTAAAATACAATGATAGTCACTAAAAGGTGCAATGGTAAGTATGTAGAGCCATTGACCGTTTCTGCCACTGAGCTACGTGAAATA
The DNA here is from genome assembly GCF_032717465.1 of Coenobita brevimanus. Classification (NCBI taxonomy): domain Eukaryota; kingdom Metazoa; phylum Arthropoda; class Malacostraca; order Decapoda; family Coenobitidae; genus Coenobita; species Coenobita brevimanus. The sequence goes on from NC_136966.1 coordinate 15,258,903, forward strand.
ATCTACAAAGCGACGGAAATATATGCCAAGGTTAGGGTACAAACAGCAGAGTCATCCTATCTTTCGGAAAATACCCAAACACGCAACTCCTTTGACCTCCCTTTAGCTAGCCATTACTACAACAGTTTTTGTTTTCTTTTTTATCTTGGCACTCCTTTGGCGATGTTTCATTTTTTAAAACAGATGAGAAGAGGAACGAAAAATAATTAAATAAAGAATAACATACACCATATGCTGAATAACATCGTTTTAAATACCAATACTATTTTATATACGAGATAACCTCTGGCCAGAAGACGATCAGACGAAAAACAAGTAAAACAACTTCCATAGACCAAATCTTGAATAAGATCTTAAATAGCGACAATAATATAGATAGATAGATAGATAGATAGACTGATTGATTTTGGTTTGGTTTATCCGTCTGTCTCGTTGTAGTATTGTTGCAAAACTATTGGATAAATTTGCGCATAATGAACTAGCTCCAAGTCATATTACGGCTCTGTGGCACTGTAGGAGTAAAGGGAAAATAGAGCAGAAAGTAACATGCAAACATCATGAGGGGAGGTAGGAAAGAAAAGCAGAAGACGACAGTAAGGACAGAAAGACTGGAGAAAAAAAGGTCTCTTTTAGTTGCCTCTTACTACAATAATTAGGGATGCAGAGGAAGTATTCTTTCCACCTTTCCTCAGAGTGTGACCCTCAGGGGAGTAGGTGAATCCTGTAGATCTTTCAAGAAAAATATCAAAGGACAAAGTCAAAAGGGATGTTGCTACCTTTGCATATTTGCTCGTGTTGTTGTGTGCCCACAAGCTCACAGAAACGTGTACCCGATGGACTGCAGGCCGAAGTTGGTCTTCTCCTGCAGCCCACCTGCCTCCTTGCAGGGAACAGGGAGGGAGTTCGGACTGCATGACCAGACAACAAAGCTGTCCGGTTATACAAACAACATGTCTACATACATGTGGTTGGCAGCTCTTGGTTGTGCCCTCAGTAGCGAGTGTCCGGCATAAGGAAACTCTGCCAGGACAACCAGGGCACCTAAGCTCCCCCACCACGACAAGGTGGCTGCCACGGGGGAGGGGGGAGGGTGGGGGGTGGGGTGTGAGAGCGGTAACTATTGCGAGAAAGCAGGAGGGGGGGGGGGAAGGGGGAAGGAGGCCGAAATTAAACAGGCTAATCACTGCTGCTCGGTGTCACTTTGTCTCAGGACAATCACGACTGTGATGAGTGTCATAATTTTTCTATGGTACTCTCCCGGGGCGTACCTGTGCAGGCACTGGTCAGGAGCACATCGGTTGTTTTCGCCTCTGAAGGCGCTGGAGGGACACTCTCGCTGTGCTCGCCGCCTATCAAAAGCAGCTTGCCTTTTCAATTCTGCTTTTAAACCGCCCATTATGATTATGTAAGTGAGGAGGTTGCGGAACCAACTCCTGTTACAAAGATATAAGCACAGTGCAAAGCTTGGTGTTACCCAACAGTTTTATATCGAACCTGGAACATATACTTCCATACATTAGCATAGTGGTGTAGGCAGTTTCAATGATAATCCGTTGATTTTATGAAGGATAACTTTGTACATTTTTCACTTTATGAAAGACTGTGTAGTAGTTTGGTAGTTGTGTGAGTAAAGTTAAATGTATAAGTGATACATGTTAAGCACAGGGTGATCTTAAGAAGGTTTATGAATACGACCGCTGAAGTTAACCCTTAATACAGCGATAGGCCAATCCTTAGCTGCAGAAAACCCTTGGATGGCGGCCACTGTGAACGGGTTAACAGCTCTGTCGTAGGCCAATATTTGCTTTGGTTAATGAAGCTCCTTAACACCACTTCCTTAGTGACTTATTTTGCCTATTATTTCTTACTCTCCTCTTCAGTCTCATTTAAATCATTCATATACCCTTATTTTGAGCAAAAATAACACAAAATTGATATTTATCAACTACGTACAAAAATATATGGCTAAGGAGGTTCTAGGAAGCTTCCTTAAGCGACCAGAATATTGGCCTTAGTGACTTGGTGAGTGGAGATTATTTTTTAGCTCTTACATGACGAAAGGCAATTCAAATTTGATGAAAAGCGCCTGGCCGTAGCGATATCATCCTGTAGTTATTTTTTCTTGTCATTAGTAGAGTTTCAAAATTACGATGACGATAAACATTCCTGGGTTGAATAAAATCATGTGGTGGCAGTAAAAAATACATAGTTAAGATCTCTATTGGCTCGAGAGAGTTAATGGAGATTTCTTTTTGACCCTTTTCGAAGAAATGCGGCCATTCTTAATCTACACAAAATCGTCTGACGATGGGGAAAATGAGAGTTCAGATCTGTATGGAGTCAAACAGTTAGGCTAGTGAAGATTGTTTTCTTACCCAGTGATGGCAGAAGGCCACTCCAAAGCTGAATAAAATCGTCTGGCGGTAGAGGGAACGTCATATAGTTAAGATATCTGTCCTCTTTTTTTTTTTTTTTTTTTTAATATTTGAATGACCTCATAGGCTGTCAGGTACAACTGTGCAGTGATGGTGATGGTGTAGATAGATCCGTCATGTGTTAGTATCTAACATGGCTTGATTTTTTTTTTTTTTTTTTTTGTCAGTCATGAGGCCTGTGCAATCATCCATGAGGGTGTGTGGGAATGACTGCGCAGACAGTGTTCTGTAAAATGGCATCGCGTCTTTATTTATTTATTTCTTATTACCTTTTGCTAGTCAATCATCCATAAGATTATTTCCTTCCTTCTGTTTGAGGATCTGTAGAGCCAGGATTATTGCTATAGATACGGCCTTGGTACTCATCTCCACGAGATGCGCCACACAAACAATAACTAAAGGATGAACAACCATGTTACTGGTGTGTGGCGAATGCCAACTATTACACAATCACCTTAAATGCACAACCATGACTGACCGTTTGTAGGACCCCTCAGATGACGAGAGGCTGCTCTTTTAAGAGTTTCTGGAGTAGCGGGAATAGATAAATAGATAGTTAAGATGTATGTCGTTCTTACAAGGTTGGTAGAGACTGTTTTACGATTTAACATGACTAGAGGCCATCTGTATTGTATTGTTTATTGATTATTTTACACACCGCAAGAACAGTGCAAAAAAGACGCAACAGATTACAAGTGACTTCGTCACAGAGAAACGAAGGAATAGAATGGATGACAAAAGACTAACAAGTAGAGGATGCAAAACTACTCTGAAAGCAGTACGACGAAGGACAATGATTTGTAAACTCGGGCAAGTTATTCTACAACCACAAACTAATATTCATAAAACAGCTTCTGAAATGTTTCGTCGAACAACGCAGCAACTAGATTGCCAGGGCATGCAATCTTGCCGCAGCTGTGATGCGACGCGGAGCAATAGAGCGACCCGGCAACGCACCCTGCATGGGGTGACACAGGTTGTTCACTCTTATGCAACACGGACACGCCGCCCACACATCGACAATTAGCAAGTTAATCAGACCTGGGTAGACATGTATGTTGCAAACCAAGTCCATAAAACTGTCAGACAGACTAATGAAAAAAAAAAAAAGTTTGGTACTGACTTGGTCGAAGTCAGCAACAGTGCACAGCCTCACCCAGCTTCTGACTCCACCCACATGGGTCCAACCCTTGCACGCTCGCAGGATGTCTTCCTCGCATATCCTAAGTAAACCCTAACAGCAACATTCATCTTGCTCGAGCGATGGGTGTTGGGGCCTTCCCTTTGGTTTCCGCCACTTCGGGCTGACTCTGCCAAATACCATCCTATGAGAAAGACGAGCCTCAAGGACACGTGCCGCATGCCCATGTAGATGGGGTTGGCGTTCACATAATATTTTACTGGAAGTAGGCCTCCAATCGAAGTGGTGAAGTAATTGCTCCTTACGCACTTGGGTATACCAGTGATACCGGTTCCTTGTTATCCATCGAGGGCACTCAGCACCAAGGAATTAATTCACTGCTCCAAGGAACTGTTTATTGCCAGCGTCACACATCGACTCTAAGCAAGTCCATAGGACGCCATGGTACTGAAGGCTGTTACGGAGTCTGCTGGTAACCCACTCACAGGGACAGATCCGACCAACAGATACGTCTGGAGGTAGCAAGAGGAAAATGAAAGACGGAACGTACTGAATGTTGCCTTTAACATTTCTCGACGCAGTAAAATGAAGCTCATCCCTTTTACCACGAGTGCGTCATTTTTTTTATTTTGGCTATCAGTGGACGGTTTTACTCAGCTTAGAACAGACTTGACGATCAGGAGTGGTTAGATAATAGCTCTTCATAAATCCCTTCACTGACAGGAGGCTTTCCTAAGCTAAATAAAATCGTCAGGTAGCTGGAAGTATAAAAAATATATACCGGTATACATTTTACACACATAAACTTACACAACTTGCTATAAACCTTTGGTAGTGAAGGGGTCACTGAAGGATTTATCTGAAAACTGGATCTCCTGCTTTCCCATAGCTGAATATAATCGTCTAGCACCAGCGAGTAATAGTAGCAGTAGTAGAAGTAGTAATAGTAGTAACAGCAGCAGTAGAGCAGCCTCGGTCTGCAGCTGAGTAGACTCACCAATCGCAGGCAAACAGTCAAAACCGCATGGGTGTCCCATTCATTGAACCAATGTTCCCCTGCAGTGGGCAGCGCCTCGCCACATATAGGTGTAGGGAAGAATGTGATAGTTTGGTTCCTGGTTGGATGCCTTATTTGCGTTGCCATCAAGTTCAGGGGCACCTCAATACGTTCCACATTACCCCGTTATTTGGCTCTACGATTACCACCCAGCGTTTTAAGTGGTTTCCTGGGTTGTAGGAAACTTTTAGGCTTATCATTCATTGTTGAGTCACCGTAGGAAGACGTAGGCAGCAATACATCGAGTGAGTGGATGGTGGTCGCTACCAATTAACACCAGCAGCAAGTAAAAGAATTATTGATTTACTTTCCTCTGGTGACGAGGCTAATCTACCACCAGACGGTTTCCTTCAAATTAAAAATAATGTCAAGTAGTAAAGGAATCAATCTCGCCCTCTCTTGGGTAACTGAATAAACCCGTCTGGTGGAAGCAAGATTAAAATAAAAAGGTCGTTGTCATAGTGAAGACAGTGAAGGGAAGGACATTTTAACGCTTCCTTATATTTAGTTTCTTCCTGCTGCCTCTGGACAATTTTATTCAGCCTGATCCCAGCTGTACCACGTACCCTTCCTAACCTATATATTATAATCGTCTGACAGCAGCATACATCAATCAAAGAAGCGCCATCGTATTAAAAATTTCGTTTCTGACATCTTCGCTATGACAGGCCTCTCTCTCTCTCTCTCTCTCTCTCTCTCTCTCTCTCTCTCTCTGTCTCTCTCTCTCTGTCTCTCTCTCTCTCTCTCTCTCTCTCATGTCGCCCAATTAAGAAAATGCCTCCCATAGTGAAGATGTCAGAAACTAAATTTTTAATACGATGGCGCTCCTTTAATTGATGCTTACTACTGTCAGACGATTATATACAGATTAGGAAGGGCACGAGGTACAGCTGGGATCAGGCTGAATAAAATCGTCCAGAGGCAACAGGAAGAAACTAAATAAATGTAAATGTTATAATGTCATTCCCTTCACTACCTTCACAGTGACAACGCCTTTATTTTAGTCATGCTTTCTCCAGACGGGTTTATTCAGTCACCAAGGAGAGGGAGAAAATAAACCCTTACTATTTGCCATTATTTTTACAATACCTTCATTCAAATTTTCTTGTGGGAGATTAGCCATGTCAGTAGGGAAGAGTAAATCAGTAATTGTTTTACTTGCTGCTGCTGGTGGTAACTGGTGGCATCATCCAAGCACTCGATGCATTGCTGCCTACGTCTTCCTAAGGTGACTCAACACTGAATGACAAGCCTAATATTTTCCTACATCCCAGGAAACCACTTACAACGCTGGGTGGTAGTCATAGAGCCAAATACAGGGTTGGGGAGTCAGATCGGCCAAACAGACTGACGCTGCTCTACTACTACTGCTACTGTCACTACTACTACTAGTACTACTACTACTACTACCACTGCTACCACCACTACTACTACTACTACCATTACTTGCTGGTGCTAGACGATTATCTTCAACTAAGAGAAAACGAGAGATACAGTTTTCAGATAAACCCCTAAGCGACCCCTGCACTACTAAATCTTAATGGCAAGTTGTGTACGCTTATGTGTGTAAAATGTAATTTTTTGTTATACTTCCCTGTACCTGACGATATTATTTAGCTTAGGAAAGCCTCTTGGCAGTGAAAGGATTCATGAAGAGCTATTATCTAACCACTCCTGATTGTCAGGTCTGTTCTAAGCTGAGCAAAACAGTTCGCTGATAGCCAAAATCAAACAAAATATGACGCACTCGGAGTAAAAGGGATTAAATTCATCACACCGAGTCTAAAAATGTTAAAGGTAACATACAGCCCCTTACGTCTTTGATTTTTCTCTTGCTACGGCCCCACGTATCTGTAGGGCGGATCTGTTCCTGTGAGTGGGTTACCAGCAGACTCCATAACACCCTTCAGTAGCATGGCGTCTTATAGGCTTGCTTAGAGTCCTTGTGTGACGAGGGCAGCAAACAGTACGTTGGAGCAGTAAATTAGTTCCTTGTTGCTGAGTGCCCTCGATGGATAACGAGGTACCGGTATCGCTGGTATGCCCAAGTGTGTAAGGAGAGATTACTTCACCAGATTGATTGGAGGCCTACTTCCTGCATAATATTACATGAACGCCAACCCCGTCTACATGGGCGCGCGGCAAATTTCCGTGAGGCTGATTTTTCTCTTGGGATGGCATTTGATAGAGTTATGCTGAAGTGGTGGAAACCAAAGGGAAGCCCGCAACACCCATTGCTGGAGCGAGATGAACATTGCTGTTGGGATTCACTTAGGATATGGGAGGAAGACTTGCTTCCTGCAGGCGTGCAAGGGTGGGACTCGCATGGGTCGAGTCAGAAGCTGGGTGAGGCTGTGCACCGTTGCAGCCTTCGACGAAGTCAGTACCAAACGTTTGTTTTTCTGTCTGCATTTTAAATCAGTCTTTTTGCCAGTTTAATGGGCTTGGTTTCCAACCTGCGTGTCTCCCCAGGTCTGAATGACTTGCTCGTTGTCGATGTGTGGGCGGCGTGTCCGTGTTGCATAAGAGTGAACAATCTGTGTCGCACCATGCAGGGTGCTATGCCATGTCGCTCTATTATTTAATTTCGCATCACAGCTGCGGCAGGATTGCATGGCCAACAGTCTAGTTGCTGCGTTCTTCGACGAAACAGTTCATTAGGTGTTTTATGAATACTAGTTTTTGGTTGTGGAATAACTTGCCCGAGTTTATAAATCACTGTCCTTCGTTGTAAGTCCTTCAGGGCAGTTGTGAAGCCTCTGTTTGTGCCTTGTTTGTCTTTTGTCATCCATTCTTTTCCTTCGTCTCTCTGCTGACGAAGTCACTTGTGATCTGTTGAGCCTTTGTTGCACTATTCTTGCAGTGTGTAAAATAATCAATAAACAAAAAACAACAGATGGCCCTTAGTCATGTTAAACAGTAAAACAGTCTCCACCAACCTTTTAAGGACAATACACATCTTAACTATCAATTTATCTATTCCCGCTTTAACCTTCTGAAACTCAAATAATCAGCATCTCGTCATCTTAAAAGGTCCTACAGACGGTCAGTCATGATTGTGCATTTACGGTGATTGTGTAATCAACAGCTTTTCGCCACACACCATTAACATGGTTGTTCATCCTTCAGTTATTGTTTGTGTGGCGCATCCCTTGGAGAGATGAAAGTACCAAGGCCGCATCTATAGCAATAATCCTGGCTCTACAGACCCTCAAACCTGAAGGAAAGAAACAATCTTATGGATTAGTGACTGGCAAAAAAAAAAAAAAAAAAAAGAAAAAAAAAAAAACGATGCTCGTTTACAGAAGAATTTATGCCCAGTGATTCCCACACACCCTCAGGGATGAATGCATTAGACTCGTGACTGAGGAGCAAATATCAAACCATGTTGAATACCAACACACGACGGATGTATCCACACCATCATCATCACTGCGTAGTTATAGCTGACAGTTTATAAAGGGCCATTCAGAGATACAAGAAAATACCGACGACAGAGATCTTAACTATAATATGTTCTCTCTACCGCCAGACGATTTTTGTTAAGCTTTCAAGTGGCCTTCTGTCGTCACTGGGTAAGAAAACAATGCTTCACTAACCTGTTTCAAACTGCTCGTTAGGCTACAAATCTTAACTCCCCCCATTTCCGCCATCGTCAGACGATTTTACATTCAGATTAAGAATATGGCCGTTTTTCATCGAAAGGTTCAAAAATACAGTAAATCTCCATTAACTCTCTCGAGACAATAGAGATCTTAACTATGTTTTTTAGTGCCGTCAAATGATTCTCTTTAACCCAAGGATGTCTATCGTCATCGTAAGTTTAAAAATCTCATGACAAGAAAAAAAAAACAATCTTCACTACAGGATAATATCGCTACCGCCAGGGGCTTTTCATCAAATATGAATTCCTTTTCCTTATATAAGAGCTAAAAACTATATCACCACTCACCACGTCACTAAGGCCCATATTCTGGTCGGTTAAGGAAGCTTCCTGGCACCTCCTCAGCCATTTATTTTTGTGCAGTCGGCCTAAGAAGTGACGGCGGAGTATCCAGAAATTTTCGGTCAGCGACAGTGCACATACTCTTCCTTGTATCTCTACGAGGTGAAACCTAATACGTAAAATTGTTACAAAAAACAATAAATCGATGCCAAAGTACCTGTATATTTCAAAACTGTAGGAAGCAGTTCATTAGTTACGATAATAGGAAATCTTAAACGGAACTAATTGAAATTTCACAACTATCGCTCAGGGACAGTCAGGAATTATTTGCGGAGTTCAACTCTAGTATGGTAACAAGCAAAAATATTTTAGTAGCGTAAGACTGAAAAAAAGGGAGCTTCAATAAATAATAAAAATTAGTAATTATTATTTATAAAATAATTTCCATTACAATACCAGGGAATAATTTAAAGTCGTTTATTTCCGTTTCCAATGTCTCCATGGACGACGACAGAAAGCGGGAAGACGGCGTAAGCCAGTAAGCTATTTTAAATGTTTCGATCAACACGCACTTTTGAAAAAGAGATAACATTTACTCAAATACTTGCTGTTATTACACTGCCTTTGGACAGTTTTCTATTAAGAAAAATCTCTGGATTATTTAATATGAGCCAGAGGGCTGTCGGTGAAAGAAGTATAAAAAAGGAACCTCGATGTTTGCCTTGAGTCGGAGCTCCTTGCAGAATGCTAACTTCTGTCATAAGATCTGATATCCTCAGTGCATAATCGATTAGCAAGAAGGTAATAAAATGCAGAGGTTCATAAATAAATCACTGAGTTCAAAACTTCCAAGTCAGCATATTCTGTTCCAGCAGGACATTATAGTTTACTTAAAAGAAGACAGATATTAAGATTAAAAATAATGGAATAAAAGAGTGCGTGGTTTTGCATTGCAAGTGTTTATGAACTCATGTTGTGTGGTCCCTGTTTATTGTTTAGTGTAAGAGAATAAGACAGAATCTGTGCATACCTCCCTTACAAGTAATAATAATTTGCATCAATTGGGAGTAAAAGTTGCTAATTACTAATTATTATTGAAGAGAGGAAGATGGAATAAAAGGCAGTATAGACGATCTTGCTGCTACCGCAGGTAGGGCATCATTACAGAAGAATAAATTCATTGTTATGGCATCCTTCTTGTTGCTGGATCACCACCATAGCATTTGAAAATAAGGCAGTGTATTGCAGTCACTAGAATTTTCACCTTAACTAGTCTTCAAAACTAGAGCATCTGTATTTGAAATCCTGGGAAACAAATCAGGAACACGGAGTTATAGGCCTACTGCCTACCGCGCGCGGAAGTAATACATTTCACATTCATTCAGAATCGGGAAAGGTAACTGTTAACTTCTATTATATCACTGCCTCCTGTTATTCATTTTACATCATTCTTAGCTTACAATATATAATTTATTTGATATGACGTGATGAAGGCATTGAATGTTTACCTTATATTCACTCATGTTTTCATTGAACGTACTGCAAGTGGAGAGTGACCAGAAGCAATCTGAAACTCTGCCATCACTTCTTGGAGGCGACTGTACATGGTTGGTTATTATCAATTTTGTTATTTTTGCTCAAAATAGGGGTATATGAATGATTTAAATGAGACTGAAGAGGAGAGTAAGGAATAACGGGCAAAATAAATCACTAAGGAAGAGGTGTTAAGAAGCTTCCTCAACCAAAGAAAATATTGGCCTACAACAGAGCTGTTATACCCGTTCACAGTGGCAGCCATCCAAGGGTTTTCTGCAGCTAAGGATTGGCCTATCGCTGTATTAAAGGTTTATTAAAATCAGCGGTCGTATTCATAAACCTTCTTAAGATCATCCTGTGCTTAACATGCATTGCTTATACATCTACCTTTACTCACACAACTACCAAACTACTACACAGTCTTTCATGAAGTGAAAAATGAAACAAGGAAAGTTATCCTTCATAAAATCAACGGATTATCATTGAAACTGCCTACACCACTATGTTAATGTATGGAAGTAAATGTTCCAGGATCGATATAAAACTGTTGGGTAACACCAAGCTTTGTACTGTGCTTATATCTTTGGGACAGGAGTTGGTTCCGCAACCTCCTCATTTACATAATCATAATGGGCGGTTTAAAAGCAGAATTGAAAAGGCAAGCTGCTTTTTGAGAGGCGGCGAGCACAAGCAGTGTCCCTCAGAGCGCCTTCAGAGAGCGAAAACAACCGATCTATTGCTCCTGACCAGTGCCTACACAGGTACGCCCCGGGAGAAGTACCATAGAAAAATTATGACACTCATCACAGTCGTGATTGTCCTGAGACAAAGTGACACCAAGCAGCAGTGATTAGCCTGTTTTAATTTCCGGCCTCCTTCCCCCTTCCCCCCTCCTGCTTTCTCGCAATAGTTACCGCTCTCACACCTACCCCCGCCTCCCCCTCCCCCGTGGCAGCCACCTTGTCCATTGGTGGGGGAGACTTAGGTGCCCCGGTTGTCCTGGCAGAGTTTCCTTATGCCGGACACTCGCTACTGAGGGGCACAACCAAGAGCTGCCAACCACATGTATGTGAGACATGTTGTTTGTATAACCGGACAGCTTTGTTGTCTGGTCATGCAGTCCGAACTCCTCCCTGTTCCCTGCAAGGAGGCAGGTGGGCTGCAAGAGAAGACCAACTTCTGGCCTGCAGTCCATCGGGTACACGTTTATGTGAGCTTGTGGGCACACAACACGAGCAAATCTGCAAAGGCAGCAACATCCTTTCTGACTTTCACCTTTGATATTTTCTCCAAAGATCTATAGCATTCACCTACTCCTCTGGGCCGTGCTATAAAAACCCAGAGTTTAGGCGATCCAACGGCGACGTTCCGTCGTCAGACGTTCCGGAGCGTCAGTCATTCTTACTATAAAAAAACTGGACCGTCAGTCTTGGCGAAACCCAGTTCTGGCGTTTGAATGCCAAGACAGACGCTAGACTGGGTAAGAATGCGCTGCATGAGCACTAAAAGCGCGCAAAATTTTGAATGTTTCTTCAGTTTAATAAACCAGACACTTCGCTAACCTATTCTAAACTGTTATTTTTATGTAGGAAATAAGTATAATTGCGCTAGAATTGGTATTAAATGATGGTAGAACGCATACAGTGGATGCATTTACAAGCAAGATACAGTGTAATGTATACAGTAGCCTAGACTGAATTATGGTTTATCCTCCTTTTGCAGTTATTTGCATGAAAATAATTATTGAGATTATCCAGACTTGATTTCATACGAGCAAAGTGAATGTATTATTGCATTTTTCATAATTTCCATGTTCCTGGCCAGCTCACCAGTCATGAATTATACAGCAGTTTATTCAGGTTATGTGCACTTTTACTCATGCAGCAGTACATCATGTGTTCCTAAATTTATATTGCAAAATGTAAATACAGAGTTACTGGAGAATTATTTTTAGCATGGAGACTAATTTACTTCTTTACAAAGCTGGTTGAATGGTGACATTCACTGCAGCACCAACACAAGAGGGATGCAGTAACACTCCATTCATTTTCAGCTGCTTCTTTCCACGCCTGTCATCCAGCCATGACCAGCAGCCCATATTGGAAAATATAGGTTATAAGATGTGTGTACTGTAACAGTTGTTCTTTCAATTTCTATATATCTAGCTATTATTTTTTTCTCTACATTATTGTTACCTTCCCTGTTTGAGGTATTACCGGTACTAGTAAATTTCCAGTTTAGCTCAGTAATTATACTACTCTGAGATTCACATTCTTTATCATTACCTTTCACTTCAAGCAGTATGCAGTGATTTCCTAAGTTACATGGTATATACAATAACTAATTATTTCTGTCCCAGTCTACTAGACAAGCTTTTCTTTTTGTTTCCCAGAAATCATTCCACTTCTATAATACTTTCATCCAGTTCTGTTTTATATAAGTTCAGACTATTTACTGTTCTGTTTTCCTATCTTTCTCCTACTTTGGTCATATGCTTGATGTTTGTCTCCACTAAATATTTATCTCAGTACTTTCTGTTTGTTAGTCATTGCTTAAAACTGCACCTTTCGTGCTTTTAGTATAACCCTTCAACCCTAACAAATATTCCATGACTTTCCTACACCTATCTACTCCTCCATTACAATAACTGCCATTTCTATCCAATTAACTAGTTTTCATATATTATATATGCATGGAACAGGCCATTTTCTCAGGCCAGAAGCTATTTGTAAGAAAAGCTCTTGGGATAGAAAGATGCCTAAAGTTTTACTTGTGTGTGTAATTAGCCTGAAAAAATCTGCATTTACTAACTAGTTTTGCTTTAAAGCCAACACACCTATGATCAAACCTGAAAGCTTGATTGAAACAGGCAATATTTCATCCAGCATCCTAACCAACCAATTCACTCATACCGATATCTGGTAACCTTACCCAACTATCTTAACTATATCAGCTTATCAATTTATTTTCGTGCAAAAACGTATCACATTTTTCAAGAAAGAACTTAAGTGATTGCACATACTTGTCGGTACTGATGAATAATTTGTGTCTGTTTTATTATCAATTTCTGAAACTAACTGTAAGAGAGAACACTAAAACAAGTGAAATATACAAACCAGACTAACCATTTACCAACGCTGACCAAACTCTGATATGTGTAATTTCTGCCATGTAATATAATATTGTATATGCACTTCTTACACGTCATTTATTCATGATTTTTCATAGGCAAGAACTGGCATACAATGATGTCGTTGGGCTAGAGGCAGAAGCATACTGGCTTGCCCTCAAATGCGCTAACTAAAGCACTGAGCTGGCTAACACACAAACTTTCAAACAGTTGCCGTTTCAAAAATCTATTCAGAAAGTATACAGGTAGTCTGAAATAAACCAGAAAGCATAACTTAATATTCTAACTCAATATTACGCGC